>NC_137201.1:32348862-32878862 GCF_960531495.2 Zeus faber
TGCTTTGTGTTTGCGTTTGGATCGTTTCCTCAGTCACCCAGAGGGGCCGATCGCTTTTTACTGACGTTCAGCCGAGCGGAGCGGTTCGATTCCGTCGCATCTGTCTGCATGTGTCCGTCAGCAGTGAAGTGCCGAGGCGGTCGGCCTCCGTGACTGAATTTGCGGCTCGGTTTCCGTTCGTGGGCGGCGTTTCCTCAGACGCGAAGCGCTCTGCGTGGGTATTGCTGTCGCGGTTTGTTGGAGTCAGCGCCGCGCGACGAGGTTTGCGCACTGTTTGGGTCGAGGTCGAGGCTTCCTGGAGCTGCTGGAGAGCGACAGGAATGATGTTGCAGATGAAAAAAGAAATTAGAAAAACGTTCCTTTTCGCAGGCCTGGTTGCTCATGGAATTAGCACATTGAAGTCCTTTTTGTATTCAACGTGTAAACTGTTTTATAAAGTTGTTTGATAAGGCAACGTCTGCAGATAATGTTTTAATAATAATGTGTTGTTGTGTGTGTGTGTGTGTGTGTGTGTGTGTGTGTGTGTGTGTGTGTGTGTGTGTGTGTGTGTGTGTGTGTGTGTGTGTGTGTGCATTGGATTGTTTTGCATATAAAATGTTGGTATGTGCGTTTTGTATGTGCGTGCACTTATCACGGCAAAGTGCATTGTGGGTCGTATTGTGTTATGGTCAAATGGACTTTGCTCCATCACACGAGTCACATACAGTGCAACTCGGAGATTGATTAAATATTAACGTCCTCGCACGCACGCACGTGCACACACACACACACACACGGCAGGAGATGAAAAAGTCAGTGCAGATGGAATCCGTATACTTACTGTATGACGTCGTTTTGCAGTTTACGTTTTGAAGTTAAAGTTCAAATTAAAAAGGTCCCAAGCACCAGAATCATAGAATAATAATAATAATAATTATAATAATAATAATAATAATAATAGATTTCCCGAGGGTCAGATGACTGACGAGTGCAAACAAAAACAACGGACGCCATTAGATTGAGTGATATAAGTTAAATCATGATCAATGGGCAGGCACACACACACTCCTCTGTTTATGTTCATTCTAGATTATTAGAGGGAGGACAACTCAGGCATTGACACACACACACACACACACACACCCACACACACACACACACACAAACACACACACCCACACCCACACACACACACACACGCACACAAAACCCTCTTAGCCGCTAATCTCTCAAAAGGCCGGTCTGTATCGAAGTTGGACTGACAATCATGGCTCTGTTCATTGTGGAACACAGCTGGAGGGAAAACACTAAAGTTTACACTTTACACTTTACACGTTACATTTTTAAATTTACATTTTACACTTTAAACTTCACCCATTAACTACAAAGTCAATCCAGAGGGATTTGTGGTTTAGAGTCCGTCGTCATTTTGACCGGTTCCATGAGAAGTACAGGAGTCATTCCATGACGAGGCGTCGAACACGTCGACGTGTTTTTCTTTCGGTCATCGGACGACGTCCTGTCATACCTCCACTCTTCCAAAAACCCCTGTTCTCATTTCATCTGACTGGACCTGAGCCGTCGGAAACAAAAGAGGATTGGATTCGCCGTCGTGTCGCCACTTTCGCTCCTTTCCATCGGCTTTTGCTTCCGAGTTGTTTGTTTCCCTTTTTTTACTTTTTATTCTCTCCCTGGACCTCAGCCTTGCATTTTATTATCCCAAATCCAGAGGCTGTCTTTTCCCTTAACCTCCCCTCACCTCACCTCCCCTCCCCTGCCCCCATCGATCTACTCTCCCCCTCTCTCTCTCTCTCTCCCCTCCTCTCTCTTCCCCTCTCCCTCTCCTCCTCTCCCTTTCTTTCGCTCGCCCATCTCTCTTTTTTTTTTTTGCTCTTATCAGGCCTGCCAGTCTGAATTTACTGCCCTCTCGGGTGGGGTGCACATCTGGATCTTATTTGAGTAAAGCCATCCCACTGCTCTACCCCCGGCGCTGGCGCATATTAAAAGACATTAACCATCTGTTGTCGTATGTGGAGCGAGCTACAGGATGGAGTAACATGTATCTGTGCGATCAAGTGTGAGAATTAACGGTGCGGGTTTAAATCATGGTGAATTAATGATTTAATCACGGAGGATTACGATGATGCCGAATATGCATTGGGATGAAGGTGGTTAATCGGTTTCAGTACTGGGGGGGGGGTTTTGAGAGATCTTGCCAGTGAGTGAAGCCGTCTTATTCTGTCAGACGGGTGTTGCACTGCACTGGGACCGAGACGTCACAACACGTTATTCATATACTCGAGCAGAGCAGACGGTCCCCTTGGCGGCCGAAAATAATCAATCCCCAAAGAGAGGCTCCTTTTCGTGTTGCGCAAGGAAAAGATCATCGGAACAATGAGATTAGTGACTCCACAGACGTGGCAGACAGAGTTAAACACCCCGCTGCATGACACAGGTTCAGGGGAGACCGACGGCGAGAAAAGGATCATTTTCCCAATGGTAAGGAATTCTTGGCATTCCCAAGCCAGTGGCTTCTTAATCTGTCAAAAGAGAAAGGGAGCAAGTGTGTGTGTGTGTGTGTGTGTGTGTGTGTGTTTGTGTGTGTGTGTGTGTGTGTGTGTGTGTGTGCGAGCGAGAGAGAAAGAAAGAGAGAGAGAGAGAGAGAGAGAGAGAGAGAGGGAGAGAGAGAGAGAGAGAGAGAGAGAGAGAGAGAGAGAGAGAAGGGAGTAAGAGAACGAGATAAAACAAAAGCGAATGAGGGGGGGGGGGGTTGCCCACCCACCATATTCCAGTTTCCAACCCTCTGCTCTTCATCCTCCTCCTGCTTGGTTTCTCACATCCACTCTTTTGACCAAAACCCCATCGGCAAATTGAAACATTTGGGAGATTTAAGGAGAGTTAAAGTAAAATATAATCTATACCCCCCCCCCCCCCCAGGCGGTGGGTTTGAAAAACAGAAACTTATTCATCTGTAAAGTTATGTATAGTGTGTGTTCTGGTCACTCAGTATTTTGGGAGATTAGGGTGGGGTGGGGTGGGGGGGGGGGGGTCATGGGTTTGGGATTTGGGGGTGAAGGTAACTTCAGAGTTCAGAGTGGAGGCAGGGAAGAAAGAACAGAGAGTTTGTCACCAAAATGTATTTTTTTCTTTGAAGACCGATGCCACACACAATTCAATGCCATTCTGCTCCTACTGGGTTTGGGCCGTCTGTGCCGGAAGGAAGTTAATTCCATTGCGGGTCATTCCCGGCGTTTTTCCGACGTCTTGCATTAGTTGCCGTCCGTTGTGCCTTTTTGGCGTCGGGTGAAATGGTTTCACCCAATGGTATCAATTCTGGAAAAGGAAAGCGACGGGTTCGTTTGGGCTTGAATCCTCTACCTAGCAACAGCCGAGGGTTCTGATGAGGGATCTTCAGCAGCGTGGGAGTCATCTGTAATCAGGTCGACAAATTTCGATTCAAACCAGCGACATGGGGCGGTTTGCTCCGCCGGCCTCGGTTACCTTTCATCTCATGTGATTTCACCTTTCATCTGCAATGAATGGGATTCACGCTATTTATTGATCCGTCTCCCGTTGGGTGTTTAACGTTGCATGGCCAGTAATTCTACCGGACTGAGGTTGCAGCCCCGGGAAAGGGAAATCTGATTTGCAGCCGGCGTTTAACGCAGCAAATCACCATTACGCTTGTGGTTTATCGTAGGTATGATGTCATTCACCGTTATCATTTCATGGGGCGGGGAAAGGAGGGGGAGGCACATCTTCATGGGCACGGTCTTGCTGCGCAGCTCACTCGGGCTGTTATTAAACCTGAACTTCTGATCAACATGTGTAACCTTCTGAGTAAGCAAATCACAGATCCTCCCCCTTTTCAATCATATTAACACATTTTTAACACTAATAAGTACAATTATTAATCTACAGAGGGATAGCGTGGATCCTCTGAGGTAAACACACAAATAAATCTGCATAATAACCGGTAGAAGTCCTGACCCTCCCCACGCTGTGTTGTTACCGTTGCTCTCCTCGTCTTGTGTGAACCAGAGCGATTGCTCATGTTTCCATGTGTCGATGAATGATTCCCCCAAAACTAATTCCCGGGATGTGTGTCTCTGTGTCCGTGCTTATCGCAGGTCATGATATTACCAGTTCTCTGGAGCCAGCCAACATCGACACCAGTATCCTGGAGGAGTACATCAGCAAGGAGGACGATAACACCGACATGTCAGTTGCAGCTCCACCCCCCCCCCCCCCCCCCCCGCCCCCCACGTGAATGCAGCCTGGACCAATCGCATCGTGTTGTTCCAAAACAATTTGTTTTTCTAATGACGCCGCCGGCCCCCCCCACGTCCTTCCCTTCTTCTCTCCGTTCCAGCTGTTTCTCCGAGGTCCACTCCGCCCCGGGACCAAACTACTCCTCCCCCCAGGCGGGAGTCTCCTCCGCCGGGGGGCTGGTCTGTGGCGTGAGCCCCCCCATCCCGCTGCGCCAAGGAGCCCCACCCGCACCCCCGACCTGCCAGGGCTCCTACGTCCCGGGGCCCCCGCTGGGCCTCCTCCGACACAACTACCCCTGCCTGGGGCCACCGGCCCCGCAGCAGCAGCAGGCCCACATCAAACCAGAGCACAGGGGCCACTACGCCCCGGGGTGAGCTGAGTGAGGGGGGTTTGGACTCCCAAACAAAGAAAACATGTATTTAGATACTTAAAGACTTACTTCCACAATTGGTAACTGATCAACAAGGGGAAAAACTGCTGTTTTTACAGTGAATTACCTTCTAACAGTGTTTTTCAACCTCCGCACACTAGCTCGCCAGGCAATAATGGAAATAAGCTTTTGTGTCGCAAGATCAAAATTGCAAGGCTGTCATAATTAATTGTATTATCAGTTCCAGAAGAATAGCATCTCTGTGTTCATCAGAACAAGCTCACACTGAAAGTGAGAGCTATTTGATGAAAGGCGTGACTTGTTGGAGTCGGTTCTTGACGAGTCACTCAGTAAAAAGAGTCAATGTGATGTTTTTCACGGTTGATGGGATAGTGGTGATCGACACATAAAGCAAAAAAAAAACATTGTTATATTTTTGTTATATTATATTTGTTCAGTTTCTCATTGGGAAAACATTAAGTAGAACTGTGTGGATTATTTGAGCACTGTGATTTTTAAATTAATTTGGGACGCATTTGATTGTCTCACGGGCCGGATGTGGCCCCCGGGCCGGTGGTTTGAGGCCCCTGTGCTAACGCCCTGGCACCTCTGGTTTTCACCGTGTCTTCCATTCCGAACACACTCCAGCAAAGCTGTTCCATGACGCAGCAGTTATTTCTTCAATCATCATGAAGCCACACTCCCCACTACACCTCCGTTATGCAATCAGCGACAGATTAAACTTTCTTTGTACAGTCGGAGCATGTGTTGGTGGAGACAAACAGAGTCAAATTACACCACACTCAAATAAAAAAATGAATACCGACAAAGGCAATCTTGCTTACGGAACGGTACTTTTAGATGTGGGAATTTTGAATATTTAGAAGGGTAGGATTATTTATGTATTTTCTCCATTCATAAAAAAATATATATATTTCTACAAATTCCATAATTTTACAATCTCAAATGATCATAAAAGTGAATCTAACTCCTTTTCACCTTCCATCTTGTCAGGACGCTCCCTGAGTCCCCTCCAGACTCCAGTTCAGAGCCATACTCTCCCCAGCAGGTGAATGGTAAGTGAATGGAGAGAGAGCGAGAGATAGAGAGAGAGAGAGAGAGAGAGAGAGAGAGAGAGAGAGAGAGAGAGAGAGGGAGGGAGAGAGAGAGTAAACATAAAAAAACGGTTTGTGGAAATGCCTTCTAGGCTTCATGAAAAAAAATTAAACGGAGCCTAAAGTGGGTCAAAACACATGCGGCCGACTGGCACAGAGATGGACTCAATAAAGAGGTAGATTTGGATGGACGGTGAGAGAGGAGGATGAACTGAGGAAATGCGGGAATCCGACGACGCAGGTAGGTGTGCACTCACCGGAATGCTCTGTCTGCTTCGCTGCTCAAATCGATATCTGTTACTCATCACGTTGACGGATCGGAGCTTGAGTCGGAAAAACCCGTGAAAGTCTCAGTTAATGTGTAAACACAGAATAATGAATTCACAGCGATTCATCAATGCATTCAGCAGACGTCTGGAATTGAAGGCACATTTTCAATAACTGTTTGGAGGTTGGATGGAAACACACATGCACACACTCACGCACACACGCACACACGCACACACACATGCTCTGTTTAATAGTACGACTTTCTGTAAAGCTTGGGCTGGAATGAATTGATCTTGGCATGTTCAGGTTGTTCCTACATTCCAACAGAAGTTGAACGGCTTCACCACTTTCCCGGAGCCCCACACCTGTGTTGGTCTAGCGCTCAGTCCATTAGTAAAAAGGTGTGGGATTGTTTTATCAGATGGGCAAAACTCCAGGTTAAAACAATGGTAAACACCATTAGTCAAGGGCGGGGAAATGTGGAACACATTTCAACATAAGATGAAATACCAAAAAAAAGTCCCATAGAGCCAAGGGGGAAGGGAAGAAAGGAAGAGCGATGTGTTTAATGCTAAACTTAGGAGTTCTGTTTGTTGTTTTTTTTCCCCAGATCCTCACATGCTCAGGACCATGACGCCAGAGAACATGTGTCACATGACTCCGCCCCCGCCCCTGGCACCGCACGGACACTATCCCAACATGCACATGTACCTGAAGCCCGAGCCCATGATCTCCCAGTACCCCATGGGTCCGGCCACCAGCGGGAGCGGAGACATACAGCAGACACAGATGCTCCATCAGCTGCTGCAGCACCCGCAGGGGCAGGAGTGAGTGGAGGGACGGAGCGATGAAGAGGGATGTAGGGGTGGCATGAAGGAGAGGGGTGGGGGAATGGAGAGGAGGGGTGGAGGGGAAGGATGAAGGAGAGAGATGAAGAGGCAGGAGTGAGTGGAGGGGCAGAAGGAAGGTATTAGGGATGGAGTGACGGGTGGAGGGGAGGGGTGGAAGGTGGCAGGATGTAGGGATGGGAAAGAGGGATGGATGATGATGATGGATGGAGGTGACAGATGGAGAAATGGGGTGGAGAGATGAAGGGGAAGAATGGAGTGGCGGCATGGAGAGGAGGGGTGGAGGGGCAGGAGTGAGTGGAGGGATGGAAGGATAGAAGGAAGGGGGGCGGAGGGATGAGGGGAGGGATGCAGGGAAGGAGAGGAGGGGTGGAGGGGAGGGACGGGACGGACGGCGGGCAGGAGAGGGGCGGGGGTGAGTGGAGGGACGGAGGGATGGAAGAGAGGCGGAGGGGAAGGATGGGGGGGGGAGGTGGGACGCACACCTCTCTGATGCACATCCACTCTCTGCGCTGGAAAGGGCGGGTTCGGGTGGTGTTCTCATGGACGGCAGCAGGCTCCCGGGCTCACGCGGTTCTTTTCCGCGGAGCAGCCGACACTCGGAGCAGAGCCAAGCGGCAGCTGGTTTCCAAGTCTCACGGCCGCACGGGAAACGCCTCAGAGGGGTGGGGGGACCCAGAGGCGGACACGGAGCCGTGTCAAGGTTTAAAGGTGGCTGAGCTTCGTAGCATTTATAAAACAAGACCGCGAGCGAGGGATCGCGAACGAAGCGCGGGAGACGGCCGCGTCCGGCTCCGTTAACCCTCTCGATTCTCTGGGAGTGTGCCGCCATCCATGAGCATGAGCCCCGCGCGACCCGGCCCCGTGCGTTACCGGCGCGCGACGCAAAAAACCCGAACACGTTTAAATGGGCCGGGGTTGTGCGGTTCTGTTTTGTTGTCTTTTATTTTGTTTGTTTTTGTTTTGTTATTTTGTTTTTTTTTACGTGTACGTGTGTTAAACTGTCTCGTGTAGTGGGATTGCCGTTCACCAGGCCAAGAAAAGGAAGCACTCTGACTCCCCCAACAGCACCCTCAATTCCCAAATCATCACAGGTATCATCAAACAGGAACCAGGTAGGCAGGCATCTTTCCTCACTCACCGTTCCCCACCGTGTATCTCGTGCTCCTGTTAAAAAGAAGTATTTTATATTTGGCAAAAAAAATAAAAATGGAAAAGGTTTAAAAAGCCCACTCCACCACATCAAAGCGGCCTTTCAAACCGGGTGTTGGGAAAAGTCCAATATCCAGGACAAACAAAACAAGCGAAACAAAATGGATTTTCGGTTCCCCCTCTCGGCTGCATGATTCTAAGACACTTGCCTACCTGTCTGCTCTGCCCCGACGCACCCAGCAACATTCAAACATTCAAACATTTCTGTGAGGCAAAGTATTTCATCGGTCAATATGTCGCTCCCGCTTCTATTTGCCGCAGGTTTGATCCAGGACGCGGAGAACTCCTACTTGGACCCGAACTACCAGTGCATTAAGTGGCAGCCTCACCAGCAGAACAAGTGGACGCCTCTCTATGACGCCAACTGCAAAGAGCTGTGGGTAGAAACCGCCCGGGTCGCGTCTCCACCCCGCGCTCCGCCTTTACTCGAACTCGCGTCCCGCGGAGGGTGGAGCCGGGAAGGGCAGGGGGAACTCTGCAGAGGGGAAAAGAGGGGGACGGGGAAGAGGTCTGCGCGGAGGTGGACGGGGAGTGCTTTAAAAGGGCCTTCGAGATGTACAAATTCCTCCGAGGTGATGCGTGTGGAGGAGTGAGGAGCGCGGCGGTGGGTGGTGGGCGGGGAACATGCTGGACGGGGGGCCGAGGGAGAAGTTAGCAAGTTGTTCTCAGCAAATACCAAAATGGAAGGTAGGCTTGGGCCGAAACATTATTACCGACACCCCCCTCCCTCCCTCCCTCTGCCTTCGGGGTGGAAATGCCTCTTTGACGTTTCAATCCGGTGAGTCATCCGCAGGGTCTTCAGCCGGCGCCCGTGCTGATTGGTCTAAACCCACAGTCGCCCCCTGGTGTCAAACAACTCCATGCGATCCGAAAGCCTCCCCGTCCCCCCACCTCAGCAGGCGTTGCGATGGTGCTTGCTGACCACTGCGCTGTCATGGTGTCTCCACCGCAGGCCGATGCCCACCTACCGCGTGGACGCCGACAAGGGCTTCAACTTCTCCCTGGCCGACGACGCCTTCGTCTGCCAGAAGAAGAACCACTTCCAGGTGACGGTGTACATCGGCATGCTGGGGGATCCCAAGTACATCAAGACGGGTGAAGGCTTCCAGCCCATCGACTGCTTCTACCTGAAGCTCAACGGAGTCAAGGTGAGAGAAGGAGACGCTCCGTGCGCCCACGCCCCGGACCAGGGGAGACCGTCGTCGGGTCGAGAAGATTCTAAAAAGATCTTTTGTTCACAGCTGGAGGCCATGAACCAGTCCATCAATGTGGAGCAGTCCCAGTCTGACCGAAGCAAACGGCCCTTCAAACCGGTCCTGTACGTACAAAGATTAATCAACTATTACCTTTTAGTTGGAAGCTTGTGCCATGTACCGAACTTCACATGATTATTTAACACACCTTTACTTTATTTGGACCGTATTCGCTTTGCCCAGGCACCATCTTGGTAAGGTTCCCACGCATAAGGGACAACAGTTCTATCTCTTTGTATGGGGATTGTCAATATCACGATGAACATTTAATATTTAATGGCACCGATGAATTGTAAATAACACAGTGTTAAATATCGTTCCAAGTGACACTGGTGTCACACTAAACATTGCTTTTCAACCCTTCTACTCATGGTGCCGTCCTCCATCCCATAACGGAAGCATTGTTTCACAAGCACGTTTTGGATGTGAAACCCTGACAGAATGTCCTGCCTCCTCTGGCTCTTCTCCCCGGTGCTCCTCAGGGTGACGGTGCCTCCGGAGCAGGTGACCAAGGTGACGGTGGGACGGCTGCACTTCAGCGAGACCACGGCCAACAACATGAGGAAGAAGGGCAAGCCCAACCCTGACCAGAGGTACGTGCACTCGGTCCAATGGCAGTTTGTGCGGAGGCCGCGGGGGTGTTTGGGTGGAGGTTGTGGTGGTGCTTGGGCGGAGGTCAGTGCGTGTTTGGGTGGAGGTTGGTGGGCCCCGGCAGTGACGCTGTGCCCCCGCAGGTACTTCATGCTGGTGGTGGCTCTGCAGGCGCAGTCCCACGGCCAGAGCTTCACCGTCGCTGCTCAGGTGTCAGAGAGGATCATCGTCAGGGTAACATCTGTCAGTCTGGCCATGTCTGTCTGACCGTCCTCCTCCACCTCCTCCTCCTCCTCCACCTCATCCACATCCTCCTCCTTCTCCACCTCCTCCTCATCATACACCTCCACCTTCTCCCCCACCTCCTCCTCTTCCACCTCCTCCTCCTCCACCTCATCCACATCCTCATCCACCTCCCTATCCTCCTCATCATCCATCTCCTCCACCTCCTCCACTTCCTCCACCTCATCCACCTCCTCCTCCTCACTATTGACCTTGTTCGCCTCCTCTTCCATGTCATCCACCTCCCTCTGCTCCACCTCCTGCTCCTTATCCACCTCCTCCACCTCCTCCTCATCCACCTCCACCTCCCTCTCCACCTCATCATCCACCTCCTCCTCTTAAACCACCTCCTCCTCCTCCTCCTCCTCCTCATCGTACACCCCTACCTCCACCTCCTCCTTCTCCTCCTCCTCCACCTGCTCCTCTTCCTCCTCCTCCACCTTCACCCCCTCTTCCTCCTCATCATCCATCTCCTCTTCTCTTTCCTCCTCTTCGTCCTCAACCCCATCCACATCCTCCTCCCTCTCCACCTCCTCCTCCTCATCCACCTCCTTCTTCTTCTCCTCTTCCACTCCTTCCTCCTCCTCCGCTCTCTTCCTCATCATCCATCTCCAGCCACCTCCTTCTCATCATCCACCTCCTCTTCCATCTCCTCCTCTTCCACCTCCTTCTACCTCATCAACCCCTTCCTCCTCCTTGTCCGTCTCCTTTCTTCTCCAGCTCCTCCACCTCCCTCTTCTCCACCTCCCCCTCCACTTCATCCACATCCTCCTCCTCCTCCACCTCAACCACTTGATCCACCTCCCAATTATTCACCTCAGTCACTGCCTCGTCCATCAGCTTCCTCTGCTCCACTTCCTCTACCTCCACCTCCCTCTTCTCCACCTCCTTCCTCCTCCATCTTCTCCACCTCAACCGCCTCATGAATCACCCCCCTCCTCATTGTTCACCTCATCCACCTCCTCTTCCATCTCATCCACCTCCTCTACCTTCATCTCCCTCTTCTCAACCTCAACCTCCACCTCATCCAGCCCCACCACTATCTCTTCTACCGCCACTATCACCTCCTCTACCTCCTCCTCATCATCCTCCTCCTCCACCTCCTCCACCTCATCCACCCTCCTCACTATTCACCTTGTTCGCCTCCTCTTCCATGTCATCCACCTCCCTCTGCTCCACCTCCTCTACCTCCACCTCCCTCTTCTCCACCTCCTGCTCCTTATCCACCTCCTCCTTCACCTCCTCCTCATCCACCTCTACCTCCCTCTCCACCTCATCATACATCTCCTCCTCTTAATCCACCTCCTCCTTCTCATCCACCTCCACCTCCTCCTCATTCACCTCCTCCTCCACCTCCCTCTCCTCCATCTCCCTCTTCTCCACCTCCTCTACCTCCACCTCCCTCTTCTCCACCTCCACCTCATCATCCACCTCCTCCTCTTAATCCACCTCCTCCAGCTCCTTCCTCCTCCATCTTCTCCACCTCCTCGACCTCCTCCCCCACCTCATCCACCTCCCCTTCTTCCTCATTGCTCACCTCACCCACCTCCTCTTCCATCTCCTCCACCTCCTCTACCTCCACCTCCCTCCTCTCCACCTCCACCCTACCTCACCCACCCCCACCACTACCTCTTCTATCGGCACCATCTCCTCCCCCGCCTCATCCACCTCCTCCCGATCATCCCCCTCCTCTGCCTCATCCACCTCCTCCCGATCATCCCCCTCCCCCGCCTCATCCACCTCCTCTTCCATTGTACAAACTGTGAGACTCCTTAATGTGGTGATGTTACTGTAGTTACTGTAGTGACATTCAATTAAACGTCATTCTCCAATGAGTAGTAGGTTCATTTGCTCAATCACATAATAATTCATCGTACAGTAATTCAAGTGTAGTATCATGTCTCGTTTTTATTTGAAGTATTAATGATGCTATTTCTCAAATCGATGTCATTATCCTCCAGAAGCTGTGGTGCTTACTCACTGATCTCAAACAATCACAGACCATGAGTTACTGTGATGCACAAAACTCCTTCACAACGTAATATTTAACTCAGTATCAACATGTCTGTACTTCTCTAAATTCCATAAATGCTTGTCACTCGGATGCATTTCCGCTTCCAGCTCGCTTGGTTCCGTTCAGTGTCAACGCTGGAAAAGTGAATCAAGTATTGACGGGGACCAACAATCTCCAAAATCTGTTTCCACTGAGCGGAGTATTAACCCCGTCCTGTCCAAACAGCGCCTGAGCGTCTGCCGCGCGCAATCCTCACCCCGTCCGTCTCGCCCTCTAACGTCTGAGCGTGTGCTTCCTCCGCCTCCCTCCCCCCTCCGCCGCTCCGCCCCCGCCAGGCGTCCAACCCCGGCCAGTTTGAGAGCGACAGCGAGGTGCTGTGGCAGCGCGGCCAGCTGCCCGACTCCGTCTACCACCACGGCAGGGTGGGCATCAACACCGACCGGCCCGACGAGGCCCTGGTCGTCCACGGCAACGTGAAGATCATGGGCTCCCTGGTGCATCCGTCCGACATCAGGGCCAAGGAGAACGTCCAGGAGGTCGGTACCGGGGGGCGGGGCACGGGCGTGTCGACTGATATGCAGAAGTGGAAATACCACATTGACCTTTCTAGCAGCGTTGGGGAAGCTACAAGGCTTTGCAGGCTCCCAATTACTTCACACTGAAAGAAGCTGAACCACAGCAAAGCTCCGCGAGGGAGAACTCTAGTGTGGTAAAACCAAAGCCACTTAGAAAAGTAGTTCTAACTACTTTGTAAAAAAATGATTAAATTGACAATGTACATGTGAGAGGAAATTATAACAAAATTAATATCAAAAAAAGTCACATGCTAGCAACTCAATTGAGTTGACTTGTTCACAGGTCATACATAAACGAAAAAAAATAAATACTCCACTGTTCATGGGGATGAAATATCCCATCCCCAACGTCAGCTTTGGCTTTGTATACAACGTCCATCAATCAGACTCCTTCCTTCCAGAAACTAGTCCAGGTGGGGGTTTGCGCCAAGCGAATGAGTCAGTTATCCAGGTAACCTCGAAAATGCACGCAACAACTTCTCTGAACGCTTGTTAATAAATAGCAATAATCAATACTTATGACCAAGCCTGGACTTGCTTTCTCGGCAGTCAGGATGAAAGAAAAACGGGGCGGGGTTGGTCAAAGGGGATTCAATTACAGCAGAGGAGCAATGGTAAAATAAAAATTAAAAAAACATTATCTTTTATTGGCCCAACTTGTTTGTATTTTCAGTAGTTACTACATAAGAAATGGACAAAAAAGTAATTTAACTACTTGAAGAACTTCAATTATGAATGTATTTGAACTACCAGCAAGCTACTGCAAAATGGAGTTAAACTACTAGTTTAATTCCCTGTAGTTCACGACTCCCCATCACCGAATTCTATTTACGGTAAGTAAAAGTAACTTACCCCAGCCCTTAAAAGTATGACTACTTGTCATATCTCCTTATAACATGTAGTCTGTCATACTTCATAAAGTATAACTGTAGCTTTGATTCTGCAGATGATGCGCGTGCAGATCCTGATTACAATTTATAATAAATAGAACCGGTGCTGTCATAGTAATTTACAAGGATATGGAGCTAAATAATGATCGACGAGTAGTTTGACAGATCCAGTCCCTGATTATATTTCACTTTGGTTTGCTTTTGATATATGTAGATATAAACCCAGATTTTTTTTTTTTTTTACTTGTACTTTACTATTTTCCGCCGCCGGTTGTATTGAAATAAAAAGAAGTTGCACTCTCTCCGACCTCGTCTACTCATTGCACCGGATCCTGCACATTTCCATCCCGCCACAGCCGTTCACTGTCATCCTGTGTGTGTGCAGGTGGACACCACAGACAACCTGAAGCGCATCTCTCAGATGAGGCTGGTGCAGTATCACTACAAGCCCGAGTTCGCTGCCACCGTGGGCATCGAGAACACCTCGGAGACCGGTAACGTGGAGCTTCACAAAGAGCCTTTTTAAAACGGTTCAATCGCCCCATCGACGTGTGTGCCTGGTTCTTGTTTAGAGAAGGTCGTTTGCCGTGGAAATTCCAGCCGCTCGGGTGGCGGGGGATGCGTGGGGTGAGGCGGTTGAGGGTCAACAGAAAATACAACAACTGTAACTAAGTTCACGGCATCGAAGATACACTTTACATGTCACAGAGTAACAGCAACAAGCATCTCCCTCGAGGGAGCTGGCTCGGGGGCTTATATCACGTAGGTGACAATGGACCGTTACTGTGAGGGTGTCACAAAGGCAGTTGTTGAGGTCGTAGTCACATGCATAGATCACAAAGCAGTCGTTTCAGCGGTTTCAATGTCTTCAACATCCGGACTTAACAACTTGTAATTGTGACCTGCCCGACAACAGGCTAGCGGTACGTAACGCTCCTGTTTGTCTGTAAAACAGATATGGGGTTACGAGCCGACAGAGGATTAGTTCTGTATTTTTCCACCACACTTTGATGATGAAAAAGATTAAGATTCTCGGCTGATCTCTATCAAGCCCCCCAGGGGCTGCGATCTGAGCTGTTCTCAGATACAGGCGGCTAGGAATTGGTTCCACGAGAGCCCTCGCTGCTCCTTCACCTCAGCTCCTCTCACGCAAACTCTCCGCTGTGCTGGGCAGGTGTGATCGCCCAAGAGGTGCAGCAGATCCTTCCGGAGGCGGTGAAGGAAGGAGGGGACGTGGTGTGCACCAACGGAGAGACCATCCCAAACCTGCTGATGGTGAACAAGGTAGCAGACACACACACACACACACACACACACATACACACAGGCGCGCATGCGAGCCGGTTGTAGATTCGGACGAGCTGACACTCCGTGCTCCCTCCCCCTCGGAAGGACCGCATCTTCATGGAGAACGTGGGAGCCGTCAAAGAGCTGTGCAAGCTGACGGACAACCTGGAGACGCGGATCGACGAGCTGGAGCGCTGGAGCCGCAAGCTGGCCAAGCTGCGGCGGCTGGACAGCATGAAGAGCAGCGTGAGCGGGGGCACCGTCAGGTGAGGGTGGAATAGGTTGAATGGTTCACCCGTTAAAAAAAAAAAAAAGAGCCGGAAAATGACCCCCGTCTCCTTGCTCCCGCAGCCAATCAGGAAGTTACTTCAGCAGGACGGGAAGCGGCCCGCTGAAGAAGAAGCCGGTCCGACCTGGAAGCAAGGTCCGTGGCGGTGAACGGGAATGCTCTGACGTACTCAGTACTCGCCATGGCAACTCGCTGATGCAGAACACTGATACAGATACTGGCAATAACAGTGGCATCTGGTTCTTATTATTATATGATGTATTCACTGGTTTCTTTTAAGCAAAATCATTAAACTGTAAACTTGGATTTGCGTCTGGTTTTGGGAGCAGAGCGAGGGAGCACAGAGCGCAGAGTATTGGACCCGATGCCGGGGTCGGTATCTGTGCATCCCTAGCGGCGCCTGTTGTTTAACGACCTCATGGCGACGGCTCATAACACCGGAGGAGGCATCACTGTGCAGCTTTCATCTGAACGTCTGTCGTTGCAGAGCTCAGCACCGGACCAGGGCTGCATCAGCCAGAGGTTCATGCAGGGAACCATCCTGGCGCTGGTGGTTGTCATGGCGTTCAGGTGAGTGTGGGGATCAACCCCCGCCCCCCCGGTGTGAGCCGCATCGTGATTCCATCCCATAACGGCTCCGTTAGAGGTGGCGTGACGTGATGCGTGATGTCTGAGTTGTTCATCTGTTTGTTTCAGTGTCATTTCCATGTCGATACTGTACGTGTTGACTCTTCACCACCGAGGAGACGTCAGCGACAGGACTGGGTACGACCCCCCAACACACACACACACGCACACGCACGCACGCATGCACGCACACACACACACACACACGCGCGCGCGCACACACGCACGCGCGCACGCACGCACGCACGCACGCACGCACGCACGCACGCACGCACACACACACACACACACACACACACACACACACACGCACGCATGAAGGCACGCACGCACGCATGCACATAGACACACACACACACACACACACACACACATATGCACGCATGCACAAAAACACACGCACACACACACACGTGCACGAAGGCACGCATGCACGCACGCACGCACCCATACACACACACACACACACACACACACACACACACACACATATGCACGCATGCACATACACACACTTTCACAAAAACACATGCACACACACGCACACACGAGCACACGCACGCACACACACTCACACACGCACACGAACGCACGCACACACACACACACATACACACACACACACACACACACCCACACACACACACACACACACACACTCTCACACACACACACACACACTCTCACACGCACGTGTATTGCACGTGCGTGCACTTCCCAAGCAACAAGAAATCCATCTCCAGCTACTTTTCTTTCCTGTTCCCTCCTCGTCACCTCCACCCGCTCTCCGTAGCTTGGCTCCGCCCTGTGCTTTCCACGTCTCCTGGACGCCCGTCTTCACTGCCACTGTCTCCTTCTGTCCGTCTGTCTGTCCCTGGTAGGACCGCAACACTCTCCTTCTCCCTCCCTCCTTCTCTTGTCTTTGACTGCTCACCCTCTTCCTTCACCCACCCTGAGAAGAAAGCCACGAGGCGTGTTGGGGAAGAGCCACAAAGTAGTGTTTGTGAGCCGAGGAGACAGTTTGTGTTTGAGCCAGAGTGAACCAGAAGGCACCGCTAAGGTGCAGGGAGCTATGTGACAACGCGCTCAAAATAAGGATTCTTTTCTTTTTTTTTTTTTGTTTTTGTTTGTTTGGTTTTTCTACCACAAACGAAAAGCGTTCATAAACCTTTGATACGCAACGTGCTCTCAATCCAGGTCCGGAGCTGCGCTGGGGTCCTCACGAAAGGGTTCCTCCCCTCCTCACACCACGGCGGCACCAGGTGAGTGAGAGGCTTTGCCAGAAATAAAAGAACAAAACAAACAAAACCCGACACTTTACGAGAAATCCGGAGGGCCGAGGTCGGCGGCAGGTCAGCCGTCGCCAAACCTCGGGTGTACCGTGTGCCTTGGATTTCAATGTTGTTTTTCTGTTTCCACCTTCTCCGCCCTCATCCCGCAGCGTGTTGTCCAAGCACGGCCGCCAACAACCAATCATCCTCGGTTCTCGCGCTGAGCAACAACCAGTCCAGCCCAGGTAGGGGGGCTGCTCTCCGCCACGACGGCGATCCGCAGGGAGGCGCAACGCGTTGTTTATGGGATGGCTTCGACATTTTTCAACTTTATTAAAGAGCCAGTTCCCATCGTTTATAAGTTGTCGTCGCGCTACCTGGGCTTCACTGTCCAGAAACGTACCACTTGAGCATTAATGTGACACCACAGAAAATATGGTTGCAAAATATGCATTTTGTCCGTTTTCTCCGGGTTTTCTTGACTCTTTTGCACTTGTTATGTGCTCTTTTGCTCTTTTGGCTTCATCCGCGCGAACGTAAGAGACCAGAAACAGGGAGTGGCGTTTAAACGAGGATGGAAAAACACATGATCCCGCCCTTAAAAACATCTCCCTTCCGTAGATCAAGGGAGTCCCGGCCCCACTCCGGCCACGATCGTTAAGAAAGCCAAGTCGAGGCAGATGGAGAAGGACGGGCGCGGCAGGAACCACCTCGGCCACACCTCCGCTCCGCTCTACTTTGCCAAGTCCAAGCGGCCCTCGCCGCCGGACCAGGAGGAGGGCGGAGGCGTCAACCGCCTGCCCCTGCCCCGCCGGCAGAGGAGCCTGAGCAGAGACGGTAAGCGGGTGGAGGGGCGACGGCGCCTCCTCCGTCTTGGTCGCCGTTCGCCAGCCGGCGTCGTGGCTCGCCGCGTCTTGAGACTCTCCCTCTTCGCAGGCGACAGATCGGCCCCGGCTCTGATCCGCCTCCACGTGCTGGAGACCGGACAGCAGATCGCGGCGAAGCGCTGCCCGACGCCCGAGAGCTGCAGGTGGGTGTGACCCTCCGCGCCCGGACCCTCTATGCATTAACACGGTATCCAAGCTTGAATTAAAGCGCTTGTGTGCTTCTCCTTCCTCCGCCGATGACTCCCAGCTTCGCCATATCCCTCGACGGGAAGAGGAACTCCTCCTTGTCACAGATCACTTTGCACATGACGTGAGTACGCGAGCGAACCCCCTTTTTAGGGGTGGGCCTGCTTTCGCCCCGAGAACGGATCACGTTTTTAACGGTTTGTTATGCGTTCCAGGTCAAGTAGAAGCATGTGGGTGCAGCAGTGTGGCTCCACCAGGGGGCGCTTGTGTCCAGACCGTAGAGAGGCAAAGGTCCCCAGCGGAACCAGCGCGTTGAAAATGGTGAACGGCGACATTGCAGTCAGTTGTAATTAGGGTCCCGTGGAATCGCCACCGCCCTGTTCTGCTCATGTGGCGATGATCAACTTCTGTCTTACATGAATGTTTTGTGCTTTCATCTGCAGGGGACTCATCACATGTGGTCGGTGCCGGTGCTGTCGTCTCAGGATGTCACGTACCACTTCCGCGTCTCTCCCTCTGTGAGTGAATCGGAGGTTTTAGAAAGTGTGAACACGTTAAGTTAGACGTGTAAGAAGGATGCAGGACATAAAGTAAAGTATCGTCCTTAAAAAGTTATGACGTTTTGGGGGGGGGGGGGGGGGGAAGGATTTTGCAAGATTTTCAGTGGCCGGAAGTCCCTTGTTTGCACACTTTTGAATATTTCATTATGGAGGCGGGTGACGTCACGTTGCCATGGGAAGGGCTCATCTGGTTCTGAATATTAGCCTCCGTCTGTTTTTATTTTTCCTTATTCCCTTCCTTCCTGGCTTTCTCCTTTGTTATTTCCTCCCGCCTACATTCCTTCGTCCCTTCGTCACCTCCTTCCTTCCTTCCTCCCTCCCTTCCATCCTGCCTTCCTTCCTTCCTTCCCCAGAAATATGACTTTTCAATCACTTTTCAAGTAACATCTCAAAAGTTTTTAGACTCTCCCATACGTTGGTATAGAATGCTTCACACCGAATCCGCAATCACATCCAACGGTCGCATCGGATGAACTGCGTCTGGGTTTCGCAAAATATTTTATGGAAATGTGACAGCTCCATTTTCCCAGAGCAACAGCGAGTAGTTTGCTCAGCTGGACATTTAACATTTCCCATGGATGAGAGTTTAAAAGTGTACTTGTACTTGTGCAAGTGGTGGTGTACTTGTTGCACGAAGATGGAAAATTTGGTCACATCCCAGAGCCTCGATCAGACACAGGATCCCACCCTCCATGGGGATGAATGGACTTGTGTTTTGTCCTTTACGTTTGTCGGATTCGGTGTGAAGCGGGCGTAAGCGATGGGTCAAAACGGCTGGAACCAGGCCAGCAGTTGATTTGACGTGATCCCTGTTGTGTGATGGATGAACGCTGATGAACGTTGTTCTGCGGACCCCCCCACAGAGTAAAGTGGGCTGTCCGGCTGAGGAAAGGAGGGAAGCCGCGCCCTTCTCGGACTACCACCTCCTCATCCGAAGCAGCTGCGCGTAGGAAGGAGGATCTGGAGCCGGGACCGCCATGATCCAGTCCAGCTTGATACCGGATGGTGTTTCTGACACACCGCATCCCTGTTTTTTAAGAGACTCAAGATACAGAATATCCAGCATTGCTCCGACTGTATTCTTCTTTTTTTCTTCAATATGTATATGAATTAAGATATCTCTTTTTGCTGTAGAGATCACACTTCCAAAACAATATTTTAGTTCTTTTTTTTTTCTTTTTTTTTATCCGTGGCACTGTTGGATCTAAGTCACTTGTAGATGACAACTCTATTGTCTTAATGTTAATTACTACTGTTTTTAAACAAGTAACATCAATAGCTTTATAACTGTTTATTACTGATTACACAATGTCTTCCATATGTAGCACGGGCCGTTACCACTTCTTCGCAGAGTGAATTTTAAGTTTAACAGTTGAAAAAGAGATGTCGAAGCTCTGCATATTTTTGGTACAGTCTAGTTCCTACCGTTCTCATGAATGATGACACCGGTTGAAACTTAAAACGTGGAACGCTTTCAGAGAAGTTTTGTACACTGGAGAAGGGTTCACTAAATTCTGTGGAGGGCTGAGTGACCGGTGGCCTAAACAGGTTTAAAATATACCTCAATAGTTCACACTGGCGAGTCTTGGATGTTAGACCAGAGTGTTCAGGGCTGCAGCATTGTGCTATATTCAGTTTCCCTGTTTGTATGATGGGGATCGTATGGGGGCGTTAGGACGATTCTAAGGGCCTGTGACTGACAGGGGCCCTAAATAATTATTAGAAAATTAGGGTGGGGCCAAATGTGATCGTTTTTCATGGGCCCCAAAATCCCTGGCGGCGCCTTTGCCTGTATGTACCTAATTACAAACTGTAAAATTAAGGAAATACTCTGTATTGGACTTACAACTGCTGCATTAACTCAAGCTTAAAATGGTAAAATAAAATAAAAAGGTCTATGCACACAAGTACACAATCCCTCGGAATCAACCCCAGGCAAAGACATATTTTCGAAGAGCCCTGAACCTTAATCATTTCAGTAGCAGGCGACATGAGGTCAAACTGGATAGGAAACAATATTACTGGAATAAATGCACAAAAGAGTAGAAACACTGAAGTGAGCGGCGTCGTTCGGGATGCTTTGTGAATCTGCTGGGAGAGGATGTACTGTCCAACACTGACAATATTTCCAAAACACTGGAAAGGCTTACACTGTATTCGTCAAACTGGATCAGATGCTGGTACTGCAAATGGCATATCATTTCAGAGTAGAAGCTACCCAATCAGTTCTCCGTTGAAAAAAGATGCACCTCAGCAAAAGGGGCGATTCTAACTGCATGAGCTGGAGCTCAGCGTGTGTCGCAGCGCTGGGACCCACCACCGCTCAGTCGTGGGGTCTCCAGGGGAATAAGGATTGTGATCCATTGGATGGTTTCATTATTGCTCTGGATGATTCCAGCTCTTGTGTCTGTGTGTGAAAGAAAAAAAAAACAAAAAAAAACAACCTTTGACTATAGCGTCATAATTTTCAAATGTGTAAAGGAAACCTGTTGTTTTCAGTGTAATGTGTACTTTCTATTTACTATTATAATCTTTTCGATCGTGTATCCAAAACCAAACAATAATCCGTAAGTTAGAGGTGGTAAATGCACCGTGACATTGACATTTAAACGTGAACCAAAATTGGAAAAGCAGCCATTTAACAAATGACTATAATGGATTTCTAAGTATAAATACACTGTACATTTTTTTTTATATGATTATTATGACTTTAATGGGATCATTGTTCTAATTTGGCCTATTTATAATGTACAAGCTAGTGTAGTAATACCAGCTTAGCTCTTTTTGCACTGTATATAGAACCTGTATTTGCTCTATATGGAATAAACTGGTATAAAATACTCTAATAGAACTGCATTAAATGTAACTTTTAAGCTCTGTTTTTTTTTAACATATGATGCTCTTTTATTTTTGTTGAATTGTTCATTGGTTTTGTGTTTTACCAATAATACGATATGACTTTGGCTTTTTTTTTTTTTTTTTTTTTTTGCAAATGCCAGTTCATTATCAATCAGAAATGGTTAAACTTTTAAACTCAGCATTTCAAGATCTCACAGTTTAAAGATAAAACACTAGATCTAGATCTTTTATATATATATATATATATATATATATATATATATATATATGTATATATATATATATATATATATATATATATATATATATATATATATATATATATATATATATATATATATATATCACTACCACACTCTGTTTCATGTTTTTGTTGTTGCTGTTGTTGTTGTTGTTGTTGTTGTTGTTGTTGTTGTTGTTGTTTTGATTCGCCCACGTCATCTGTACGCGTCTTAACATGAACACACGCATCAAATAAAACTTGTGATCAAAGGAAGCAGCTTCCCCTTGTGTGCAGCGCTGAAACGCAGTCGCTCACTCTGGCCGCTAGATGACGGCAACGGTTTTTTTACGCTGCTGATTACGTCACCGCGACGTCACGACAAAACCCGGAAGGCGGAACCAGTACGTGGCCTTTTCCTCTTGGACACAAGGAGCAGAAGAAGGAGCATCTCTACACAACGACATGGTGCAGTGACTTCTTTATAAACCTGTTTGTTTTTTTTTTTAACAAATATGTTGCCACGTTGTTTTTGAATTCGTGATCGTACTTGACCTCGAGCGCAAAGCTCATTCACCCTCTGCGGGACAGTGTGTTTTGGGGCTGGTTTGCGCTAGCCCGACGTGTTAGCATCGCTGGCTAGCGCCTGCCGACTGACGGCTTCTCCCTCGGAAACCAGTCTGAGATGTCGTCAAACATCATCGTAAGAGGCAGCGCAGCAGTCAGTTAGGGCAACAGAAACGCGCGGTCGTGCTTCCCTCGTGTAAAGTATATGTACAGATGCGCTGTTTTTATTGGTGTATTTTATTGTTGTTGCTTTGATTTTGTTGTGTACAGCATATGCATGAGAACATGCACAGTTGTTGACATATTCATATTCATCATATTCATATTGTTGACACGGCGTTAATTGTTAATACAGAGGTTTATTGTTCATCTTTGGGTTTATTCTAGTCCGTCCACTTGCTCCGTGACTTACTTATTTCTAATTTTCTTGCACATTGTCATTTGGTTTATGTTTATATTCTTATTACTCAACGGGATTAACACTTCTCCATTGTACGTGCAACAAAAACATCGCATCCAGCACTTGATCTGCGCGTTGGTTGCTGTCTCACCCCCGTGCTCCTGTCTCCCCCTCTGCACCGCCAGGAGCTGGAGGCCATGACCAGATACACCAGCCCGGTGAACCCGGCTGTGTTCCCCCACCTCACCGTGGTGCTGCTGGCGATAGGGATGTTCTTCACCGCCTGGTTCTTTGTGTATCCTTCCCTGAGCCTGGTTAATTATGGGGTTTTGGGATCCAAGACAGACAATAAGTCAAGCTTTATTTATAAAGCACATTTAATACACAGGGCAACACAAAAAGCTTTACAGTGAGTAACCATACAATCAAAATAAAAGTTCAAGTGCAGAATATAAATATGCATATCAACAGTTGTTTGTGCAATTATACTAGTAGTGCAGAATATACAAATCTCACAATATCCAAATACACACGCACTAAGAACCTAGTCATAGATGTAGTGAAAAGTATGTTTTTTTGTTTTGTTTTTTTAAACCTGCTTTTAACCTGCTGCATGATCGATGAATCTAGGTGATTCATTTAGGACAGTGGTAGTAGGAAAGGTTGGTTCAGACCTGGGATGCCAGGTGAATTTACCTAACTACCGGGTGGGACAGAAAAAAATCGAGTCCTAGTGGAGAAGCACTCGTGTAAGAAATAATGACAGTCAAACGAGGTAAGAAGGTACAAACTAATGGTAAACGCTCATCACAAGTTATCTGAACCCAAATTAGCATTTCAAATCGCTGTATGTGTTTATCCTGCAGTGAGGTGGTTAAGTTGATTCATTGATAGTAAATCATGGTATGATCATTTAACGGAAGGTTAAAATTGTATTCAAACAATCCAGTCCCGGTGTGATATACCAGCAAATATTTTTTGCAGTTCAAGAAAATTTGTGATGTGTGGTTGGTCAAAAAGAGCCACACAGTTCAATGGAAAATTTCCAAATTTAGACTGTTAGTATGTACTGATGATTTCTGTGGTCCGACACACAGTGGAGCAAAATGCAGTCTGTTCACCCTTTAGCTGTTGGTAATAATAATCCCCGGATGTATGAAGAATCTTTATCTTAAATTGTATTGCATGGAGAAACTGAAGGAAGATGTTGTTGTCCATTTATTTGTTTATTACCACCGTGGTAGTGACACCCCAGGGAAAGATTACAGAAACATTTTTTATGGCATTAGCAGAGTAAATTTAGGCTGATGACAGGATTTCCCCGGACACACGCTCTATATATATTACTTGATTCGAGGTGGATAAACAGGAGACTCACATAACCTGGTCCTGGGCAGATTGTGTTGGGATCAACAGACTGAATCATAGATATGTGTTATGATTCAGTGTTTCTTTTTTAGTTCTGTTGCCTTCCAGTGATATCCACTTTATTTGTAATCAGTTTGAAATTAAATCCATACTAATAGTTGTAATTCTTTGAAACTCTTAATACTAAATGTGCTTCTTGTTAGTGTCCACCTCCCTGCATAGAATAAATAAGTCATATTTTCAAATTGTTATCGGTTGAAGACGACGTCCCCTTTATCTGAATGCCTTCATTGCTGAATTGAAAAGCTGTGAGTCAATTTAGACAACCGGTTGATCTTTACATTACATTACATCATTTGTCTTGAGCAGGTTTTGTTTTGCTTAATAAACCCTGAATATCTTAGGCTTCTATTTGTAGTGTTCCCTGCATATGAGTTGTTGACAAAAGCAGTGTTTCATGAACTGACATGAATTGTATAGCTTGCTCTTTTAAACCGTTAATACTGAATTAAAGTGCATATACTGCGGAACATCTGTCTAGCTTAAATAAATCCTCTTAAACAATGAAAGTTACATTTGTTATCGTACAGTTTTATACTATATTAAGCTCACTGACTTCGAAGACATTATTACAGACTTTATTTTGGTATCAAACTTAATGATTTTGAATGTTTTGAGGCCATATAATCAATGCAGTTTGGTCAATACCATAAAAGTATTGAATTTCGACACCCAGTCTTAACCATTTAACTGAAACATTTCTTCATAAACAGACACTTTTATAAACCACCAATCTGTTGAATGTGTGCATCAGAATAGCTCTTAGTGAGAAGAGACAATGGAGCTTGTGGGAAAATACGGTCTCCTTTTCTGGGAAACTGCACTTTTTTTTTTTTTTTTTTACTCAAATGGCCTGTTTAATGTGACTAGGAGCCCGAACCATCACTGTCTCATATGGCACTTTTTTTTTTATCTTCAAATGAAGTTACCAAATGATGGGAGCGGTCATCTCTGTCCGGCGTTTCTCTGCTTCCCCGTCCAAACACACGACCCCTTAACCCTTTCCCAGATATGAGGTCACTTCAACAAAATACACCAGGGACGTATACAAAGAGCTGCTCATCTCCCTTGTGGCGTCGCTCTTCATGGGCTTCGGGGTGCTTTTCCTGCTGCTCTGGGTCGGCATCTATGTATGAGGGTACGTATAAAACCCTGAAACGGATTATGTGACAATCTCCATTTTAAATTGGTTCATTATTTACACAGTAAATGAGAAACTAACACCAACTTGTTCCACAGCTTCAAGTTCATAAAATAAACATTCCAGTGGAATTGACGCCATGACATTCAGCGGGAAATGGATTTTGGATTAGGATGGACTGCACTGATTGTGGGATCATGTGACTGTTTTCTGCTCACCAGTAAAGAGGAATTTGTATAACGTTCTGTTTCTTTCTGGGGTTTGTGCTTCATATATTCGTACGTCACCTTGGAATTCTACAAGAGAACGTGAAAGCATGGGCTTGTGTCCCGTTGGCCAGTAAGCAAAATTAGTCTTGTGTAATTTCATACAGGAGGAGCTATTTTTGGCTCTACAACCTCAGTCTGACACTAATCATTTGGTCAATAATAGCACAGTGTGTCTCCCGGACGTCCAGTTAGCATGCTAGTTAAGGATTACAACAGCGCGACTAAGAAATGTTTATTTGGTTAAGAGCAGTAGAGCACAATACAAATATAGAAAGAAATAACATCTTACATCAGAATTTGCATTGGCACCCTGTAAACAAAACATTATCGTACATATGGCAACGTGGACATGTCCTCTGCTTTTGTGAAAAAATCAACCAATAGAAGAAAATTTGATAGAAATTCAATCGGATTATCAAAAATAAAAATGTATTTCGAACATGGTTCACCATCCAGGACCTTCCTTTTTATCCACTGTCAGCATGTTGAAATCGCCCTTTAAATTGACTGACAAAGGACCGTGTGGATTTAAAGACACAATCCTTATGAATAAAATCCCACACACACTGGTCTGATCATTGGACGCCTGTAAACAGTTTGACTTGAGTGCTTGGCTACAGTCAGACGACGAACCTGCCGGGGCTTCCTCTCATCCTCGGTCCCGTGACAGGATCCCCAGCAGCACCGGTGTGATGCTGTGGAAGGCAAAACTGTTTTGATATGTCCCGCTCCGACCCAACCGGCCGTGACGTCCGGTTTCCTCTGAGCCTCCGGGCGGGTCCTTGCGACGTTCCCGTCCTCACTGGCGAGCTTTAGCGAAGGCCTCCCGCAGCCACAGGGAGTCCTCGTAGAGCCTCGGGTCTCCCAGGTACTCTGCCGTGCGTTTGTACTGGTAATAATACAACACCGCAGCTGCGGACACAAAGCTCCGTCAGTGGGAGAACTAAACTAAAACGAAAGCATGGAGCGTGTGGAATAATAAACCAGACCTGCTCTCTGGAAAACAAACAGGGATAGAAGGCTGTCCGTCCACACAAAGAGGTTTGAGTCCTGCCACCTTAAGTTCTGCGGAATACAGAAAGGACTCTTATTGGACTTACTGCACACACCTGACTCTGAACAACACTGTGTTGCAGACACATGCTCCAACATCAGATGATCAGTATTACAGAAACTATTTGCTCTAAGGCCTATGGCAGAGTGAGTCAAGTGGTGGGTACCGATCCAAAACTGGGTCGCGGTTCCTTTTCGACTGGACCGCAGGGTGTACATGTCCACTTATTCAAAAGTGTATGAACATATTTCATGCTTTTGTATTGAAACACTGTTTCGAACCGAAGCGTGTGCTGTCATGGCACATCACCAACGTTCCACCGATCACATCATACGGCCGGTGTCAAATTAAATCAGATCGTCACTTCATGCACTCTTAACTTTACACATTAAATGCAACTGAAAGCACTGTGGCTTAACATTTGGGTTTTGACTTAACGACTGGGTCCTCGACGTAGATCGGTCGAGAACACCTGCTCTGCGGTGCGGTTTTAAAGTATCGCTTCAGGATTCAGAGGAGGGAAACAGAAAAGGCGAATGGGTTTCACTCCTCTTGGGCGTGAGTGCGGTCGTACCAGGACCCAGCAGTGGAAGCAGATGCTGAGCGTCAGGTAGAGCGCAGAGAACACCAGCAGAGCCCGGAAGCGCTCCAGCAGTAGGGACACCAGCCCCACCTGGAACACGTAGGTGTTGAACATCATCAGTAGAATGATGATCACGTTGAACAGGATGGCGATGTCCTGGATGCTGAAAAACACAATTCATTCCATATTATTCCCGGTGCGTATTTAAAACACAAGACGACGGCGTTGTGGTCGTTCCATTTCCGTGGGCGGCAGCTCTGTTCCTGCTGTGTCCAGTGGGCCTGGGCCAGATCAGAGCTCACAGTTTATTTCCATGTGAACCGTATTTTCTAACTTTACAGTAACAAGCGGTTACAAGGCAAAACTGAAGACAAAAGTTTTTTTTGTGCTGTAATACACAGTACATATCAAGCGTAACCTCAAACACACACATCACCTCCAACTTTTCATTGCCTGACAGAGTCCCCCGGGACTGTGGAGTAGTCCGCCCGACATGATGTGTTTCGATGTTAGGGCCGAATCTTTAATCTCAATACCTTATTTTACCGCATGGACCCAACCCTTTGTGCAAAGAAAATGTATGTGGAGCAATGTTGACCGTCCTAAAACAGTTGGTTGTTTGCACTATTTACACCCGCTGCCGGATAAGCACAACCTGACTCTCAGTCCCAAAAAAAACATGTCGTTTTCCCACAGCACCTGAAGTCTGGTGCCTCGTGGATAATACAAGACAAGGCACAGAACCTAATCAACACCAGCGCTGTCCTGACACCCCTTGGTATTATTATGAAACCGTGCACTTGCCATTTATAACTCTGCTAAATATACTTCAGTCTATTTGGGATAATGGGATTATCAAGTGCCAGAAGATAAGATAACACTTTATGGATCCCAAGGGGGTAATAATACAGGATAGCGCTGTTGTTATTAACAGTCAGTGCAATGCATTACATGGTGCATCCTTGACTTTTAAACTTATGTAAATGAATCATAATAACAATAATAATAATAATAATAATAATAATAATAACGTGAAAGCACAAGGGACCTACATGAAGAGCACTAGCTGGATGACGGACGCCCCCCGCAGCAGCTCACTGAAGGAGTTGACGAACAGGTCGTAGGCCAGCAGGGTGAGCTGGATCAGCAGCACCAGGGAGTAGCTGCTGGTCTGGAGCATCTTCCCCCGGTCCGTGTCCGTGTCCCTCCCCCGCCGCGACTGTGACTGGGGCGGACACCGGTCTGGAAATCAACCCTTCGGCCGCAGAGACCCTACATGTTGGGGGGAGGCTCCGGTGTGTCCCTTCCCCGACGGCCGTGTTGGGATCCGAGCGGTGCAGCCCCAACCCCGTTGACCCTCGTTCAGGTGGTTCTTCCCGGATAAGAGGCCGGTCTACATTCGGTCCATCGGTCTCCTGGCAACAAACCGAAGGCCCCGTAGGCCCTGGCCCCGTCCCTGTAAAATGCACAACAACGAGTGAAAATAACAACAATAACAACCGCATCCGCCCGGTCCCGCACCGCCCTCCGCCCGGTGCTCCAACCGGCGGCTGGAACGTGCCTGCGGCTGGAACGAACCTAAAGCCGTTGGGTCCAGACGGCCGCGGGGAGGTCGGGAGGGGGATTACGGGGGTCAAAGTCAGTTCAGCGGACGTACGAACCCGGGACCGAACCCTCCCACTCCGCCTCCTTTCCTCCAACGGGAGGAGCTTTCACGTCCGAACTCCTCGCGTCGGACCGTGTCTCCTACGTTCCCCGCCGGTCCCGCCCCGCTCCCCGGCGTCCAGGCAGGCGGCGTGACGCGGGTGAACCGGTGTGGAACGGTTTGATCGAATAAATGCGGTGGGGGGGGAAAAAAAACACCGAACCGAGCAGCTGGACCCTGCCCCTGCCCCTGCCCCTGCCTCAGCCTCAGCCTCAGCCTCAGCCCCTGCAGCTAACGGCTAACGGCTAACAGCTAACGGCTAGCACGGATAGCGGTATAGCATTTCCATGGCAACGCGCCTTACCGTACGTCTCCTAATCATGCGCAAGCTAAACACGTTTGAACGTTTGAAAAAGGGTTAAATGAATAATTGGTTCATACATATTTTTGTCTTCTTCAAGGTCAAGTTCAAGATCGAATGGTTATGAAATATTAAGATGTCAAAAAATTAAAATCTACGAACTTTCTTGTTTTTCCCTGTTTCTTGTTCATTGCCCTTCGATTGCATGAAATGCGCCAATGAGTAAAATAAAACACATAGATTAATACATTCAATAATAAAATGATGACGATAAAATATATTGAAATGTTAAGAATAATAATTATTATTATACCAATATATTGATAATAGTTACAGTTGAAATAATATAATTATTATTCTTATTCTTATGATTTATTATATGCATTGCTATCATTTTTATGATTTAATATATAATTATAACTATATTATTATAATTATTATTATTATTATTTAGTTGCAAAAGAAAATCTAAATAAAGTCATTAGAAAGGCCTTGTGCGCAGATTTGAGTGTGCGCGCTACACTGACCTTTTCGGTATGTGACGGTGCGGTCCAGCGCCGCCCAGCGGCCGCAGCAGGTACCGCTCCTGCCGAAGGGTGCGGGGCGCACACACCTGAGCGCTGCGCGGTGCAGGTGAGTGCGTCAAGTTATTTCCAGGCGATAAAACAACATTGTGCGGATAAACCCGTGTTGAATTTGAACGTGTTCTAAGTCAGCCCGCTCATGGGAGTGTTCTGAGGGAACGTGAAGCGTTGGTTGTATCATTGCGTCCTGAAAACTAATGACAGCGACGTTTCGTCACTTTCCGCTGAGTGATGTTGTTTACACCCAAGTTATTCCCTTTTACCTGATTTATGGACCAAGCGTGTGTTTCTCTCACGCATACGAGTTGTTTTCTAGTCACGCGTGGGGTTTAGCAGCGTGTTCTGTGGCAGTGGCCGACCTTGGAAACGTCCCTTCAGGCTGAAGGAGCTCGTCGTGTTGACCGTGTTTGCTTCGCCGGCCGCTTTGTCAGAGGAACCTGCACCTTTGCACCAGGATCCTGCTGAAGTGGTGGACGTGGTGGTGGTGTGTTGTGGCGTGTCAGGCCTGGGAGTCGGACCCGTGTGACTGTTTGCTCTCTGGGTACCTGCACCTTTGCACCAGGATCCTGCTGAAGTGGTGGTGGTGGTGTTGTGTGGTGGGTCAGGCCTGGGAGTGTGACTGTTTGCTCTCTGGGAACCTGCCCTGCCGTGCAAACCTTCTGTTATGTAGAAAGTAAATTTGGGTCCATCTGTTCAACATGGATGATTTCACAAGAGGAAGACGACATATACAGCACAGGGGAAATGATCTATCTATCTATCTATCTATCTATCTATCTATCTATCTACCGACCATGTGCATTGCTACCATTTACCTTAAACATAACCTGTGCATTGGTCTCCGGATTATTTTTAACAATGGGAACAACAATGTAAACAGCTCCTGCTTCGCCTCTATTTATCGTACATCGAAAAATCACCCAAACACAACACGGCTTCCACATATCCTCGAGCAAGATTGCTTGCAATTAGACTATTATACCAATGCAAACCATTGCAAATGTGTTATTTGCATGGGAAAGCTCCCATGGCTGTCTGGCCGCCCTCCCCTCCCAGAATGCAACCGCAGTGCTCCTCACACGACACAATCCTGTTTCTTTTGACTGTTTACATCCTGGTAGAGCCGCTGCATGACAACACAGTCAGAGCCTCTGTCCGTGAAAGTCAAACAGCATCTGATCCCAGCTGTACGCGTCTGGATGTCCCGGAAAAACCCGTCACAAAACTCCAGGAATGTCAATGAGTCTTCTCTGGAGTCCTACAGGAGTTGTGTGGTTTCAGGTTATCTGTTCACGGCAGCTGTAGATAGTGTTTAAAGTCACAGCACACCTTGTGTTTGACAAAGGAGGAGCTGTCGCTGATCTCACAGAGTATTAATGCAGAAGGTTAAGGTTGTCTGTGAATTGGTTGAATTGATTTACTTCTTTGAGAAATTGATCAGTTTTCCATGACATTACAAGTTAATATTGGTTTGCTGGCATTGGAGTTTTCACTGGTAATGGATAACTTGAATAACGTGGCCTAATGCTTAATTAAACATTGAAGCACTTTCCATGCACGTCAGGTGAAAGCAGTGGGTGTAACGTCAAATCCCAAACTAACAGACAGGAGTGGAAAGCAGTACTTAGTACCATCCTTCAGTACACTTGAGCTTTTCCTTTTGATGGAACTCTCTGCTTTGATCCACTTATTTAAAAACAAATATCATACTATTGTTTTATTTTATGCATCTGCAGGTACTTTTTATTGCCTCTAAAATACTTATTCAAACAAGTGCTACAGTTTTTTTTTGTTTTTTTTCCAATATAAATGGGTTACCTTTTACGTTTCAGTAGCTAAATAGGAAACCATTAAACCAACAGAAACTCAAACCTCAGCATTTGACGCTTAGAGGTTTATGTCCTCACACATAAACGTATACTTTAACTTTTTATACTTGAGTAGAATTTGGATTGGAGGACTTTTACTTTGGTCAGAGTAATGTTTTCTTAGGGTGTTTATACTTTTACTTTACTATAGGTATGAGTACCTTTTCTTACGTTGCTTGCCAGACAACCTTCAGTTGGACACCAAAGCCCTGATTTCTGCCTCTTTGCAGTAATGTCTAACTGGCTAAACGATGCAGAGGTTTTGGAGGGCCATGGCAGTGGTGAGGGGTCTTCGTGGAGCCCCAGGCACAGGAGAGTCCCCGTAGGGAGCCCCAGGCCGGGGAGAGGCTCCGCAGGGAGCCCCAGGCCGGGGAGAGGCCCCGCAGGGAGCCCCAGACTGGGGAGAGTCCCCGCAGGGAGCCCCAGGCTGGGGACAGTCCCCGCAGGGAGCCCCAGGCTGGGGACAGTACCCGCTGGCAGCCCCGGACCGGGCATAGGTCTTGGCCCAATGACCTCGCCCAGCACCAAGGACACGACCCTGGGATCTCCGCAGGCAGAAACTATGGACAAGGCCAGAGAGCTGTTTGTGCTGTGTGATAAAGAGGGGAAAGGATTCATCACCAAGAGAGACATGCAGGTAGGAAGAAGGTGGAAAGTAAAACGATACAAAAAAAAAAAAAAAAAGGTAATTTTAGAATGATTTTACTATTAATCTGTTGATTTTTAATCTTGTTTCTTTTTGGTAAAGAGATTAGAAGATGAGTTGCCTCTGTCTCCGGAACAACTGGAGGCCGTGTTTGAGAGTCTGGACCGAGAGAGCAACGGATTCCTCACCCCTGTCGAATTTAACTCGGGGCTTGGTGCGTTGGGTCACGTTCCAATGGTTAAATCTGCTTCTCGCGCAGAGTTCCTCGAGAACAGATTGTCCTGACGCTGCCGTGAGCAGGATGGAGGTTTGTTTGTCAATCCCTGTCGTTCTCTTCCGTCAGGGGAGATGATGGGTCTGGATGAGTCTTCAGAGCAGAGTCCAGGGGGCGCAGAGGAACATGAGGACCCTGGAGGCTGGAGCCAGGACCCGAGCACGGCCAGGTTTCTGACCCTACTGACGGAGTTGGGATCCGACAAACTCCTCAAAGAGTAAGAAGCGTCCTCCGATCGTGAGATAGAGCTAAGCCTCATATTAATATTCCACTGTGAGAAAAATCTCCAGGGCTTTTTAAAATTATTTCAGCATCTGCAAATCTTCATACGAGTTCAGTGGATTGATTCCATGCATCTGTGTGCTGTGGTGTGTGTGTGTGGTGTGTTGTGTTGTGTTGTGTGGTGTGCTGTGTGTCAGTCCGTGGGAGGTTTGTTCCTTATGGTGTGGGCTCCAGAGAGACAGACCAGAGTTTGTGAAAGTCCTGGAGGACGTCCTGGTCCACGCGGTGTCAAACCTCCAGGACTCTTTCAAGGAAAGAGACACCCTGGAACAGGCCCTGCGCAGGTTCACACCACTTCCTCCTCGCTTTTTGTGCCTCTCAATCAGTGGCACGCGCAAATTACGGTCCCGCAGAGGCTTCCATTAGAATCTGACCCGTATCAAATGTGCGGTTTGCTCGTTTCAGACGGGAGAGCGAACACGATCGGGTTGTTCGATCCATTTATGAAGAAATGGAAAGTCAGCTGAGAGAGGAGAGAGAGAAGCAGCAGGCAGAGGTATAAACCCACTGTGTCATTTAAACACAGCGTTGAAGTCATCATCACATAAATATCATCATATCCAATGATGTCATTACTCCATCCAGGATAGTGTTAAACAGCGGGAACGAGCGCAGCAGCTTCAGGACGAGCTGAAGACTCGGGAGCAGGAGCTGGAAAGCTCGCTGGCCAATCAGAGAACAGTAGGCGCCCCATCAAGACGAGCACCGTCACCAGGTGGTCCGGCGCTTTAGTGAAGGAAGCCTGTGGTGTCTGTTTGCCCTCAGCTGGAGACGAGGATCCGGCTCCTGAGCTGCGAGCACCTGGATGTGAAGGAGCAGAACCAGAAGCTGCAGAGCTTCACCCTGCAGCTCCAGGAGCAGCTGGAGAGCAGCCAGGCGGAGCTGTGCGACGCCCGGGACAAACTCAATCTCATCCACTTCGACGCCGAGCAGGAGCAAACAAACAGACAGAGGTAGGCAGTCACTCCGGGCAGATGGTTGGATTAATGCCGTCGTTACGCCAGGCTACCGGCATGGAGCACATCTGGCTTCATGACGACTCTTTGTGTGTTTTCCCTTTTCCGGTTTAGAAATGTGCTGAAGGTGTCAAGAAACATCCAGAAAGAGAAGGATAGTCTGCTAAGGCAACTGGAACTTTTAAGGTGGGTGCAGAACCGAAAGATTTATATGGCAAGATTTATATAAAAAAAAAAAAAAGGAATATCCCAATTCTGTATCTAGCGCGCACATTTAACTGTACGTGTCATGAGCCGCACAGCCCACTGTGACCCCGGGTCTCCACGTCCTGCTTTTCAAAGACGGTTCTCTCTCCTCCGTTCAGGGACATGAACAAAAGGCTTCGAGATGAGAAAGACGCTCACCAGTCCCAGAAGAGGGTTAGTCACACTTCTGTGTACCCCCCTCTCTCCAAGACTCCGTATCCCTGCGGACCCCCCTGCGGCCCCTGGACACACTCTTTTTTACCCCTTCTAAGATAGGTATTCCGGCGGGATGGCACCTGAACTGTGTGGACAGAAAATGTATTTCTGCCGATCAGGTTTCGCTGGGAGCCGTGGCAGCGTTTATCTGTCTGGCCGCTGTTTGTCGGGTTTGGGTCATTTCTGCTGTTCCCAGGTGATGTGATGGTTGGGCTCCGCGGTCCTGTGGTGCGTGTTCACTAGAGATGTGCAGCTTTATTCATCTGGAAAAAAAATCCTATTTATTGTGCCGCACAGAACAAGAAGCAGTAATACTTAATCCCTGTTCCACTCGAGAGTTCTAAAGAACAAACCTCACAGAATGAACGCAACGCAATGGATTCCACTATTCAGTTTGTTAAATTTTGCATTAATGAGTACAATGTCAAAGTACTTTGTACTTCAATAAATGAATCTGCTGTGTGAGTTGTTGTTTATTACATACAAATAACATGACATACATTCTAACTGTATATTATGCTAGGAAAAGGGGACGATGCCAAGATACATTTATCAAACTTAAATATACCACCTGATCGAAGCACATACATACAGTTATTTTATTTTCTATTTAAACATTTTCTATCTATTTTAAACATTTCTTTCTGCCTCACTCTTTGAAAAAACCTTTACAGAATCCTAGTATTTCAAAGACTTTGCAGAAGAAGGGCTCTTTGATAGGTAACTACATACTGCAAGACAAGCCAATTGAAAGGTGTGTGGAACCCAATCACGTGTTAGGATGCATACGGTGTTTAAAACGCTGCTGGAAGTTGACTTAAGGGACTAATTCCGTGTCCCGTTAACTTAAAAGACAGCTGAGTACGTCCAGTCAGCCTGAGCAGCAGCCAGAGGCGGCGTCGAACCAGCCCAAGAGACACCTTCCAGCAGGAGGTTTCAGCGGCAAAACTGGAGCACAGGCCAAAATTCAGGTAAATATTGACAATAAATATACAATAAGCAGCCCCGCACCCAGTCCAACAACCACCTGGCGAGAGAGAATGATGCAAATATTGGTTTAAATAAATATGTATTTGGTTAAACCATAAGAAAACAACTAAATTTGTTTTATGGTAATGTTTTGTGCTTTCGAAAATATTTAGATGAATGAAAAACTTTTTTTTTTTTCTTCTTCTTCTCCAGAGCAGAGTAGTTAATCCTCAGCGAGTCTTCAAGGTTGTGTTTCTGGGAAACTCCGGGGTGGGAAAGACGTCCTTCATCCATCACTACTGCACGGGACGGTTCTCCAACACCATGTGCTCCACTGTGGGTAAGCGACGTCCAGGGACCAGGTTCAAATATATTTATCTTATCCAACACCCCCTACATACATGCACGTACATGAATCCCCGCTGGAGTGACTGAATGGTCTGTTCCAGGTATAGACTACCAGATGAAGAACATCACTCTGGGCTCCACCTCGGTGGTTCTTCAGCTCTGGGACACCGCAGGACAGGAGAGGTTTGCAGCACAACACCCACATTTATTTTGGAAAATTATCCTTTTTTTAAATTGTATATTTTGTAATATATTCGAAAAGTCCATCGGAATATAAGAAAGGAATCATGCAAATGCAGTGTCTTTCGGAATTATTTGCCCCCTAAAAAGATTGATACTCAGTTCAATGAAAATATGCGGTAAATTGAACCTTTAATTTAAGCAAAATGAATGAGTGTCACAATCGTTGGTGCCACTACGTCAGGCGTGGTATGATGTATAAGTATCATCCCATTTACTGTATAATTTACTTTTTTTTTTTTTTTTTTTTTTAAGTTTACCTGAGTCCCCTTAGTTCCAGTAGTCATCCAGGACTTCCTGTTTCACTGGGATGTACTGTAAATATAAGGTGACACAGCAAACAGCCAAGCCGTGCGTCAACTCGAGGAAGATTCCAGAGTACACAAATGCAATAAGTTTAAGTCTGCCGACCTTCATGAATCACCGGCAATAAAGAAATAGAGTAACACCTGAAAATGCTTATTTAGACTTTGAGCGCAATAACAAGAAGTTTAAAACCACTGGAGCTGTGATGAACCGGTCTGGATGAGGGAAGAGGACGCTACAGGACGTAGGGTGACGTGAGGGTGATCCAAATAGCGCAGTGTTTTGTTTTCGGGACACCAGCCTCAAACCTCAAAAATAGGGCGAAAAAAAACAAACCGTCATTGACAAACCCTGCAAAACCTCGAATGTCAATACATCAGATCTGTGTTCATGGAAAAACATGTTTCCGTGGCCTCGGGGTGTCCCACCTCCGCTCACCAGGTTCCGCAGCATCACGCAGCAGTATTACCGCAAGGCAGACGGAATCCTCGTCCTGTACGACGTCACGAGCTCCTCCTCCTTCACCGGCGTCAGGGAGTGGATGGACTGCGTGCAGGTCAGTGAGACCCGCAGGAAGCGCTTCCTTTTAGGGTATTGATCTGAGAGAAACTATTTGGATTATGGGTTTTTTGTTTTTTTTTTGTTTGTTTTTTTAGCTTGAATGACTTTTTGAGTTGGACTTATCTTTATAGACACAGTCAGTTGTTACACAGCACAAGTCTGGGTTTTATTTTTCTGGGTTTAAAGCGTTTCCTCCCACCGTCAAAGACATGCATGTTAGGGGGGTTGATACTCCCGTCGGGGCCCCTGACCAAGGCACCGTACAAAGAGCTGGGGTTGGTCCCCGCGGGCTGCACTGTGGCTGCCCACCGCTCATAGGGGCTGTATGGGATGGATCAAATTCAGAGGAAAATGTTCATTCTCGATGTAAAAATGAGAAATGACAAAACTCAAAGCCAAGAATGTGGGGAAAGTGAAACAGCCTCCATCGCTGCTCCACTTCACTGTCCTCTTGCAACTTTTTTGCCCCGACTGTATGGCTGGAATATGAAGACAAAATCAAATATGTATAAACAGTATATAGTTGTAAATTTCCCCGGTGTGGAACTAATAAAGCTTTATCTTATCTTAGCCTATCTTATATTGCATTAATTTTTTGGATGAATATCTTAATATCACTAATTTGACAATATATATTTACAGACTAGAAATATTAGAGGGACAATCATAAGTAATGTTGATATTATCGTCATTGATTAGAACAGTCTATAAAGAACAAAACAAAAACAAAAGTGCATGACCTTCTGTAATGCTCCTTAAAAACAACATTTAACTACTTCATCATATCTTGTCTCAGATCACAATATTGATATTATATTGATAAATCTCCCAGCCCTTCTCGAGCCCTACCTCTCTTGTCATGAGGGATTTTATTGACTCCCGTCATGATCTTATCTATGAACCAACGGTTGTTGTTCCTGTAATTATGTGGTGAAAACATTCATCCGTGCGTTGTTTTAAACTTCCCCTTGCGGGGCAGCAAGGCCTCATATTCGCGGCGGAAAGCGTCCGTCGCCAGAGCGTGTTGTGACGCGTCGTCAGTCTGCCGCAGGAGAGGAAGGCTGACGGAGCGGTGCTGATGCTGCTGGGAAACAAGGTGGACGCGCCCGACACGCGGGGCAGGGAGGTGACGACCGGCGCGGGCCAGAGTCTGGCGCAGGTACCAGCCCGCACACGCACTCAGAGCCTCCGGCTGGGTAAATAACGTTTTTTTCCAGAACGTTTTGGTAAGTCCTTTGGTGACAGTAGTTCAACCGTAACGTAAGCACAACATGACCTGCCCATGGATGTCTTTAATCAAACCCTCTTGGTGCGCTCGTCACAGTCCGCTTTGAATCATGAAAAATGTTTGTGCCGTGACCCGCAGCAGCACGAGGCGGTGTTCTACGAGTGCAGCGCCAAGACGGGATACAACATGGAGGAGCTGATGCTGGAGTTGGCTGGGTATTCACGCCCCCCCCCCCCCCCCCCCCCGCCCCCGTTGCCCCCATCAACACGTGAGCGCCTGTCGTCAGACGTGTTGTTAAGGACGCACTGTTCCTCTCCTCTTAGGATGCTGGCGTCTCAGGAAGACCGGCAGTGTCTGGACACGCTGCTGCTGACGGACGACTCCGCTAGGAGGAGCTGCTGCAAATAGAGGGGGTGGGGGGTGCTCTTGTGTCAGGGGGGGGGATTACGTTTTGTTCACCGGGGTTCGCCTGCAACGGGTGTGAAAATGGTGAAACGATCCCCAAATGACTGTATTCAAACTCTGACCGCTGGCTGTTTGACCCGTTTTGATTCACAGAGCAGACGCAAACTCAGTGTTCTGTCTGTTTCTGGCGCCGGTACTGTCCCAGCGAAGGATACTTTTCTTTAACCGTCGTCCTGTATTAAAAAATGCCTTCACAGAAGCGCCCGGTGTGTGCGGTCGTTTTTAAGTGTGTGACGCCGACCCCCCCCCTCGGCCGCCAGCTGGAGGCAGCCGTGCTCTCTCTGTGTGTGTGTGTGTGTGTGTGTGTGTGTGTGTGTGTGTGTGTGTGTGTGCGTGTGCGTGTGCGTGTGCGTGTGCGTGTGCGTGTGCGTGTGCGTGTGCGTGTGCGTGTGCGTGTGTGTGTGCGTGCGTGCGTGCGTGCGTGCGTGCGTGCGTGCGTGCGTGCGTGCGTGCGCGCGTGCGCGCGTGCGCGTGTGTGCGGTGCAGCGGGAGCCTCCCAGAGCAGACGACGGAGCTCCAGAGCGCTCACTGTTCCCCTCAACCTTCTGAGAGCAGCGCGGGCGGCTTGGGATTACGCTGGAAAGGAGGAAGACCCCCGTCCCCCCCCCCGAACCCGCGTCCTTCAGGCAGGTAGGACACGTTCACCCCACAGGGACACGGGACGGGACTGTGGGGGGGGATTCTTTAGTTGGTTTTATGCTCCTGACACAATGGTCTAAAAATAACAGTGTGGGTATGAATGAGGACAAGGGGGGGTTGTTTGAGGGTGAGGACTCCCACGCCGACCGAAGATTATGGAATATGGAAAATGTCTTGGCGTCTGGAACATGTTGACTGGATTAAATATGTTGTTTGATAAGATTCCTCTGCTCCCAATACAACTTTACCTCTTTTTTTTTTTTTTTGATACCCCCCGAAACAGAGACGTTCACGGTCTCGACACCATATAGATATAGATATTCAGAGTCAAAGCAGAGGAACGAGAAAAGGAGAGTGAGGAATTTGAGGGGGGCGGGGGGTGTGAAGGAATTAGACTGTTGACAAAATACCCAAAAAAACGGCAGAGAAGACAAATCATATGATCTGCGATGTGGTGCCGTGGTGCAAGGACGCAGGTTGAGTTATGGAAGACATTTATATCCGTCTCCCGTCGGACACCTGAGACAAGTCAAGCATTCTACCGCCCACGGCATGTTTTACGTCGCCGGGAGCCCCTCTGCAGCGCTCCGTCTTACCCAGCCAGCGCTGTACTGTGGTTAACCCTGTTTCCACGCATCTGTTTCGAGGGCTCATCGAGGCATAATTGACCGTTTTGGAGAAAAAGCTTGGCGCCCGTTCCCGGCACCATCGCGTCAAACACTTCCTCGGGCGCGCCTGGCGGGCGGCGGGGGACCCGGCAGCGTGACTCCCGGAGCGGTGACAGTATTACCTTCCCGCCCCAGCGGGGGTGGGAGTCGTGCGACCGTAATCTGTGATCCCACCGCGGCGTCGAGAGATACGGCGCACTGCGGGAGCTTCGCGTATTCATTTGATTTTCTCTCGGCGGGGGAGGGGGGGGACATTTTCTGTTCTTCTGTGCTTTTAGTAGCTTTATACGCGGTGTCACGGCGTGAAAACAGTGCAAATTTGTCTTTTCAGAATGGACGCGCAGCAAGAAAAAACAAACACGTGCGGGACCATTTGTCTGAAATACCTCCTGTTTGTTTTCAATGTTCTTTTCTGGGTAAGTTCATCAGGCGAAAGCTACACATGCATCCAGTCTGTTGTCCAGCACGTTTAATGACACACTTCTAATTTGTACAATTACTTTCTGTTTCACTCAGACTTATGAACACATTCTTAATGTTCAGTCATGAGACCGAGCGCAGTGTTTACACTCTGAGCTCAGAGTTGGAGGTACGCATCAGGAAGTTATTTTCAAGCTGGCGCTTCTTTTGGTCTCAGAAGTTAGATGAATCAATCTTAGAATGTTGGTGTGATTGCGTGAGCTGGGGGACGCTGAGGTGTGTCCCCTGGGGCGTGTCCCCTGGGGCGTGTCCCCTGGGGGCTCCGCCCGGAGCCGCTCTGCGTTACGAGCTGATCACCTGCTTCGAATCTCACGCTGTGTCCCGTCAGCTGGCGGGTGGGGCTGTTCTGGCGGTGGGAGTGTGGACGCTGGTGGAGAAGAGCGACTACATCAGTTTGCTCAACTCCAGCTACTACTCCGCCTCCGCCTACACCCTCATCGCTGCCGGAGCCATCGTCGTGGTGACGGGGATGATCGGATGCTGCGCAACGCTGAAGGAAATGAGAAGTCTGCTGATCGTGGTGAGCGGACACATGCTGCTGCTCCACCTCTACTCTGCCTCCCTCTACTCCACACCTACTCTGCTCTACCACTACTCTACCTCAACTCTGCCTCTACTCTACCCCGACTCTGCTCTATGCTACTCTACCTCTGCTCTACCTCAACTCTACTCTTTCTGCTCTACCCCTACTTTGCTCTACTCTGCTCTACCTCTACTCTACTTCTTCTCTGCTCTGCCCCGCTCTACTCTACCTCCCTCTACTCAGTCTCCCTCTACTCTACCTCTGCTTTTCACTACCTCCCTCTATCTCTACTCTGCTCTTGACACCAGTATTAGACCGTAAACCATATATCGTATCATAATATGGTTTATGGTCTAAAATTTCGACCACAATTTGCTGTTTATCCATTTATTTTTCATAGATTTCATTATGTGGTGTCAACTTTTTAGCGGTTATACTGTCATTAAAATATTTGACAGCAAGCCAACAACTCTTCCTCGTCTAAAGGAAATGCTGACTTCTATTCTGCTAAAACAAATAAAACCGTTATGGTCTGTGCAGATACAGATGAATTAATGAATTAACTGGCTTCATTCCAGCAAAAAAAAAAAAGAAAAAAGGGTCCAACGGAAAAGGGCTTTTTCTCTGTATAAACACAGCCCTGCTTGGGTGCGTATGTATTAAAGGTTCATTCTGGGCTGACCTTCTTTAATCCCTGTTGCTCTTGCAACCTGAGCCGTGCATTTTCTTTGCGTGTGCACGACGCTGCTCATCGCCCCAGAACGACACCAGCACGTCAGATACAACAGACTAGTAATGCAGACGGGAAGAGTTCAGATTTAGAGGCTGACTCATGCTGGAGGAACGACAGGCATCACAAGCCCGTGCCTGGTCCCCAGAGTGGGAGCAGGGGGCGGAATAAATCATGGAGGCAATCACAAGCACTTAATGACAATATTTATTTGTTCATATTCAACGCGACATCTGTTAAATAGGAATGTTTTCAAAAATGCCTTCTTACATTTTGGCCTTGCATTGAATAGCAGTATGACAACAAAACATTTTGGTAATTTTCTAGGATTCAACCGAGAAGTGTTTCCTTGTTTTAATGAACTTTCTATGTCTCCACTACAGTATTTCATCTTACTGTTGTGTATTTTTCTGCTGGAAGTCGTTGCCGGTGTTCTGGCCTACGTCAATTATCAACAGGTAAAACTTTGTACCACAAACAAATCAAGTCATTCGATGAGACAGTGGCAGATATTAAATCGGCCTATAAGCCCTCCATACACAATCATTGCCTGCTTCTGGCTTTTTTTTTTTTTTTTTTTGCTTCTCCCGTCACTTCCTCTCCCACACCTACTCTTCATTCTGCTTGTGGCCTTTATCAACTAATACTGTACATTGTGTGTTTCCATCGTTCCATAATAATGAACTACCATTTTAAATACCTTTTCCCTGTAAGCTCGTTATTTACTGTACGTCTTTGTTTTGCCCTGTGTGCACGCTCTTCATTTGTCCGTTATTTTCGTCCTTTTCGTCCTTTTCACACCTCTCTTTCTTCCCCCTTTTCTTGCTCCAGTGTTTCCCTTTCTGCTACCAGGTAATCTTCTGCCACTTCCATGTTTCCAACCTCAAGCCCCCTCAGACTACACACCTCGTTTTGCCATTTTAGGCGACACACCAGTCAGACCAGACGTCTTGGTCGCAGACACGCTATATGTGTCCCGAGCAGACACTGTGTCGGCGGTCTCACCCTGTCACACCACACAGGGTTAAATTATTGTTTCTCTGACGCCCCATGTCTGTCGCATCAGGTCTGGATATGACTCCGTGTAGTCTGAGGGGGCTTGTGTGTGTGTGTGTGTGTGTGTGTGTGTGTGTGTGTGTGTGTGTGTGTGTGTGTGTGTGTGTGTGTGTGTGTGTGCATACACACACACACAAATGTATATAGAAAAATATCTAGCTTGACTAGTAGGTAATGGGCCATAGACATGAGTGTGGTAAATAACAGCGCTGAAGGAACATCTCCATACGTCCATATACAAACCAAGTAGTCAAATAAGTAGCTTGTTGTGCATAAGCTCCCATTCGCTGTCTGCAGTTCGATCTTAAAGGCCATCTTTCCCATTAAATAAATCCCTGTTGTATTGTATTTCTTATCACATGGTGAAGATATTTCAATAATGTGCAGGTCAGACAGGTGATCTTTGCCTCCATATCTGCACGTATGCTGTGTGTATTGTGCTCACTGGAGCGCTGTAGTGGAATGTTACAGCAGTGGAAGGAAACTCGACCAGGTGCTATATTTATGAATGGACAGTGTCTAAAAGAAACTCATGTCAGGGCAGGTGACAAATCCCTTCGGGAGCTGTCACTCAAACTCTGTTCTGCTCCCGCGGTACAGCTGGACGAGGAGCTGCAAACCAACCTGAAAGTTACCATGCAGCACAAGTACCAGCAGCCAGGGGAGGACGGCGTCACGCAGGCTGTGGACCGGCTGCAGCAGGAGGTGTGGGCAATGACACTTCAGAAGACAGCATCACACATTTAAAGAGCGCCCCCCCCCAATCCTAGTGCGCACAATGTAGAATTTACCTGTGCGGTGATCACACATCTTGGGATTCTAGCTCACACTATAGGAGCCAGGACTCAACATATAATATCAATAATAATAAAATCAAGTTTATCTGATATTCTGACCATCTCGGACCAAACCACTGCCAATGACAGGAGTGTACTGTCATTCAGGATTTATCTTATCTAGGATTTGCAAGTCCCAGACAACTCTTCAAAATCTTAAGGAAATCATAAGTAAATCCCTTGTCTTAAAGGTTGTTAACACTTTAATTCTGCTTATAGCCAATTTCATACTCATTCTGTAAACTGAGCGTTTGTATGATTAAGTGATCGTATCTCTTAATTATGGCGGTAAAATGATCGAATTCCATCATTTGTGCTGTTCCTCAGTTTAAATGCTGCGGCAGCAACGGCTCCTCAGACTGGTCGGACAGCGTCTGGATCCAGGCAGCGGACAACGACAGGCTGGTTCCGGACAGCTGCTGCAAGACGCCCAGCGAGCGCTGTGGCCTCCGGGACCATCCCTCCAACATCTACAAGCTGGAGGTGCGGCTTGTCGTCCGCTCGGATCATTCCTTACGTCGTTAGATCGTGGAAGTGAGTTGATCTGATTCACTTCTATGTTCCCAGGGAGGCTGCATCATGAAACTGGAGGAGTTTATCCTGAGTCAGTTGCATATTCTTGGTGCAGTGGGCGTTGGCATCGCCTTCCTCCAGGTACAATCCCATTCATTGGGTTTTCAACGCCATTTTGAGACGCGTGTGCAGATGGGGAAAGGGTCCAAAAACAAAATCAAAAAACAGTATTGCACGGAATCTGATGAGACATGACGGAGAGTCGAGGGGGTGGAAAACGATTAAGATCCCAAGTGGAAAACATCTGACGTGTGTGTTTCGTCATATGAGAAAAAGGCACGTACGAGGCTCGGTTATAAAGTTAATAAACAGATGAAGGTTGAGAGAGGTCCAGAATCCGAAATGTTTAAAACATCCATTTCCTATCGTGATAGCATGCGTGCACGTCCTTGATAGTTTGATTATTTCTATGGCAAAGCGCTGAATGCAGGGCCCCGCTGCCATGACAGATGCATCTTGTCTTTCTGTTTCAGTTTGTGGGGATGATGTTCACCTGCTGCCTTTACCGGAGCCTGAAAGAAGAGCCTTACTGAGCTGGGCTGTTATTTTCCCATTCTTTCGAGGCGGAAAAAAAAAAAAATGCTTTGGATGTGAAAATGATTTATTTTAAATTGTCTCTTAACACATAATTGTATGAAGTTTATTTTTATGAAGAAGTTTATAAAGTTGATTGTATGAAGGTATCCTTTTCAGAAGATATAGTTTATGCTGTCATGCTGCCGGGCAGCAGCACTTTGTATTATATCTGTGTTTTATTCCAACGCACGCGTCCTGTTTGTTTGTGTTTTTATTCTAAAGCTTGACTAATGGCCAAATGAGGGGAAAGGGTCAAAACCTTTGTTTGCAAAAACTATTCTGTAATTGAGTCACATTTTCTTGGAGTGTCTTGCGTTTCTTTTTTTTGGCCAACACCATTTACCACCGCGCCGGCTCGGAGCACGTGTTCGTTTCCGTGTAATAAACGCAGCAGAATAAAAACAAAGCCTTTCCCGCCTCCCTTGTTGTCGTCGCCCGCTTTTACTTTGAAGGACGCCACCCCACCGGATGTTGTGGTCGGACGCCACCCAGCGGCATTTCCTGTCCACGGCGCTCCACGGTTCGAGCGGAAGAACGACGCCGGTTTAGTCAACGTCAATATCAAATCATAAATATATATAGATATATTTTTTTTACCTCATTGTCCCACGATAAACCCCCGTAAAATGTCTGCGAAGCCAGCGTGCTTGATAGTGGCGAGTGCGGTCCCTCAAGGTGAGTTGAGTCTTTTTACCTCCCGCCGGAAGTTAAACGATGAGCAGGAAACTCTCAGTTCGTGGGTTTGACTGGACCTGTTGCAGCGTCTTTTACTTTGAAGGTGTATGTTTCCAACATGGTCCAGCTGTTTAGAGCTCCACTGCACCACACACACACACACACACACACACTCTGCATTCACCTGGAAGTGTGTGGTTCCACTGTCTTCCCATTCATTCCTTAAACCCTTTTCATGTTTTTTGTTGTTTTTAGGGGTCTCAGCAAAGTCATTCCATCAGTGCTTCAGCCTGTGCAGCCCGGTGTTCAACCTGCAGACGGCGACGCCCGGGGTGAGCCCCGCCCCGCGCCTCGACGGTTGCAGCCGCTTGAGCAGACGTTTTAATTTTTTAAATTTTATTTTCTTTTTTTTTTTTTAAGCGCTCGGTGCGATGAGCATCTTGTCGTTTCTCCGCCGCAGGGGAGGCGCATCGACTTCGCGGGCGTGGACGAGAGCACGGCCCGGTGGGTGCAGGACTTCGGCGTGAAGCCCTACGCCACGCCGGCGAAGCTGGAGTCCATAGACGGTGAGGCGGCGCCAGAACGGCAGTGTCCGTCCGACGTGCAGCAAAACGCGACGGACGGACACTGACGCGTGTCCCGACGATCCGTTGCAGGTGCCCGATATCAAGCGCTGCTCATCGCCGACTGTCCGGGGGCGCCGAAGGACCTGGCGCACAGCGGCTCGCTGCACCGCATCCTCACGCACTTCATCTCCCAACAGAGTGGGTTTAGAACGCGGTGAAGCCGCATTAAAAAGAAAGATTGTGAGTGAACAACACTGACATGAGTGTTTTTATTTTCTCCTCTCTGCGCAGAGCCGGTGTGTGCGGTGGGACAAGGCGTGTCAGCGTTGTGTTGCGCCACAGAGGGACAGAAGTGGATCTTCAGCGGCTTCAGTCTAACGGGGGTTTGTGTCTGGAGTAGATACGGTCCAGATATCTGTTTATAAACAGTCTCTCTCACTCAAATGATGTTATTCCGTCTGAAGCGCTGCGTAGTAAGGGTCTTTTTCTTTGCTTAAAGCCGTCAGTATTTGAGCTGGTGCGGAAACCAGACTTTGCAAACCTCCCCTTGATAGTGGAAGACTTTGTGAAAGACAGCGGTGGATCATATACAGGTATGGGTACCTGCCTTTTCACTGTTGAATAACTATGAAATAATAGGAAAATGTGCGTTATCGCTGAGCCAAAAACAAATACAGAACTCTCCTTTGTGCTTTTCAGCGAGTCAAGAGGACGCACGGCACGTGGTCATAGACAGACACCTGATAACGGGTCAAAATATACAGTCAACTTCAATCGCTGTAAATAACCTGATCTTGCTCTGTAACAGCAAATAAAAACTAACGAAAAGTTTATATTGCCTGCACGTTAAATCAACTTCTACGTTTATATTATATGTGCAATGAGGAATGTGTGATGCCATTATCTAGGAAGACAAAGCCTGAACTTTCATTTATTTAGTCCCAGTTTCTGGCCAAATAAAATTCCCATTTGACATGCTGAACAAAAATTAGAAAAACAAAAACATGGAAGATTGTGATGAAAATGGAGGGCAAGACATTCACAGAAAGCAAAAACCAAATACGACAGAACTTTTATCCAGAGAACAACCAACCAGCCGAACATTCGAAAGGTAGAAAAAAGTAATCTGTACCATTTCATGCACACATGATGAACTTGCTTATTTATTTGCGACAATTGTCCATAGTCCAGTTAAAGAAATGGAATCAACCAATTATCTCAAATTGATGCAAATGTATTATTATTATTATTATTATTAGATAAAAGTAACTTCTACATGCTCTAGGGGCTTTTGGCAGAATCCTCCAGCTCTGGCCCCCGTCAAGGCCAACAGAAGCAAGTTGGACATTAACTAACATTTGTATCGACGGCTGGTTTTAGATAACGGTTGAGTCGCTTCGGGGGCCAGATAAAAATTGCGCCATATAAAATGTCCATGTCTTGATTAAACACAGATGATATTTGTAATTCCAGGTGCTGATTTCCAAACCAAAAAGGTTTTACTGATGTTATTTTTCCCCTCATAGGAGATCATAGAAATAGTCAAGTCCTTGTCCTAATTCCCACATGGAAATTCCCGTTCCCAGTTCTGTGGCTAAAGCCATCCTCAAGGAGAGAGACTGGAAAAGAATAGGAAAACAATCTCATTTCACAGTTATAAAAATAAGCTTTTGAAAGGTTGCATTTTAAATACAGGATTCCTACCTTTAGGGTCGGGTAGTAAACGACATGTTTAACTCCGTTATTCCTAGACAGAGAGGAAAGGAGTTGAATGTAGACCAACGACAGCTGCAGATGAGAGCTTTAAAATCAGATTTAAAAATGATGTGTTCATTACCTCTTATAACTGAAGTGATGCTCTGCACTATACTCATCCCAGATGAGTTTGGGCCTGACGTCGCGCAAAATCTCAATGTATCTGCGTCGGGTTAGAGACATAAACGGAGAGCAGGGTGAAGAGAAATGTATTACCTTAATTGATTACGTTTCATTATTCATGGTTGGTATTCACATAATCAACTTACCTGCCCCCCAAGACAGGCTCCGCTCCCTGGCTGGAGAAATCCATGCCGTACAGGTTGAGCCCGACCAGGATTTTGTGCCTCCACTGGCTTTTGGGCGACAGTTGGAGAACGCACTCTCTCACCCAGGACAGAGGGGAACTGGGGCCTGGTCTTCAAACAGTTCATTGAGGAAAAAAAAAACAAAAAAAAAAAAACCCCAATATGAGCGAGGGCTGAGTCAATTCAAAGGCCACAACACCACGCACATAAGCTGCACACTTCAAGCTGTGCACATCACACGTCACATCTCCAGCGACTGGAGCTGCCTCTCTCACCTTGCAGCGGTGGAGTAGTCGTACGTCATGAGACTGAATCCATCCACCACCGGCGCCAACTGCTCAAACTCTTCTCTACCGAACATGCCAGGCTGCCCCGCGCTGCTCACGGTACCAAGGTGTTATTGTCAGTGAAACAGCGAAAATCACAAAAATAAGTCAAACTCTCCATTCATTTTAAGGCATTCCGTAAAAGTTTAGTTGAGCCTGCCTTGTAACGGCGGGGGGGATGACGAGGAAACAGTCCAGTCGTTTGTCCTTCAGTGCCTCACATATGTGTTTGACCAAGTGGACCAACTCCCTGCGCGCAGAAGGATGGACTTGGCGTGAGTGACATCATCACAGAGGTCCGCGTTCCAATTAGCGTTTCAACACGACGGGGTTAACACCCCATCTGAACTCACTTTCTTTTGTTCCCTCCCAGTTGGCTCCACAGCTCCAATGTAAAACCGTCAAAGTCTTCTGTCTGCAAGATCAACTCTTATTCAATGAACATAACAGAGACTGGAGAGTAGCGTCAGTAGGGACGCACCAGTACCAGGATCGGGTCTATAACTGTGCTGATGTGCTGGCCCGCGGGTCCTTTGGTTTTGTCTAAACAAAGCAGGGAAAAAACACAAGAAACAATGACCGAAAAACAAACACACCTTTGCAACGTCCACCAGCTCGCTGGCCAGCTCCTCAATTTCATCCTCGCTCTCCAGAACACTCATGTAGTCCTGGTACGACCACCCATCCAGCAGCAGACGAGGAACTGAGAGCAAGCAGAGGAACAATTACACCTGAGCGGCGGCAGAGGAGATTCCGAGCTCAGCCCAAAACAACCAGACCAGAATAACCACAACGGAGTGGATTTGAGCTCAAATAAAATATTTGCTCACCCATCCGGACTTTTCTGTTGGATTTCCTGACAGCTTTTACCCACCCTGAAAAGAGGGAGACGTCAATGTACTCAAACGCGGATATGGGGACTCCGAGGTTCAGAAATGCAAACGCTCTCCTCGGTATTTTGAGCCACACATCCGGATCTGCTCATCGGCGCCGACCCGAAGCGGTAACGACAGACGCGTGAAAAACTGCTGAGGCGGTGCGCGGGCGAAGCGCGGCGGGACTTTCACTTTCTCTAAACTGGGCTACCCGACCTCAATGTGAATGCGATGCGTTCACCTGGGTCGTGGTCGTGCAGTCCCGTGACGTCGAAGCTCTCCTGGCCCCGCCGGCGCACCTGGAGCCACACTGGAGACACCGACGTCAGCTTTGAACCGAATATTTTAGCGACGTCGTAGCCGTGAGAATTCCACTGCGGGCAGGAAAGAGATGGAGCGGATGTCAAGTTCAACGCGGGTCGAGTAGCGAGCGGTGTGTGTGTGTGTGTGTGTGTGTGTGTGTGTGTGTGTGTGTGTGTGTGTGTGTGTGTGTGTGTGTGTGTGTGTGTGTGTGTGTGTGTGTGTGTGTGTGTGTGTGTGTGTGTGTAGGCACTGCCAACTCGGCGTCAGACCTACAGGAGTGATGTATCCCAGCACTGGTCCTTGAAACGACCGTTTCAGCCGGGAGCTGTATCTCTTCTCGTCCTTCACGATATCTCGCCACTGTGGGTCGGACACAACGAGGCCTCTGTCCAGCACCGACAGCTCTGCCGGTGCCGCCTGTGGGAACGGAAGCATCTTAGTTATGCGCTCACAGACGAGGATCAGTTTCCGTTATCCGCCGCTTTTTGACCGGGAAAGTCTGACATATCTCTCCGGTCTTAATGTCCGGTGATATAATTCCCTCCGAGCACAATTTGAATTTGTTTTGAGTGGATCGTTTTGATTTAAAAAAAAAAAAAAAAAGTCTGCAGATCTGTTCATTTCTGCGCTCTGCAAGTTGCGAGGGAAAGCCAATCAGATTGGACGGTCTAAAGCTGATCTGCAAGCTTCACCTCTGACCAATCACGTTTGTCGATATAGAGCAAAGCCCCGCCCCCGCGGACAGGTTGCGCTTGTAAACGCAGTAAACACACGGAGCGTCAGCGTCTACAGGTCTGAGGAGAAACAGGAAGATAATGTGTCGTTGGGACGCATACATCCATAGTATGGTGTTTTTTTGGGATATTTAAGTTCCGACCCAAAGCAGATGGTAAATATAAATTGTGTAAAATATGATATGATGTCCAGACAAACACCAAAAACGTTACTTATTTAGACCTAGTGACCAAATTTATTTTTGTGTTTTCCATGAACAAATGAAATTTTAATTTTAATTAAAGTATCTGCACTTGCTACTTATTGTTCACGAATGGAAATTATTTGATTTCAAGTATTAATATACGTAATATTTATTTTTTTATTTTTAAAAAGGAGTTAACTTACGGGACTTCTTATTTTTAATATTAAATAAAAAATATTATTTTTCTACATACCTCGATGATGTCACTCCATATAACCTGCTTATCAATAGTTTTAAGCTCAATAAACACATAATATTTGACCAGAATCTCTCTGGTTTGTCTGGGAAATTAAAATCTCCCGGGACACGTGGACCGGGACCAGTTTATTGTAACATAAACTCTGATGAGGATGGAAACCACTCATTCCAGGTGGTGATAAAGCCTTGAGAGCGGCGATCGACAAGACCGTCCGCGTCTGGTGGATTGCACCACAGGTCCCAGGATTCCAATCGAAAAGTGCAACTTAAATTCTTCTTAAACATCCAGGTTTGCCCTCGTCGTTGCCCTTAAAGACGGTCACTTTCTTTTCTTGAAACTTTTCCTTCTTCTGACCCACAAAATCTTTTTTTCGTGGTCACTTGAAGTGGTGGGGATATGTTTTTTGTTTTTTTTAAATAAACGCTCATTCATACACTTTTGTTAATGTTAATCAATAGACAGTTTGCACCTGCCAGGAAAGGCGGACTCCGCCACCAACAATGAAAACAAGATGAATCGCAGCACGGGCAGAGCTTAAATACACAGAGCGTCTGACTCTTGCAAAGTGCCAGCTCAGGAGAACGTCAACTGCGGAACCCCTTGACTCAATAATCTTATGGATTACCACTTTAAATGTGACCCACGTCCTGACGCTGGTCATACGTTCAGGTGCCCAAGCTGTCAACGAGGCGTCGACGTGCTGGACGTATGCAGGCAATGCTAGCACGGAACTATAAGTTAAACGCACCTCGGTCTCGGTTTTGGGAGACTTTTTGGCATCGGTTTTGGAAAGAGTGGCGCTGACCACCAGGCATGACGAGAAGGTGTACGCCAGGATGACGGACTTCATCCTGACTACGTGGCCGGTGCGGGTCGCTGCGATCGGCGCAGGGGAGGGCTCCCGTCTCCCCGTTGGTCGTCTGCTAACACCGGACAGCGGGGGCGGAGGTGCGGGCACCATGCTCCGCGGCCATTCACGGTGCGAGTGTAAACACCGGCTTGGTTGACGCGGGTCCGCCTGGCCGGGGCACTGCCGCTTCCGGTTGGGCACGGCTTTCAAAGTAAAAGTCGGACGAAATAATACGCGAATGATAAAGTGCATTTCTAAACGCGTGGCACACAAGGAGGTGGGACGATATATGTCCTAACTGATTATTATTATTATAATCTTTTTTGTATATAAATATATACAAACATTATGATCACACACTTGGACGATACATTTCATATTAAAATCAGCGGTGTCTATTAAATTTTTTTTAATACATAAATATATGTTAGTATATAAATATATACGTCAAACAGTTCAGTTTTCACAAATGGGTCAATATTCCTGAAGAGAAACAACAGTGAAATAAAATAAAATAAAGGTCGTGTCGGCTAAATGCTGCGTTCCAGCGAGTCTGAACTCGGAAAAATCTGACCTCAGCATGGTGGTGGTAGTGGTGGTGGTGGTGGTGGTAGGGGGGGGCTATTCAAATCGGAATTCGGAAGTCGAAATTTCGTGGCAGATCGCTGTGAATCGGAGTTCGCCGGGTTTACATACCTGTGAGGTCACTGCAACGCGCGTCCATTTTCTCCCCGAATAGAGTAAATAGAACACGTGTCCTTCTACAGTAGAGGGGGGCTACAGCACAGAATCTCCGATTCCCGAGTTTGGGTAGAACGCAGCATCAGCCATAGACTGTAGGGAAAAAAATGGACGTAATCGTCTCAGCGACGTGCGTTGCTATTGGTCAGTTCCACAACCCTGTGAGCCAATCAGAGAAGAGGGCCTTGTCACTAGCAGGAAGCAAGTAGCATGACGTCACAGTCACTAAATTGAGTTCCGACTATTCTCTCCATGAATATGTTGACGTTTCCGAACGACTTCTACGATCCCCACATGTACAACAACGGGGAAGTTGTCTCCGGGGTTTTCTGTACTTGAAGTTGCAATTAAAACTCATTCTGCCGTGTAGCTAAGCTAGCATAACATAGCCAATAGCTAAACGACGCCGCCGACCAGGAGCGAACTGCTCTGCTTCATGCGACAGAGAGGGATCAGAGACGATGCGACTTGGTTACTCAAGGAAAGGAGGTTCGTGTTCCCCCTGTCAAGCTCTGGGCTGTTCACACTGAGCCGTGTCCACCCGCTGCGTCCCCAGAAATGGAAATTGAACAGTTCGTGTCCAAAACCCTTGAGCTTCTGCAGGAGGAGAGAGAGGCTGAAATAGAAGAGACCAGGTATGCAAACACCAGTGGTACTGAAGTGAAAAGACATCAAATGAATCTGACATGAAATTAGTTGCAGGGTATGTCATTTTGAAAGTCAAAGTACCACATTGACATTCCTACTTAGGTTACATTTATAAATGTACTTAAAGTATTAAAAGTAAAAGTACTTTATGCCCTGATACAACAGGCAGGAATACAGCAAAAGCCTACTGTACATTTTCTCTTTATCTTGATTAGAAATTATGAAAGAATAGTATAGGTGGTGCCACGGCCATTTACAAGAATATAAATCAGACTATATTTTTTTAAACTACTAAAGTAACTAGGTATTATGAAATATGTACTTAACCGTAACAGAGTACTTGCAGTTTTTGACTTGGCCAGAGAGTGGACTCCACAATAGCTGTGCAAAGTGACAGCTAGTCTGTTTGGTTTGTGCTTTTAGGGTTTGGCAGGAGAACATCTCTCTGAAGGACCTACAAACCAAAGGAGTATGTCTGCTCAAACTGCAAATAGCAAGTCAGTCAACAGGCCTGTACGGGCGGACACTGGTTATCCTAGTACCAAGAAAGCATGTCGGTCTGCCGGTCCTTCCAAGCAACAGCTTTTCACCGGGTAAGTAACGGTACTTAAATAAATTATCTAATCATCTTAAAATGCAGCTCTCTTATTTTATCCATTGTTTAATCGCCGATGTGCGTTGCAGGAGACATAGTGGGGTTGTATGACAGCGGTGGATGCAGTGCAGCCTCTCAGCTTTGCACTGGTGTAGTGACGAAGGTCAGCCAAGCGTCTGTAACTGTGGCCTTTGAGGACAGTCAGGATGGACTCAGCGTGGAAACCAGCTCCCTGTACAACCTACTGAAGTTGGCCAATGATGTCACATACAAGAGAATGAAATGGTGAGTGACTTCTGTCATTTGAAATAACTTTGAACACGCAATGGAAAACAAAGCAGTGATGAAGACTTGAATAATCTATTTTCACATTGGTGTCTGTTTGTGTGCAGTGCTTTGAATACCTTGAATGGGTACAGTGGTGGACCAGCCTCAAATTTGATAAATGTGCTGTTTGGATACTCAGAACCTGGCTCTCAATCACAGCCAGGTAAGAAATGCTTAAAAAGACTTCCAGGCAGCAGAGCAGTGATCTCTATTTCAGATAAGAGTTTGAAACTCATTGGGAGACTGTAGCATGCCTATTACACAAATGTTAATAGTAGTAATCCCATTGGGGTTGCTGTGTCCCACATTTCAGCTTCACAGCTAGAACACAATGAATAAAAAGGACAGGGATAGCCAGTCAGTATAGAAACGCCATTTGTATCTCTATTTATGGTGTGTTTCTATTCAGATGGCATACCTTTCTTTAACCTGGATCTGGATGAGTCCCAGAGGGAGGCAGTGTCTTTTGCCCTTTCTCAGAGGGACGTTGCTGTGATTCACGGGCCCCCAGGGACCGGCAAAACAACTACCGTAGTGGAGATTATTCTCCAAGCTGTTAAACAAGGAAACAAGGTGCTGAATAAACGTTTAATTCATTTAAATTTGAATTGATGATCTTCCATTCTGTGTGGCCATTAAATTATCCAATGGAGTAGTTATACTTTTGTTTTTCTGTCACCATTATCATCAACTGTAAAATTGTATACAGCAGATAGTTAATAAACCCCTGCATGCATTGCATACTATTTTACCTTGTGGGTTGCTGTCTTAATTGCAGGACAAAACACTGCTACAATGTAAGATTTTTCCCACACACCAGTTTCTAGGATATAAAGTATTATAGGATATACAATTTACAGAGTTAACACTTCCTGCCCATTGAGGGCACAAGGAGGAAATCAAATGCTTTGTTCCCCAAAAAATATCTCAATACTCAAACTTATTTGCATCCAACTGTTTGATTGTATGTTCTGTTTGTGTAGATCCTGTGCTGTGCGTCCTCCAACGTAGCCGTGGACAACCTGGTTGAGCGTTTAGCCCGGCGACAGGTGAAGGTGCTGAGGCTGGGCCATCCTGCCCGACTGCTGGAGTCCATCCAGAGACACTCACTGGACGCTGTCCTTGCTCAGAGTGACAACACAAACATCCTAGCCGACATCCGCAAAGACATCGATAAAGCTTTTGTAAGTATGCTTATGTGTATTCCCTTGCACAAACCCTTTTGAAATGGCTTGTAATGCACCAATATTGATACCGTTCGGGTAAACATGCTCAGATATATCACGGTAACATGATGTAGCTGCGTTGAGTTCCTGTTTCATGTTTTTAGATTTCATACGAACGTTTTTTCTTGTTCTATCTGAATTTTTTTAAACAAAGTAGTGAATAAATAAAATACAGAAAATGATAACCACACCATAGTCTTCAAAATCAGTGGTCTCAATATTTTTATAACTGGAAATTTCCATATTTGTCACTGTACTCTGTATCGGCAAGTACCCAAAAGTGAGTACTTCGTACTCTTACTCTATCTGTGCATCCTCATTTTTTCTTTTCTTGATTTTTGACTGAAGACAGGAATGAAGAAGCTGCGTGATAAAGGAGAACGTTTCAGCTTCAAAAGGGAAATCGGGGAGCTCCGTAAAGAGCTGAGAACCAGGGAAGCAGCCGCCATCACCCAGATCCTGAAGAGTGCCAATGTTGTGTTGTCGACCAACACAGGTCAGCAATGGCCTCTGCATTTTCCAAATGCTGTCTTTGATCAAGTTCTATCTTTGTTTGTAGTATTATTGCCCGCTTAAGGTGAGATATTGCAACAATGACAATGAAAGAGCTCCTTGCTGTTCACAGGCGCTTCTGCCGACGGACCCCTGAAGTGGCTGCCAGCGGAGCATTTTGATTGGGTTGTGATTGATGAGTGCGCCCAGGCCCTGGAGAGCAGCTGCTGGATCCCTCTGCTCAAAGCTCGCAAATGCATCCTGGCCGGCGACTACAAGCAGCTACCTCCAACTATCAAATCACAAAAGTAAAATCTGGTTGTTTACGTAATGGATAGATTTCCAGCACTTTCCTGATTTATTGTGCAACCCATTAGGCTTTATGCTACACCCTCACTCTGGTTGGTTCATTTTCTCCCTTTTAGGGCTGCAGCTAAAGGCCTGTCAGTCAGTCTCATGGAAAGACTCATCCAAAAGTACGGTGACTCTGTGGTCCGAATGCTAACGGTGCAGTACCGGATGAACACAGCCATCATGGATTGGGCCTCCAAAGAGATGTACCAGGGCAGACTGACTGCCCACGGCTCTGTGGAGGGGCATCTGTTAAAGTAAGAGTGCTCTGTACTTGAACATTAGGTCAAAATGTAGAAAATAATCTGACCGATCAGGGTGTGAGGCCTTTTATCTTCAGAGGAGCTAAGATACGGGCTGGCTTGTGTCAACATGGTTTAGAAAGGAGGGAATGTCAACAAATTGGGAATGATGATTTTCGAAAAGATAGTATTTTGAATATTTTTTATATTGTTAAGTGTGATATATTTTTAAGTTGCATCAGATATAGTTAATAGTGAATTCAGCTTTAATTTTAGATCTTAAAAAATGTTGTTGGTTTCAAACAGAGATCTACCAGGAATCGCTTGTGTTGAGGAGACTTCTATCCCCCTCCTTCTTATCGACACTGCGGGCTCTGGCCTGAGTGAAATGGAGGCTTCTGATGAGCAGTCGAAGGGCAACCAAGGTTGGCTTTTTGTAATTTCAAAGTTTTCCCTCCAAAGATTGCATGTTTGGGGAAATTGTGATATTATTGTAGTTTATTTCTTTATTTATTTCTTTGCTCTCAGGTGAAGTAGACCTTGTTGAACTCCACATAAAATCTCTGACTGAGGCTGGACTGAAAGCTAAAGATATCGCTGTTATTGCACCATACAATTTACAGGTAAGACATAGATATAAGCATTTACATGATCTGTAATTGGATATGCCTTAATTACATTTCCACTACTATTTAGGAGTAAAGCTAGAAGAAAAAATAACGACAGTAAAATAAAATGTCCCAACCTCACCTGAAATAATGTGAGGTCTCCTCCCATGGGCTGGGCTCAAATCTCAGTCGGAAGTCTTTTCTCGTTGTTCTTTGAGTCAGATTTAGATCTGATGTACCGTGACTTGACTTTTTCTTGGGCCAAATGGAATCATAATTCAGAGTTCTTGACTTGCTATTATCAGTACAATAAAAGTTGTTGTTTTTTTTGTTTTGTTTTTTTCTGTGCAGGTTGATCTTCTGCGTCAGAGACTCTCATCGAGGCATCCAGAACTGGAGATAAAGTCTGTGGACGGCTTCCAGGGCAGAGAGAAGGAGGCGGTGGTTTTATCATTAGTCCGCTCCAATAGAAAAGGTAAAAACCTTGAGATGGAATCAACTGGGTTTCTGGGTGTCATTTAGCTTGTTCCTCATAGTTCTTTCTTTGACTCTTTAGGTGAGGTTGGATTTCTGGCAGAGGACAGGAGGATAAACGTGGCTGTAACTCGAGCCAGACGGCACCTTGCCGTTGTCTGTGACGCGCAGACGGTTCAGAATCATGCATTCCTCAAATCCCTGATCGACCATATGAGCGAACATGGAGAAGTCCGAACAGCCTTCGAGTACCTCCAGGACATTGTGCCGCAGAACTACACTCGCAGCCACAAAGATGGTAAGACCAGTGGCTTGGCCGGCAGCTCCTCGTCTACCAAACATAAGGCCCGACGTCCACATGAACAGGACATGACGTCAGGACAGAAGAAACCCGGCGGTAACGAGATTAAAAAAGATACGACAAACCCAAACAAGCAAACATTAGGTCCGGCACTGGCAGAGAAACAGGAGGACAAGAGGAAATACACAGAGATCCGGAAGCAGCTGGAGAACTTCGTGAGCGACCAAACTCAAAAAGAACTACAATTCCCATCATCGCTCAACTCTCACGACCGCCTGCTGGTCCACCAGATCTCTGAGGAGCTCGGGCTCGGGCACGAGAGTCGGGGCGAAGGTAAGGACCGCAGTATCACTGTCTCCAGACCTGCTGAGGGGGCTGCATCTGTTGAGGAGGAGGTGGAGCAGACGAAACAACAAGAACCCCAACAGGAAGGGGAAGTGACCTCGGAGCCCCGAGATGAGCCTTCGCAGCAACTGCAATTAGACCATAAAAGCTTATATTTGGAGCGTATGAAGAGGGAGCAGCAGAAGAGGGAGCAAAACAACCAACAGAGACGTCAGCAGGTCAACACTCCCAGTGCACCGCTCCAGTCCTCAAAGAAGTCCGCCAAAGGTTTGCAGCTTGTTCTGCTCCATTTCCTAATTCCCTATTAAGATGTGGAAACCTTGTAGACGTAAACGGCAACAGATCATGGAGCTGTCACGGTTATTACATAATCGCCTGATTGCAATCTTTTTGCAAAATCTTTAGATTCCACATGTTTCCATCCAAATGTCAAATACAATTCAAACCAACTCCAAAAATGTCACAATAAATATAATGTAAATTAGGTGTGTGTCATTTTGAGGCAACTTAACTGTCCAATGTTCTAATGTTCAATGTCGGTAGTTATTATAAGAGTTGGCATAAGATAAATGGAGAGAACAATTAAATTATCAATCACACATGTTTTTATGGCAATTAATTGTCAATTAAAAGTTAATGACCGTGGCAGCCGTGGCAGCCCCAACAGATCGTCTGTTCCACATTTCCTTCGCAGGGAAGAGTCGTACCAAAGCAGGCGCCTGTGACATCGCTGCTGCTGCGGCTGCTGACGAAGACTTTGACTCACTGATCTCGGCTGTGATGAAGGCTGAGAGCGTGTGTGCTTTTGTCAAGTGCAAGGTGTCCGTGCTGACCCTGGGCCAGCTCTGTTGTTTCTGCAGTAGACAGTATTGTCTAAGTCACCATATACCAGAGGTAAGACCCACACAGGACCAGTGAGGACGTAGAAAATACTCAATCTGGTTTGTTTTAGCTTTAGTCATCAGATGGTTTGTCAAATGAACTGTAAGACATTTAAAATTTTTTATTTTATTTATATTTGATCTATTTTATTATCATTTTAATATTAATTCATTAACTTTTGTAAAATCTCCTTTAACATTTACATAAAGTGTAGTCAATCTAGTTAATCAACATCTGCCAAATGAAACCACTTATAGGTTCACGGCTGTGGAGAAAAAGCCAAAACTCACGCTCGGATGCGGATCAGTAAGGAAGGAGTTCTGTACGCTGGCAGCGGGAAGAAGGATAATTCCCTGGACCCCAATAAGAAGGCCTATCTGCACCGAAAACTGGACTCCAAACTGAAAGTCATGGCGACTCAAAGGAAAACAAAAAGCAAAGAGAATGATAATTGAAGTCATTTTGATTCAATATTTATTAAGAATTCAATCATGTGGAACAAGAATGACAAAAAAATAAATTGTTTTCCTTAAACCTTGTGTGACAAGGTATGAGGCTTATATAAAGTGGGGTTGTTTGTTTCATCTATTTAATATTGGATATTAATTTGTTCATAGCATTCCAACCCTAAATTAGTGTTGAAACTGGCGATGAACACTTTCTCTTATCATCCTCACTAGCAACGGCTCTTTATTTAGCCAGGAAAAGACCATTGAATTACTTACTTACTGAACATCTTTTCTTCCAGGGAGTCTTAGACAAAGTGGCAGCCAAATAAAACAAGAGATTTCACATAAATAACTTCACATGGTTGTAAAAAAAAAAAAAAAAAGAGAAGAAACATAGGCACACATGGACGCCAGACAAAGAGGTAAAGTCATCTGAAAAGTTAAAACGTACAGTCTATCTTTACTATTCGAATCTGTTTTCCTCTGCCACCTTTATTTAAATTCCAAAGCTAGGGAATCACAGATGTTCTGCAGAATCCGTCGACATGTCATATCCAAACACTGTTTTTGGCTCTCAATGTAAGCTACACCTTTAGGTGAGTGATGCTGCTTGTTTTGAATTATTTGACTCTCTTCAGTGAAAAGGGTTTGAAATGTAATGAAAATCAGATTAAACATGACTGGTGATACAGTACCTGTTGGTGTATTAGTACAATCCTTGAGCTGCCTCTATATTCTTATAATGGAAATGAGGTTTGTAATAATTTACTCATTCTAATCTGCCTGTAACTACTACTCTACAAAAATGATCTCATCTCTTATGCTCTGCTCTCCCGTGTCATATTTTGAATAAAATTTTATTCATGTTGATTAATCTTAGTTTGGGTAAGAGATACCCGATGCCAAACGGGTAGAAGGAGCAATGTCTGCATCAGCACATTGCTATACTGATGCGTTACCTTTTCCTTTCTGTATAATGGAAATCTCATCTTCATTATCTTTTGTCCTTTTGCTCTTGAATGTGTGGTGCTATCTTTAGTGGCAAATGGATAGGAGGCATGGGCATTCTCCAAATCCCTTGCATTCCCAGGGTTTCTGTAAACAAGCATTGCAGGAGTTGGAGCCACGTCCGACTGAACAGACGTTAGAAACCTTCCAGCACCCACCAAGCAGCTGGAGGCCTATCCCCTGGGTCACTGTAAGTGATACTTAGTTTAGTGTTACCCTAAACCCCTGTCAGGACTCCTCAAAACAGATTTTTTTAAAAAGTATACATAGTTTATATTGTATTTAATTCAGTTAGTGTGTTGCAGTTCATGTTACTAAATAGTTTTTCAACATAAAGTATGAAGGACGATCATAACACTTCATACTGCAGTATTTTCCCAATCCCTAACTATAAAATACACAGTTTACAATACGCTTCTCTTATATAGTTTTTAAAACAAAAGTGTTCCCCCTGAATGATGTCAACAAAGTACATTCATGAAAATCAGGACGGCAATGATTAAACCAACATAAAATCACGCTGATTTAATTAGTATTTTCTACAAATAAAATACCACAACATATGTCCACAATTGTCAATCATTTATGTATTTACTACACAAATCCTCTGAAGTAGTACACGAGTTTGAGGAGAAAAGAAAGAGGTAGTTTGAACCAATAAGAGTTCATTTTTTCTGTCAGAAATAACAACATAAACCGACACGTTAAATGTGAACATCAGAGAGACGATGGAAGTTATTTGCTTTAAACTGTGTCTAACGATTGTTTGTCATACACAAAAACAGTTTGATTTTGACCATGAAGGTTTATACTAACAGGCCTTTAACGCTTCAGGTTCAGAAGTGAGCAGGAAGACTGAAATCTGAATTTAAGTCCATTGATCACATGATTGGGAGCAAATTCAAATAGATGGTGTGCACTTAAAAAAAACAATGGTTTGGTCTCTCTGTGCCCAGAACTATCTGCATTAAGTCCTAATGTCTGTCAAAAACATTTTTTTCTACAACTTCTGCGTGTTTTGCTCATGGTAGCTGTGATGGGACAGTTCAGCAACTAGCATCTGTTAAATTAGTTTTACTACTCTAGTGCAACATATTTAACCTGCTTCACCATTTCAGTCATCTCACAGATATTTAACCTTGACCTCAACTGACCTTTTAAACATATAAAGTTTTACCAAGCTGTACAGGGCGACCAAAACCTGTATCTCTCTGTAATAAACAAGGAGATATTTTTAATGAAATGAAGCGTCATCATTCTTATCAGACCAAGTCCTATTGTAAGGCTCCTTCGGCTCTGAGGAGGTTTTAATTGTGGGGACCGTCGCTCTCTGAGCGGTGTTTTCCTTTTTTTGCTGCATTGCAAATAAATCAAATAACGGCCCGAGCTAATCTAACCCACCTTGAAAATCTCTCCAAATTAAATAAACTGTACCAGCCATTCCCAACAGAAATTCATTTTGGAATGGCTGGTGTTGCAATTTAAACAATAAAGTCCTATTTACATGTAGCTGCAGATATAGAAGCACCACTGTTCTGAAGTAAGGAATAAACTATTTTGCAATTATGATTCATCATGCAAAAAAATTGGTCAGGCAAGATTGTTTCCCCAATAACAGCGTTCTCTTAACAATCTTTTGACTTAAAATGAACAAATTCTTGGATAATGTTTTACTTAAAGAGCAAAAAGAAATTCCATAAATAGCCAGTGAATATAGTATAAATGCGGATGAAAAACACAATGTGTGTTGGTTTTACTGCTTTATCTGTTAAGATAAGGAGAAGAGCTCTGCATCCCTGCTTAGTAAAGACATACTAGTTTTAGATTTGTTAAGATATTTTAGTAAAGTTATGTTTTACAAAACACTTAAATGATTTTAAACCTGGAAAGAAAATTGACATACGATACTATGTACACGTCATCATAAATACAGATTCATACAAATATTTCACGGCAGTATCGGTGTTGTGTATTTCTAACCCGACAATATAGAACAGTTATTGACGATATATAAAAAAATAAAACAAAATAAATCCCCAAAAAGATCTGATACAGCTGAATACAAAATCCTACATTTGTGTTTGATTGTTTAAAAATGGTTTTGTGGCAAAGAGCTTAATGCTGGAATTCCAAAAGCAAACCCTGTGTCGTCAAAGATAACTGAACTTCCATTCAACATTAAACAATTATTACTTTCCGTTGTTAGAATTTCTCTCAAGCTCCGAAATAAAAATACAATGAATATAACGACGGGTGCACAAAGTCACCCCATCGCTTTCAAACTGAACTCTCAAACATCTGGTCAGTCGGAGACATCGGAACGTTCCTTCAACCACCGAGACCGAAGCGCGACCTCCACCGAGGCCCATCCGCAGCGTTCACTCACAGGTCGACGTCTCAAAGTGACTGTCCAGGACGCGGAGCCTTAATTTTGTCCTCAGAGCCTCGTCTGGTTGCGCTCTGTCCAACGTCCAGGAGGTCTGGAGATCCCGGTGTGGAGCCGGAGTGTCCGGAAGGCCTCAGGTCAGTCCGGGCTCTCCACGAGAGAGCCGGGGCATCGTCTGGCGTCCTGCAGATGCGGCGCACGGACACGCCCTCGCTCAAACAAACCCGGGCTTCATGGAGGACTGGCGGCACTTAGGGCAGCCCCTCGTCCCGTTGGTTTGCAGGCACCTGGAAGAAGGACGGCGAGGGTAAGGAACTTGTTTTCGCGAGAGCTGTTTAGTAATAAGGGAGGAATAGTTTAATGGAATTTGTTAAATCATTGGTAGTAAGGGAGACGGGAAATTAAAAGAAACATATGAAGCAATAAAAATTGGGTCTAAGAAAGAGACTTTTTTATTATTAAAATGCTAAACATCAGCTCTTCTGAGTTCTTTTGATGGGTTAGTCATTTATGAAGAACATCAGAGAAAGTGAGTTGATAGAGGTCTGAGCAGGGGAAGGAAAGCAGCAGCAGAACCCACTTGAGGTGGAAGATGTGGGAGCAGGGCAGCGCCTGCAGCTGCTGGTCTCGCTCGCCGATGGACTCCCCGCACATCCCGCAGTAGAGCTCAAGCTCCTCCACGCACTGCAGCAGCTTCACCACCTGCTGCCGGAGCAGCTCCACCTGATCCCGGGTGCGGAAGATCCCCTCGCTCAGGCAGCACACCTTCAGAGTGCACAGCTGGTGACAGGAGTGGGCGTTTCAACAGGAATCACAAAGGTGATTGGCGGGAAATGTTTAATATGCCAACAGAGAAACATCAGAAGCGGGCTGGTATTTGGCACTAGCACAGATGTCTAGACCAGTAACATTCATTTGGAATAAATCTTTTTTAATGTTTTTCCAGCGTGTTGCAGTGCTTGTATGTATATTTTCTGCCCCCTGGCTGTGTGTGCATCCTCGATTTATTGTAAATGTGGAACCCTTCTGTGCATGTTGTGATGTTTTATGTTACATCTCGATTTGTAACTCTGGAGGAAAACGCAATAAATACCTTGTTTCCTGTTTCCTCTGCCAGCTCCGCCGCTCGCTGCAAAGATTCCTGAGCCTGAGAAAGATGGAGGCAAGGTGAAGCGTGATGCCTGTATAAATAGTTGAAAATGGATGGAATTCTGCATCCAAGGGAAAAAGGTAATGGATCATGACAACCGCTACTTACTGTATGTTGAATACCTGCCCACTATTCCCCCAGTCGCAGAGGAATGTGAAAATAAATGTCACAGTTCACTTTCGTGAAGCACAGATGGACACGTTTTCAAGAGTATAATCTGCAGCTCCCCGGTTGTTTTTATTATTCGGTTGACAAAGTGTGACTTTGTATCCCGATAAATCCATCCACTGAGGAACTTTCTATTTAGCTTTGATGGGTCAAGAAAGGCGGTGAAGTGGGGCGAGCCACGCTGACTCGCTAACAGACCGCTTCTCTGGGAAACCCTGTATTTTGTGTTTACCTTGTCAAAGTCTTTTTGAAGAAGCCAACACTTTGCGACTCCCAGGTAGACCTGCGTTTGTCCAATCCGGTTTCCGATCTCTGTCATAATGCACATGGCGGATTCGTAGCGAGGGAATGCTTTCTGGAACCCAGCAAAGGACAAACACTAAATTGGGGGGGGGGGGGGGGGCAATGCACTGAAGGTTTCACAAAACCTGACCCATAAACAATTTCTATTCCTTATAATAAAAAACGAGAGCAAACTCTCAAATCCATTGCAAAAACAAACGGGTGTAAATACGGAAAATGTCCACTCTGTACAGCGGTGTTCAGCAAACGGCCTCCACTTACGTCGATATCGTTCCTGCAGCGGTGGATGTCTGCAAAGTTCAGTAAGCACAGAGCCTGAAGAGGCCGATCGCCGTGCTGCAGGGCGATCTTCATAGATTCCTGGTGGAGGACAAGAGAGTTTTTAAACATACACCACATGTATTTATCATTTGTTTATTTTATGGTGCACTCTGAAAACGTAAACCACAAGCAACCTCATTTGTTTGTCCAGTTAGTTCTGAGCTGTATCACAGTATGTGAGTTCAAGCTGTCTCAGGGAACATTTACTACCGGTACTAATGCACAACCTGTGACAGTGACAGACGGAATCACCCAGAATTTGAAGGATGTAACCAGGAAAATAGTTAGGAGCTTTTTTTTTTTAAGATAACATTTAATTATAGAGTGCAACCTATAGCACTGCTGTCACAAATTAATTTGGTGTGACGTTTCTCAAAATGAACTCACACGTGTACCCTCAACTTTTTAGTTTGAACTTGTTTATCAAGTTGAAGTTCAAGTTTATCATCATAAATTGATAAGCCATAGACATACTGAATTGCCCATGTCAAATAACCTCGACAACCGCAGCTTTTTGAGAGGTCGTACCCTGCGTATAGAAGAATGTAAATTCTGGAGCTGAATTCAGACAATGTCATGAATCTGAAATAGACGCCCCTGCCCTGTTACTACGCTAACACCACTGAACTCTCACTCAATGACATGAAGTTATTTTTCCTGCCCGGTACACAATTAGAACAGAGTTAAGACTAAAGCGACTCTCTTCATTAACACTTTAAACCGGCACCTCAGTCGGCATATTTTTGTCAGGGTCTGAGGTCCGGCACAACAGAGCAACTGTCACCTGCACCTGTCAGTACTGTCAGTGATGTCTCTGCAGCGAATTCCAACATCAGGACAAGCAAAGGCATCGGGGGGGAGGGGGGGATGTGAGGGGATCCAAAACAGTAATAACTGGTAAGAAATAAATCCGGAAATCCTTTTTTAAATCTGTTGCAAATTATTTGTGATTTGACTCGTTTCAGAGGTCTAGATCTGGACAGACTCGTAAAACAATACCTCGCAGCACTCCATGGCGTCTGGCAGGCGCTCCAGCTTCCTGTACGCAACAGACATGTGGTACTGGCTCATGGCGCGATACTTGAGACTCCAGCTTTTTCCGTAGTCATTGACCAGTTCAGCTGCTTTGCAAGGGAAGAACAAGGCCTTCTCGTAGTCCTGTTGGCAGACACGCTCGATAAGGAAGGAGCACTTTTCACAGAATAATGCATACTCAAAACATTTACAATGCATGATTGACTGGTATTTGATTTATTGGTGCCGTGCCCAATCCAGTAATTTGAAAAACACCAGAAGATTCTTTCCGTCTCATTGAACTGTCTTTGACCGACTTTGGCAGATTCTATTTTTGTTTCATTAAGTAATCTGACACAATTAAGAGACTAAAGCAATTAAGAGACTACACAGATGTATAAAACAGTTATTCAAATAGGTAAAAGATGGTATTCAGCCAGGCTTTTGACGCACTGTGCGGAAATGATTCAGTGTGGTTTCGAGGAGTCCCCAACAAACACAATTGTGATTCAGGCGGACAACCCCAGTACCTTGAGCTGAACATAGAAGTTTCCCAGACTGCAGCAGACTCTGCACTCCAGCATCTTGTCGTCGTTGTTGTGCGCGTAGCGGAGGGCCTTCTCATAGCTCTCCAGGGCTTTCTGGAAGACGCTCAGGCCCAGGAAGGCGTTGCCCATGCTCAGACAGACCTGTCCGTTGAGCTGCAGGCTGACCGTGGTTCCCTGCATGTCCAGGCAGGTCTTACAGTAGGACACGGTTTTCTGGAAGTCACACAGCTTCTCGTTGCTGCGTGCCAGGTTCAGGTAACCCTCCGTCAGGTAGTCTGGGTCTTCCATTTCTCTGGCCGTGTCTATTTGTGCAAGGGCATACTGCGGATGGAGGACGCATGTAAGGTGACGAGGGATTAATCTATATTTAAATGTTGATCTTAAAGTTGGTTTCAACTGTTTACTACCATTAAGTAGTAGGGTCTACAGTTTGGGGCAGTAGTAACTTATTAATGAAGTTCTCATTAACTATGGGTCAGGAGGCCTGTTGGTGCTGGGTGAGTAAGAGGAATTATGTCAACACGTCACCTGACACTGAAGCTCATGTTTCAAGGCACTCATTTTTACCCCACATCCCACGGAAGCCACGAATGAACACACCGTTCTTGAGATCACATTCTGGGGTTACCTTTGATCTCTTATTTTTCCGCAATCATTTAGACATTCCTGAAGCGCCGCAAGAAGAGAGGATGAAGCTCATCTCCCTCGTAGAGATGCTGACATACAAAATTAATGAGACACACCGTGGCATCCCAGCATCAAATAACTCCCTCATACGCAGCCCCACTGCGGTTGCATAACCTGGGTGCCGGCAGAAGTGCAGGCTTATGAATGGTTCTGATTACTCACAAAATAGCATCACATAATGCAAAATAGTTTGTGAAAATGGCCGATAATAGTCATCACATCACAAGACCATGCTCATATTAAGGCTTAATGTACTAAGGATAAAGCCTTTGTCCAATAGGTCACACTTTCTTCCTCTTACAAACAAATCATATACATGCATAGGGTACATAATAATGATAATAAAAAAAATCTCAGCACAATGCACTTTGATTATTTAATGTGTGGGTTTGTGCTGGAGATACCTTACCTTGAGCATCTGTTTATATTTTCCCATTTCTGAGTGGGCAGTGATCAGACACCCCAAAACTCGAAACTTCCCCCCAGGATCTGAGGTGTTATCCAAAACTTTTGTCCAGACGTTCAGGGCCTTTTCTGTCTGATTGGACTGGTACAGCTTTAGACCCTTCTCTATCTGCTGCTTGGTTTGGTCCTGGCCCATCTCTGGTACTAGATGCCTCATAAAAATATTCATTCGTTGGGGTAGTGCAATTTCAGTGAGGGAACAAGAGAACGAATCCTTGCTATGCACGGTACAAATCCAAAGACAGTCACCGGACGATGGTCGTCTAAAGGGCTGGTGCCAGAAGGCCCACCGGGTCCGGCTCGCTCAGCTCCTGCTGGGCTGAGGCAGGAAGGAAACGAGATCCACCACAGCTGAAGACCAACAGTCTAAGATCATAATCGCCAACGACTTTGGATTCTGAGGGTAAGGAGAATATCTAACTCCGTCCACCCTTCAATGGAAGCTCCTCGCCTTTAGGAGTTCGCAAATTCTCCCTCGGATTTCAGCTTGAAAAACGCTAAAGAAACACGTTTCGCTACGGATTGCTGCCAGTGATATCCCAGAATATCTGCTCCCTCTGCACCCCAGTGAAAGGAATTCTCAGCACCCCCCCACCGCTTGCAGCCCCCTCCACCACCCTCCCAGCGCCGGCACTCCGGCAGATGGTCTTGTCACTCTAGACCATGTGTGCCTTCAGAAATTCTGTTCCGCCGTCAGTAAGCAGTCCCAAGGTCACAGCACCCTCCTCGCAATTTACCCACGAAACGCAGACAAGTCGTCCGACCAGAAGCGGGACTGAAACGCTGAGATCATTCCCAGGGCCCCGTGCAGGACTGAGGACAGAGAGATGGGGCGAGAAGCTGAATACTTAAAATTAAGGGATTGCATGTCAAGTGGCGGGCGGGATGGCAGGCAGATCCCATTGGGGGTCTTTATGGAGCCGGATATGTGTCTCGACCCCCCCCCCCCCCCCCCCCCACACCCTCTTACCACGGCGTCAGCAACTGATGCTTAGAATAGTTCACAAAGTCCCTCATGTTACTGGTCTTGGGTTTCAACGGCACAGCCACTTGCAACACATCAATAGGATCACAGCATTGGCCCCTCAAGTGCAGCTTTATCCCTCTCAAGACCTCCCTTACCGTCCGGTAGGATACAAATAGGCCCTTTTTATCACCTTGCTATTCACCGGATACGTTACCAGCCTCAACAAATACCTCTTAATGTTAAAAAGTCTGCCGTTTGTCGCTGCACAGCTTGCGAAAATTCAGAAATGCGTTACTAGGTGGATCTCTAGGCTGGTTACTATACAGCTGCGACAATAAGAAACAGAGTTAAAAAGAGACGGATCACATGAAGTGAATAAAATATAAACAGACAACATGAGGGATGGTTATGGCATTGTAATATAGAGCAGATGTCCGGCGTATCAAAATTAAAGCTGTCAACTTACACGTGAAGTGATATGGTCAATATTTCTGAGAATACAGTTAGATTTGAGGTACATGTACATTGTTAGGAAAACCGTTCCTGAACACAAGAATTCGGGTAAGGATGAAACAAAAATAAAAACCTTAAATGATCACTTAGGCAAAAATAATTCATACCGGATGTTCAAAGACAATTAGTTACATCATCATGACACATTTGTACATTTACAGTTTAACAGAGGATGCTTTGTGTTACTGTCATGCATGCGATATAAACAGAAAGTGCAGAGGAGTCACTGTCTACTGGTTTGTTGTTATGGCAACGGTATCTCAGGAAACGGGGAGATCCTAGCTTTGATGACTCACATTGAAATACAAGCTAAAGGGACAATGCTTGACTGTTGTTGGCATTCTTATGACTACAACTTAAAAGAGTGTTTTATACACAAACCTCCAGTCTATACATTTTCACCGCTGCCTCCTCAGACGTCAGTGTTTGAAAACAGTTTGCTGCCGTACGACACAGGGGCCACAGGGGCCTTCAGGCCAGAACAAACTGCCAGTTTGTGAGGAGGATCTTGATCCCCCTGATCACAGACACCACGGACGTTGCCGGGTTGAACTTTAACGTGTTTGCGTCTCCTTTTTTGCACTTGTCCCGGAAGACGTATATGCAGCCGTTGCAGCTGGCGACCTTCCACAGCGAGGGCACGCAGCTCCACGCCTCGGGGAAGCGCAGGCGGGTGAAGCTCTCCAGTAGCGGGTTGTAGCAGACCAGAGAGTCTCCCTCCGCCACCACAAAGATCACGTCCATGTGCGCGGCGGCGTGCATGCAGCCCGCGAACGGCAGCATGTAGGGCTTGATGTGGCACTTCTGCGTGGCCGTGTCCAAGCACTGGATGAGGCGGGACGGCTTCGTGAAGAAGTCCATGTCGTTCTCCTCCCCCCCGAGCAGGTAGATGGTGCCCGCCAGGTTGACCCCCGCCGCCCCGGACACCGCCGTGTCCAGCTGGCTGGTCTCCGTCCACATGTTGTCCTTCACAGTGTAGTAGATGACGGCGTTGGAGAGCGTGTCCTGCAAGGTCTTACCCCCCAGGGAGTAGATGGCGTCCTCGCTAGACACAGACACCATGGTGTGGTGGAGCCGGTCTCTGGGCAGGGGGGCGCAGCGCTCCCAGTCCATGGTGTGCATGTTGCACTTCCACATGCGACGCGGAATGGACCCCCCCACCACGTACAGGTCCCCCCCGTGTTTGCACGCCGCGGTGATCTGATGGCATAGGCTGTTCTGGCCACTCACGCTGATGGCGTCGTCCTCATCACAGTGCAGCGACACTGCCAGGGAGTGGGTTCGAGTCTCCTCCTTCCCTATCAGGTAAATGTGGACATTCTCACCGATTTCCTGCAGGTGAAAAATAATAACATAGGACATGGTTTCCCAAACTGTGGTCCACGGCCCCATAGGGGTCTGCAACAAAATATCGATTTTTATTTTTTTTTATTTTTCACATTTCTATTTTTTCCCCCACTAAATACTGTATATACTCCCCCTCATTAGTGAAGGTTGGCCAGAGCTTGCTGTGCCATAACAAATTTTGGGACTTCCTGACACAGACAAGGAACAAATGAACACCTGAGAGAATACATAACCAGAGTCACTACTGCACTTGACTGAAGACGTCATTTCTGTACGAGGACATTACCTTAAGATTCTCCTGAAGGACGCAAGAGAACTCCTCTCTCTCCACCTTGTTGTGGTTGATCCAGGACTCAATTGCCACCGTGGGATTCTGGGAGCTCGGGACACCATCTGACGCACAAAGAAAAGGACCCTGAGCGTTCATATTCACCTTTGTAAAGTTGATTCAGTTATGCTTCAGCCCCAAGTGATACCTTTAATTATATCTAAGAGTAGGCAGAGAGGCAGATTAAGGAATTCCTCTGTTTGGTGCAGCTGCACCAGGTGGATTTTAGCGCAATGCTTGGCAGCAGTGTACAACTCTTGGTCGCTGTGTCTGTCCGCAAGCCACATCACCTGTGGGAAAGACAGGTTAGCCAAAAAGCTGACATCACAGAATAAGAGATGACGCCATGTTATGGAAAGCAGAGGTCGATGGATCACCTGCAGACAGTTCTTGACCTCTACAGTCCGTGAGAGGAACCTGGAGCACTCCTCGAACAGAGCGGTCAGCTGGTACATATCTGCCATCTCATACGTGTCCTGCAGCTCCTCCACTCTCAGCTTGATGGTGCCATGGTAGATGTAGTCGACCAGCAGCTGAAAGACCGTGGCGCTCACGTCCTTTAGCTCAATGCTGCGGTTGTGGGACTCCTTGAGGTTGGAGGTGAACATGGAGCGGAAGAAGCTGCTCTGGGCCGACAGCACGAGGCGGTGAAGGTGAAACTCTTTGCCGTCCACGCCAACGGTGACATCGGCAAACAGGCCGTCCTCCAGGCACAGGTCCATGATGCTCTTGACGACGCGGCTGGAGTGGGAGCGGTCGGTGAAGGTGTAGCCCAGGAAGTAGTTCTCCTCTCCCACCGAGCCGCCCACGCCGAGGCTGCCCTCCTCACTTGCTTCCATCACTGATACTCACCTAAAAAGTGCAGTGTCATAGAAGCTCACGTCTAAAATAGGCCATAATAATAAGGCAATAGAATTTAAAATAGAGAAATGGAATACATCTCAGAGTTAACTAGAGGATGATTTTTTTTTTATATACAATAAACCTAACAACAGTAAAGTAAAATTCAAATATGTCACTACACAATAGACATAATGAAACAAAAAACAATAATAACCAATAAATAAAAAAATAGGGGAGAAAATGTTGACAATGTACATAATCCTAATAGGTTAATAATAAAATAAACCTATCAACCAGAATGAACCTAAAGATAAACAGCAACGATTTGGTAATGAAGTCAGGACATCAAGAATACATTATTATTTTTATTATCATTAATAATAATAGTGTGTGCATGTGGGCAGATAAGAGGCAAAAGACGTTCATTTTTGTGTTTAATTGCATGTTTTGTGTTGAGTCGCATTTGTTTTTTGTGTTTAATTGTCCATTTTGTAGTGTATAATCGCATGCATGTTTTTTGCGTTTAATTGTACGCATGTTCTAGCGTTTGATTGCGTTTGAGTCTTAAAATGCATTTGTTTTGTGCTTAATCGCATTTATATTTCAGTGTTTAATCGCATGCATGTTTTTGTGTTTAATCGCATGCACGTTGCAGTGTTTGATTGCATGCATGTTCGTGTGTTTAATCGCATGCACGTCGTCGTGTTGATTTCCCTGCATGGTCTGTGCTGCAGCTCGGACCGGCTGCTGTTCCGCAGTGTTTTGGTTCGATCGCCACAGCGTCGTGCGGCTAACGTTAGCATCCCTCGGCTACACCACACAGTGGTCGCTGTCGGTCTGAGCGCGCATTCATTCCCGCGACGGCGCCATCCGCTGGACCCCGCCGCGGACAGAGCTTATCTTGGGCGACGGAGCGGCCGCGACGCGGGGAACAACCGACCGAGTGTTTCAATTTTACCTCTTCTTGGTCACTTTCTCATTCAAAGATGCCCGAACTATGATCCGGAAGGGAAGTTTCTGGGTGAGATTGGTGCCACTGCCCCCCCTGTGGTGGAGTTGTGTTACTACGCTTATAAGTGAGAGATCTACGTTCTTACCTTTATTGTCAATGTTATGATTGATGATGATGAAAAGGGCAAAAAATGCATTTAATAAAAAAACAAGTAAATATTCCAAGCATCACAATAATTCCTCAGTGGTCATTCATTCCCCAATTAGCCAGAACTAAGTATTCCTTAAAAAAACGGAAAACATTCTACCTTTCTTTGCGTTTTCAGCTTGTATTCTTCCCTCCCCCTTATTTGGAGGTCAGGGCAAAGCTGTACGTCAAGAATAATTTAATCAGGATTTAATATCTTAATATAAATCTATAGAAATGATGCACCTAGTAACACCTTCATGTAAAAAATATATATCTACACAAATGCCTGTTAATTCTAACTTTATTTTAGTATTCAACTATGTTGTCCTAAAGTCAAACACAATCGGCTTTTAACTATAAAAAAAACAACCTTAATTAATAAGCAGATATTGACTGACTCAGACAGGTCAGTTTTATTGTTTCATCAAAGCACTGGTCTGAGATTGTGGATCCTCCCGCTGTCCCGTGGTGGCGTCCGTCTGCTTCTCCGCTTCCTCCCTCCACCTCCGTCTGAGGCCAGCTGCCTCCACCTCCTCACATGCCTCTCCGTCTCCTCATCGGGAGCTGGTGCATGTCGACGCCGCACAGCACCGTTGAAACAAGAGACGGCGAGAAATTATTATAAATTACTGGTAACCCTTAGATTGTCTCTGCCCAAAGGGCAACTGCTTTATCATTTAATCCCTTCTTCCCCTCGCTTCAGCCCTTCAAGTAAATTTACTGAGGATGCCTTTCAGGGCAAGGGGTTCAAATGCCTGTTTCCCATTTGCCCCAGTTTATCCAGTTTATACTCGTGGCCAGGTCATTAGTCGCAAGCTTCGCAAGGACTCTGCAGACAGCGTCTTTTATGGTCATCCTGGCACATACTGCAAGAGATGCGATCTGACAGACAATACAGTTGTATGTTATCAAGACAGTAATGTTTAGGGTACAGTGCAATGATTAAGTTAGCTGCTTTGCACCATACAAGGTTGTCTTTCAGGTCTGGTTGCTCAGCCACCATCCACTCCAGTCTCTTCAAGTTCTCCAGTGATGACAGTGGAAGCCCGAGGTCTGGCAGGTTTGTAACATCCGATAAGGCTGAACCAGCAGACGGCCATTTGCACGTCCTGCATGAGGGTTTGCGCGTCCTTCAATAGAGTTTGCAGGTCCTGCATTAGGCTCTGTATGTTTTTCCTCCATTTCGTGATTAATTGCTGCAAGTACAAAACAGAGCACAGATGTGGCTTATTGCATAAAAGACTAGTGATAATTAAGGTGTGAACTTGTCATTTCTCCATTGCTGCTACAGACTGTTTGTTATATCATGGTGAACATCAAGCCCTCTTTTGCTGGAAAATGGAGGAAATAAACCAAAAAAAATACAAATTATAAATAAATCGCTACTGACTGGGCAAAGTGAAAGGCTCAGACCTTTCTGGACTCTCAAAGACTCTGTGGTCGTCACCTCTGGAATCCGGGGACCTGGTAAACGATGCACTTAGTGGCAACTGTCTGTGTTGTTCTCCTACACGCTGGTGTTGTGATCACTGGTTGCTAGGCAGATCTAATGAACTGTTCCCTCTGTTCCAAGGATCGCAGCAGATTCTGCACATACCGACAAGACTTTCCACGCACGGCTGCTCGCAGCTCAGTTTCAGCATATACTGTAGCGATCCACCTCAGATGTTGGTTGTAAAGGTTCTAAAAAAAACACAGACACAATCTAAGTTATTGTGGTGAAGCTTGTGAAATTGGTGTCTTTATAATCCCTGTTTCGATAGTAGTGATAGTTCGGCTTGATGAACAGCCACTTAATATTTATACTTGCATCAAGTAGGACTCGTCACGGTCCAACTGGCAAATGCTGGTGGTGGAATAGCGAGGCTTGACACATGGAAGGATGAATGTAAAGAATCAAAACCCTTTTTACAATTGTATTTAGCCTAAAAGATAATGTGACAAACGTTGAGATATTAATGTAGAACAGGTATTTTGTAGAACAATAACAATTTTGTAGAAAAAGCTGAACGACTCCCGGAGCGTTAAATAAGTACCGACCAAACAGTACGATGACAACCAGTGCCCCTCAAAACGTCGACACCACGCCATCTAAAGCAACATGCAAGACATGAAATTGGGCAAAGCGATGAGTCAAGGATTAGAGGGAAACTATACTGCACTCCGCTCGCTACCACCAGCAACGACGTTTAAGCATATTTTGGGATAATTTGGGTAAAATTCTCCACACTGTAATGGTGTACTTTACAGTATAAATAATTAACTGTATGTCCGACAATATGGCGGATAGCAACAGCAGCCCCGGTGGGATTGGTCTATAGAACCGTACGGAAAAACCTAAAACCCCAAAATGAGTTGCATTTCTGCACGTCCGGTTCCCTCGTCCCGAAGTCAATGGGTTTTCGAATGGGTTTTTGGTTCGATGCCTGAAATAAGGTCTGCGGTTAACACAAGCTTAAGAGATTTGCACTGCAGATTTGAACTATTAAGCTTTTACGTGTCTTTAAAAAGACGGTTGCTAACGACGGTCTAAAGGAGGCGTCAGAGGCTGTCGGGGACATTAAAGGTCATCTCGCCGAACACGGAGACTACCTAGTCACTACTCCACCTTCACAGCCTCTAGTTGTGTTAATATTCGCGCTCTTGCAAACTGTTCTAACTCAAACTTTCCGGGTTTTCATAGAAGGGGCAACCGCTCAAAAACAAATTCCTAGACGGACGCCTCGTGGTGCAGTTGCTTTATGGCCTAATGTCAGCTTTTTACTTCTGGCCATTGTATATACACTTCAAAAAACATGAAAGTGGTGTTCATTTATAGTGTGAAGGCTGTCTTGCTTGACAAAACCTGTCATCAACTTTTGTTTGTCACACGTATTATCTACGAATAATCCAAAAGCCAATGGAAAAATCCTGTTGGCTTTTGGCCGAGGGAACCGGAGCGATGCCGACTTCCAGGTCGGCCGACAGCAATACCCCATCCCTGCAGCTCTATACAACAAAGCGTGCAGAGTTTGATTGTCTCCTTTCGTCTAAATAAGCCGCGTCATGTTGTTGGGTACAACATGGAGGTTTGGAAAGCTTCAGAGAGACGCTTTACCATACTTGTACTCTCACCTCAGGGCGTGTCCTCCATCCGATCCTCGAACCGGTCGATGCCAGGTGAGTAGGGCGGTGCCCTTCGCCCAGCTCCATTTGTCGAGATGAGCCTGGAAAAATCAAAAATGACGTCACGTGACCCAATGAAATGGCCGTTTCCAATAAGGAGCTGAAACGAAAACATCAGTGTTTATGTTGTACCTGTAGATAGGCTTTATTATATAATTCTGTGTTTCCAAGTGTGGGCCGTGGCCCCCTGGTGGGCCGTGAAGGTACGGTAGTTGGGCCGCGAGAGGTCATTTACAATAAATACAAACCCCAATTCTGATGAAGTTGGGATGTTGTGTGAAATGTAAATAAAAACAGAATACAATTATTTGCAAATCCTATTCAACCTATATTCAATTCGATGCACTACAAAGACAAGATCTTTAATGTTCAAACTGATAAACTATATTGTTTTTTTGCAAATATTCACTCATTTTGAATTTGATGCCTGCAACACGTTCCAAAAAGGCACGGAAAGGGACAAGTTTACCACTGTGTTACATCACCTTTCCTTTTAACAACGCTCAATAAGTGTTTGGGAACTGAGGACACAAATTGTTGACGCTTTGTAGGTGGAATTCTTTCCCATTCTTGCTTGACGTACGACTTCAGTTGCTCAACAGTCCCCGGTCTCTGTTGTCGTATTTTGCGCTTCATAATGCGCCGCACATTTTCAATGGGAGACAGGTCTGCACTGCAGGCAGGCCGCTCTAGCAGCCGCACTCTTTTACTAGGAAGCCAGGCTGTTGTACCACCTGCAGAGTGTGGCTCGGCATTGTCTTGCTGAAATAAGCAGGGACGTCGCTGAAAAAGACGTTGCTTGGATGGCAGCGTGTGTTGCTCCAAAACCTGTTTGTACCTTTCAGCATTAATGCTGCCTTCAAAGATGTGCAAGTTACCCATGTTAAATAACACAGCCCCATAACCATCACAGATGCTGGCTTTTGAACTTTGCGCTGATAACAATCTAGACGGCCCTTTTCCTCTTTGGTCCGGAGGACACCGCGTCCATGATTTCCAAAAACAATTTCAAATGTGGACTCGTCAGACCACAGCACTTTGCGTCAGTCCTTCCCAGATGAGCTCGGGCCCAGCGAAGCCGGCGGCATTTCTGGGTGTTGTTGATATAGGCCTTTGGCTTTGCATGGTGGAGTTTTAACTTGCACCTGGGGATGTAGCGACGAACAGTGTGAACCGACGATGCAGTGCCGCCTGAGGGATGGAAGGTCACGGCATTCAATGTTGGGTTTTGGCCTTGCCACTTACATGCAGAGGTTTCTCCAGATTCTCTGAATCTTTTGATGATATTATGGACTGTAGATGATGAAATCCCTAAATTCCTTGCAAGTGTACGTTGAGAAACGTTGTTCTTAAACTGTTGGACTATTTGCTCACCCAGTTGTTCAGCCTCACCTGTTTCCAATTCACCTGTTCACCTGTGAAATGTTCCAAACAGGTGTTTTTTTTGAGCATTCCTCAACTTTCCCAGTCTTTTTTTTACCCCTGTCCCAGCTTTTTTGAAATATTCAAAATAAGTGAATATTTGCAAAAAAACAATATAAAGTTTATCAGTTTGAACATTAAACATCTTGTCTTTGTAGTGTATTCAATTGAATATAGGTTGAAAAGGATTTGCAAATCATTGTATCCTGTTTTTATTTACGTTTTACACAACTTCCCAACTTCATTGGAATTTGGGATTGTAAATTAAACGTTTTTAAACTTTGTAATTTAGTTGGAAATTACCATAAAGTATTTGAGAGAGAGAGAGACCTAGTTTGATAAGTGGGCCATAATAATGAAAATTACTTTTGGAAAGCAAAGGTATGAGGTAGGAGAGATTTAACTCCTCAAACCTCATCTCCCACAAATTGCAAACAGCTCGATGCATAAACAACACATTCGGGCAACATCGGTCTCGGTGGAATCGGGCCGGGGGTCACTTCCCCGCTCCCCCCGGCTGCACGCGATACTGCCGAGCGCCGCCCGCCAACCCAGCCCCCGTGACGTCTGCCTGCGCCGCCTCTCAGCCGTGTGACGTTCTAGTGCGCCCGTTTCCACTGTGCTTGCCGGGGAGTGGAGAGGAAGGAATCATTTCAAGAAATTCTCAAAATGACCCTTTCAACAGTTGAGGGCCCTTAACGCGCTTGTCTTCCCTCCAACACTGAGAGTTTAACATGGAATTGCACTCTGTGAATCTCACTCATTTACTCTGTCATTTGATCTAAACGTGTAAGCATTCATCAGCAAGAATTTATTGAAGCAAGTATCAAAAACAAGACATCTCTGTAGGCTACTTGACACCATCCAATTATTTCTCGAATTTGTGAAAGTGAACCGTTTGATTTCAGTTCGGTTGGTCTTTGAATTGTTCAGACTTGAACAGACGTCTGCAGCCTGCGGATCAGATGTGAAAGAGAAAAGCTGAAGAAACCCCCCCCCCCAAAAAAAAAACGTGTGAACCTCACAGCCAGTTGGCCCCTGGTTCTTTTTCCAGCATGAAAAAATGCATGGCATTCAGTCTGGGTTTGTCTTTCTAGATCTATAAAGAATAGTTCAGTCGGTGCAGAGGTGAGAGGGATGCAGCAGCGGCCGTCCGTCCGTCATATGAAACGACATGAAACGAATACTTCAAGTCTGCTTCCACCTTATCTTTCATCTGTGGACTGTGCAAGTGTTTGAGGGTGAGTCGAGACAGAAATGCCTGCACTTGATTGTATTATTTGGTATTTTGCCGTTAGAATAATACGTCTCAGGCAAGCACTGGTACTGCTGGCTGCATCTGGAACCTGTTCCGTGTTCTGCAGTCGCTGATCAACTACTAAATCACCAATATTTCAACAGCAGATGTGGCTGCAGTCGTATATAGAAGTGCTGCTTCCCCGAGAATCAGCACCACCGTCCTGGATGCAAACCTGATGTTTGAGGTGATCTCTCTCCCCCCCCGGTCCCATGCGACCTCACTCCAAATCTGAGCGCTGTCGTTTTTGAAACGCACCCGAGTGACGTCTGCTTCTGTGCCCCCCACCCCCCCGCAGCTCCTGCTGGGCGGGGTGGACGTAGACCGGGACAACAACATCATCCTGCTGGACCAGGAGCTGGCTTCCATGCGGCAGGGCCGAGCTTTCCTGGCCCGGGTCAATGACGACATTCCAAAAACCCTGGGCTCCATGGAGGAGATGCTGAACTCGCTGGAGGCCCCGGGGGGCCGGCCGCTGTCCCACACGCAGTTCGACAGCCTGGTCCTCAGCATGGTCTACTCCGCCTACTGTGCCAGGACCCCGGGAGGAGCAGGGGACCAGCGGGCCTGGGGCGGGTTGCTCACCCGGCTGGCCAACGTCACGGTCAAGGAGCTCCGGGGTCAATACATTATCACCCTCGCGTGAATTAATTTCTGCAGTTCTTGCAATGAATGTGCGGTAGAGATGTCATGCATGCAATGTAAACATCGTGACAGATGGTCTTGACGAGTCAATGTGCTGAAGATTCTTTACGATACTTTTAACAGAGAATGGTCCAATGTTTGTGGATGAAAGTGTGGACAGAGCCAAGTGAAACATAAACGGCTGTTATTGAAAAACGAATACAAATCTTTATTTGAATATTGTATACAAACATAAAAAGAGTAGAAATCTTTCATTCACACACGTAAAAAAAAACATCTGAACACGATCTGAAAAAAACAACCTGGCGAAATTGTGCCTTGTGCCAACATGCACCAATTTTAACCGACTCAACTAATCCCTGGATGTCTGGTTGCAGGCACTGCACAGTACGTGGAACATGTGACACAAACAACATTCCGACTGAATCCAGGCTCATTTTTTCTTTCCCTTTTGTGCTTTGCTCTTTTCAGTGCGCCGGGTCTGGGTCTTGGTTTTGGTTTTAGTTTCTGGCGCCAGTGAAGCCAGCTTCCTCTGGAGCTTTGCGCCCGCCGCAGATTCTCTCCCGTCTCTGTTGGAGCGCTGCTGAACTCTGCGCTGGCTTCTTGAACTTCCTGCTCTCAATCCCCTTTCTTCCGGTTGCAGTTTGCTCTTCTCGCTGACCAAGGAGTCTCCCCGGTTCCACACCAGAATATTAACCCCTGTTATTAAAACAGTGGCCAGATTTAGTACCCATACCCAAATATACCCATAGTAATACTTTCTCCTGTGCATAGAATTGCATTTGCATATTCTGGTTTCTTTTATATATTTGACTATTTCCGTTTTGTATTTCTTTATTATTCGTGTTATTTATTTATTATTATTCTATTTTATTTTTTCAGACTGCTAAGCTTTTTTAAATTTATTTATTTTTTTAAATCGATTAAGCTTTAATAAATAAATAATTCAGGACTAATTTTCAGTAGATAACACCCTCCATCCTCACCATGACAAATGAGTTGCATATGTAAATGCACCTGTGGTACACAGGAGCTGATATTAAATCCCCTGTGCTGATAATTATACTTAACCTTACCACAATAATTTTTAAGTTCATACTTAATTAAATTTTTTCATAAATGCATTTTAAATTTCTATGTAATCAGCTTTGACAAAAAAAAAGAAATCTCCAAACTCACCCATTCCAGAACCTATGATATCACCCCTCGGGTTGAATTTGTTGACCTGTAAATGAACAATTCCGGACGTTGGAATATGCAGTTGACTGAATATCACTGAGGAATTTCACTTGAATCTCCAACCAGACGACGGACTCACAGATATTATTCCCAGGGCACTGAGATCTTGCATCTGACACACGAGCTCTGCCGTGTTGGAATCGTAGACATCGAGTGTCCTCTGGTCCCCCGGGCACACCCGGTCGTCGGGGTAGCGTCCAGCGAGGATCAGGTCGTACATGGGATGCCAGGTGGCCTAACGACACCACAACATCAGGGACGAGGCCACAAAACGCAGGCGCCGGTAGGACGCCCGTGGAAGTGGGGAGAAGGAGCCTCACCTTGATGGGGGTGAGGTGCTGAAACTGGCGGTGCGGGTGCTGGATGACGTGCTGCGGTCTGGACCAGTTCGAGGACGAGTAGATCCTGATCTGGTCGCACTGATCAGTGGTCAGTAGCTTGGAGCCGTCCACGGGGTTGAAGTAGGCTGCTCACGGAGGACAAGAGCAGAGATTCCTAATTGTGTGCAACTCAGGGACCATCTCCTCAAGCACTCCCCAAGGTCCTGATGCTGCTACTAGACTGTTTCCCAGAGGGATTCCTCTCATGCGCTATCAATTACAATTAAAAAAAAAAAAAAAAAGTGATTTTACTAATTTGAAAGACAAAGCTGAACAATATATTTTAGAAGGTTTTTGACATCCATTTAAATGCATTGAGTAATTTCACATTCATTTCATTAAGTTTAATCAGGATTCCAGGTTGGACATCCAATTACATCTACAATAGACTCATTTGATCAACCTGGTTGTTTCCCAAGAAATATTTTTTTTAGGAATTCTCGCTCAAGTGGAACGGGCTTCCAATGGAACCTCCACAACGGACCGTGAGCCTTCCTGCTTCCGTACCTGAGTTGATGGCTTTGTCGTGCGGCAGCTCGTGCAGGAAGCTGCTCTTGTCTCGGATGCTCCTCAGGTCCCACAGTTTGACCGTGTGGTCGACGGAGGCCGTTGCCAACAACCAGTCGCACCTGGGATTGAACTCCGTGTGACTCACCTTAGCTTTGTGCAGCCTGTCGCTGAAGATCTACAGGTAAGATAGTGGTCGTAATAAAACTGATGAGAATGTGTTTAAAAAAAAAATTACTCATTTGAAGCTGACGTGGAAACCTAAGGACATTGCGATATCTCTACAGAACCTTTTGTCCGTCCATACTGAGCAGCACGAGCTGCCCCACGTTGTCTCCCGTCGCAAGCATCTGTCGGCTCACAGAGACATCCAAACAGCAGTACCAGTAACTGTAAAAAGGAAGCCAGGTTTCTATGACTGCAATGTCAATTAAAAATCAATCAAACTACAATTGGAGGTTTTTGTAGAAATGTACAAAAAAAATAAAAATAAACCAATGATACGGTTCAACCGGTGAAATCGTTCCCCACAGCTCACCAAACATTGTGGTGCTCGTGGCCACAGTCCGTGGTTCTGGACAGGACGGTGGATGAACAACGCTCAAAGCTCCGCAGGGTCAGCGTGCCGTCGCCCGACGCCGTGTAGACTTTGGAGAGGTCCGCCGGGCAGAACTTCATCCCCCCGATGAAGTCTCCAGGTCCTTTCTGGGAGCAAGAGAAATGTTGGTCCATGGCGGGGCAGTGGCTCCGAAAATAAAAACACATCAGTGACAACTCACCGAAGAAGGGTGTCCGGATCGAAAGACCGATAATGAATGCACCATCTTTTTAAAAGAATTTAGCCTGCAGCTTTAAAAGAATAGTGACCCACAATGTAGACTTCTTATCTGCAACGGTGTAGCCAGACTCAGGACCATCATTTATATTGGCTGGACACTGGATCAAGGTGTTTTTTTAATACAATGTCTTCACAATTTAAAGGTCACACATCATACTCGATGACGCATCCTAGCCATTCTAACATGCCTGTATAACCCCCCTGTTTCTCGACGGGCTGTTTCTGTGTGTGCGGCTTTAAATGCAAAGGAGCTGCTTCTCCCCGCGCCCCACTCCTGAACTGGTTGTGGGCCGTGGCTTTTTGCACAGGGCTTTTTTGTTTCATTCAATTAGGAAACGGAGGAAAATTAACACATCTACAATAAAAACACACTGTTTTTATTGGTTTTGTCGGGAGGAACGGGGGAGAGCGGCAGAGCGGAGATCACTCTGATCGCAGAGTGTAGCGTCAACGTCACGGTTAACTTTTTATTATTTATTTATTTTTAAATGGTAAAAACATAACATTTTGGAACATTGGGCGACGAGTCCCCACCATTCACCAGAATGGCGTCATCTCGTCGTTTCCATAACATGCTTTTTTTACGGGGTGAGGTTGTTAACCCCACGCCCAACCCCCAACCTGGAGGACCGGGCGCTGACTTACCCGCGTCACAAAGGCATTCTTGGCAGTGCTGACGTACCCGTGTCACAAAGAGAGAGGGAAAATATTTAAACGGGAGGACAGCGGGAGAGAAGGGTTGACAGGTATGCCTCGGCTATTAGAGTTGGCTAGTACTAAACAGACCTATTACGAAAAAACTCACTTTTTCAGTGCTTGTGCACATACTGTTCATGTGGGTCTGTGATGGACATACTAACACACAAACTGTGTAATAAGATGAACCCAGTCCGTTTTTTGTGAGATGTCTACCTCAGGAAACATGTCTTGAAACGCGCCGTTCAGATTTGAAGCCCTTTCGTCCGTCATTTAGGGCCTCAGCAGAATTAGAAACTCCCTCCATCTGGGTAACTCCACCCACGGCTGGAGAATAACAAAACCCGCTGGGAACAGCTCTGCTGGCTTACAGACCAGCACAAATCTTTTAAAATAAAGAGGAATTAATACCAACTGTCCTTGAAGAAAATGTAGATGATGGAGAATAAGTATTTTAAAAAAAATTCTGCTCTGTGTTTCTTTCTTTCTTAAACGTACGTTTCTCCAAACATAACCAATAAAAATATTGTTTTTATTGAAGATGTATTTATTTTATTTTCCAATGCTAACATGAAACATGAAAATGAGGGTGGGCGGCAATGAAGCCGGGGCAAACTTTTAAATTACGTGTTGTAGATCTAATAAGAGTGAAGATTCAGCAGCTGGATTGCTTATTTCTGGCGTCAAATTTGTTCCGAAACCGATTTTAGTGAACTGATGAGGTGAAAGCAGTGAAGGTTTACGGACTAAATCCAACGGAACCCGGAAGTCAAGCTCAAACCCCACTGGCTCACAGAACTTGGTGCCTCGGGAGGGAGTCGCCACCCGCCGAAAGAGCGCACCACCCGGTATAGAGGCATGTTACAATGGCTAGAATGCTTCATCTGAGTAGTATCTTCTATAAAAAAACAAAAAACAAATCAAATACATGTTTTGGGGACCTCAGAGACCGATATTAACTTGCTGAAAAGGAGCATCCTAGGTCCCCTTTAAAGGTCGGACAAGGCAAATGAAGAGTTTGAAATACCCAATGAATCCTTTTCTCACCCCTTGGATAAAGGCTGTCTTGTTGGGGGCGTCAAAGTCCCAGAGGACGACGTCTCCGCCCTTGGAAGCGACGGCCAGCGTGGTGGGGTGCGTGGGATGCCACTCCAGGCAGGTGGTCCTGCGGTCGAAGGGGCTGGTAGTGTGGCGGAGCTGGTAGGAGCCCAGCGAGCGCACGAAGGGCTCCTGCAGACACTGGAACAACACGTTTACATGGCAGTAGTAGAAATATAACCGGGATATTGGTTACCCTAATACCCCAAATATACCTAAATGTTGTGTTTAAGGCGGCATTGCGGTAAATGAATGCTTTCTGAGCATCGCGGTGCAGGCGACTGTTAGATGCCGGAGTGAGGCTTTCTGTGACTATTTGTCATTTTCCGGGTCCTAGCAACGCATGGTGGACTCCCGCCGTTTGTATGTTATGACTTCCCCGAATCCTGCAAAGTCGGGAGGGACACAACGCTGCATGTAACACAGGGCTGGATGTGAACAGCATGCCGCCATTTACAAAAAGAGCAAAAGAGACGAAACACCAACCGAACGGCCCCGCCCACGTCAGGTAAGACGACTCGCACGCACGCACGCGCACGCGCACACACACACACACACACACACACACACACACACACACACACACACACACACACACACACAGTTTGTAACCACTACAGAGCGATGGCTTGCACATCGCGCGGCGAGAATGGACGTTTGCAGCCACAACCTGCACTTTTATAACGAATTGGATGATGTCACAAAGCGTCTCACTACACAACGCACATATCTGTACATACAAATAGCCTATCCCATATACATAAGTCTTTTCCCTTCTAGTTTTTTACCCCCACTTTGGTATTATCTTTTTGGGTCTTATTTGATGTTGTATTCAGTTAGTTGCCAGGTAGGAATTCATTTAACTTTTATGTTGGGTTGAGTAACTATTGTGCATGATCCCCGGGTGCGTTGCAAAGACATTTCACTGCATATCTGTATGAAAGTATGTACACGACACTGGCTTTTCGCTACTTCCCGCACCGATTGTGCATCGATCCGGGTGAAACTCGAAGCGCGAGTGGTAGGAGGCGACCCTGTGCGTGAGTCCAGCGGTTGTCATGTTCCAGACACTTTAATAAAAAAAAAATATATATATATATATACCAACACAAGGAAAGCAAAAAATAAAAACATAAAATACACAGGCAATTGAAATAATCACCAAAATATATGTACGAAACAGAGTATGTGGAGACTTTTTCAGGGATATGTACAGGCCAGGGAATAATAATGATGAATACCTGTCTCAATTGGGAATGGAGACTTTGTCCCAGGGTGCTCCGGTAGATGTAGTGCAATATGCTCCCGTGGCCGCTGCGCTTCTTGGTCACCGGCGGGTCGTTGCTTTGGAGGGTCGCGCCTGAAAACGAGAAACACGCACTGAAATCAGTCCGCGGGCGAGAAGCAAACCCGGCGTCCATCTCAGCGCGGGCTCCGCCGCCGCGCTTCACCTCACCCGCGGGTCGTGTCGCTTGTTGGCGCGCGTCTCCCATTTCAGCCCCGGGCGGAGAGCGACACCGCGGAAAGAGAACCGGCCGCGACCGCGACCGCGACCCCGCCGTCGGCGTTAACGGCTGCGCGTCCGACCAGGAACACGCGTGGTGCGTTCCCGCGGGAGGCCGCTACGCGTCGCTGTCGTGTTTTCTCCCCTTTTTCTTTTTTTTTGTTTGTTTGTTTGTTTTTTAATCGACGCGGCGGGTTGCGGAAGTAGAAGCGGAAATACGTCACCGGATGTTATCGGACGCCGCTGGACGGAGGGAAGTTTGAAAAAGTAACGTCTGGGCGGAGGAGGGAGAGAGGGCTTTACGGAGCCGGCGGACGGTGGAGGTCACAGTCCCGCAAGCGCGATGATGAGGCCGGCGTAAGTTCATGTTTACCTTCCGAAACGATATATAATGATAACGAGGATAAATATCTCGGCGCTCGGCGGTGTTTTGTGATTTGTTGGGTCGCCGCCCCGCAGTTGCTTTGGCGGCGGACGACGACGCTGAAAGCCCAGTCGAGCTCCATGTTTTTTTTGTTTTCACGGAAACGGATTCTTAACGTTTGGAAAATAACGAAGCAGACGTGTTTGGTTTTGTTTTGTTTGGTTTTGTTTTTCCCTCCTATATTTCAACCACGACCCGCGTCCGGGTATAACGGGAACATGTGCTTGATTTACTTCCAGGAAGACGAAGACTCCGCGAAAGCCCCCGAGGAAACACCCCAGCAGCCAGAAAGACCCGGTCGGGGTGAGTTCTCCCCGACCACTGTCACCTCCAGAGCGGCTATCCACCGGGTGTCCTCCGCTGGCTTCACCCGGGTGACCCGAGTCGGACAGGGCGGTGCCAAGACACACACTCACACACACGTCGGCAATTATTGACATTACATTACATGAACATTTACATTCCTTCATTGATCAGACGCTGTTGTCCAAAGCGACGTGACGTGAGAGGTTAGAAACGAACAAACATCAACCTTTGGCGCAACCTCAAACTGCATGATCTCCTGTTTCTAAATTCAACCAGATACAGGTGCAAGTCGCTGGAAGGAATCTGAATAAAATGTGCCGTTATTTATTTATTTATTTATTTATTTTTAGGTCCGTCCGTCCCCCATTTTAGTGCATTATGTTTAATAACTCAACAGCTAGTCATCATAAACAGAAACAAGAATAGTTATAGCTAAGATAGGATCAGGTGTTCCTGAAAGAGAAGGGTCTTCAGGTGTTTCTTGACGGTTGTGAGTGTCTCTGCAGAGCGTAGCGAGCTGAGAGACTTGTTCCAACACTGGGGCACCACGCATGAGAAGAGTGGGTTGAGAGCTCACTCCACACAGTCAAGGCATCACCATCTTCCGCTCATTTGCAGACCACAGAGAGCGGGTTGAGGCGTGTGCCCTGATATGCGATGCAGTGTATGTGGGTGCTGGTCCAGTTACTGACCCGTAGGCCCGCGTCGATTTCAACGTGAAGCGGGCAGCTACAGGGAGCCAGTGGAGGAAGATGGAGAGAGGTGTGACATGTGGGGGGTACTGTAACTCAGGAGGTAGAGCTGGTTGTCTAGTAATCTAAAGGTTGCTGGTTGGATCCCAGGCTCCTCCTGCTAGCATGCTGTAGTGTCCTTGAGCAAGACACTTAACCCCTCATTGCTCCTGATGGCTGCGTCCGTCGCTGTTTGAATAATTGTAAGTCGCTTTGGATAAAAGCGTCTGCTAAATGACTAAATGTAAATGTAATGTGCACGCACGCATTGGCTGGCTGCACAGTGCATTGCACTGTTGCCTCACAGCAAGAAGGTCCTGGAATCGATTGCCGGCTGGGGTGCTGTTGGCACTGTGCTCCGACGGGTTATCTCGATTAGGAGCCTTTCTGTGTGGAGTTTGCATGTTCTCCCCGTGCTCACATGGGTCTCCTCCAACTTAAAAAAGTACCCCAATTAAAAACACGCAGAGACTGTCCTGTCCCTGACCACGATATGGATCCACCACCTGGAATTGGTCCCTGGGCACCAACATAGTGAAGGCTTTCCACTGCTCCCGGCTGCCCCCTGGAGGAAGGACAGCTGGGACGGGAGAAATGTAGAGGCAGAATTTCTCCACCACTTCCTGCATGTGTGTGTTGAGTGCAGTGCATCTGTGAGAATAGGAACAAAATGATTCTTGATTCTTGAGAACCAGGCGCATGGCTGTGGTTTAACAGTGAGTAGTGGTAGAGCAGCCAGTAGAGCGTTGCAGTAGTCTAGTTGTGAGATGACCAGCGCTGGGACAAGGAGCTGTGCCGAGTGCTCCGACAGATTTCGTGTGATCTTCCTGATGTTGTACGGTGTGTATCTGCAGAGTTGCGAGAAAGAGGAAATTTGATTAGGGAAGGTTAGCTGAACATCAATCACTACCCAAGATTTAAAGCAGATTTGGGTGGATTTAATGATGACCGGCCGAGCTGAACGTTTATGTGGTGTTGAATGGTTTGGACTAACCGGGACGTTGAGGAGTTCTGTCTGGGAAATATTCAGCTGGAGGTGGCGTTCCTTCATCCAGACAGAAAACTGTGAGGAATGTTAAGATTCTTGCTGGGGTGTGGTATCCGCTGTATAGTATCCCCAGTAGTGTATACACTACATTGTTATATCCATTTTGTTTTCCACCCACAGTATATGTATATATTTTATTTTATATCCTGTATATGTACACAAACTTTCACAACTTCTTATTTTTGTCTATCTGAATTATTCATAGAGGTTTGTTATTTATTGTTAGTTTTTTAGTTTATTGCATATTGCCATTTTTAAAAAAATCTCATTACTCTATTGTTGTTAACGCTATTGTAATTATTTGCTATTGTTGTGATGTGAACTGCTCGAACACCGCAATTTCCCCCTGAGGATGAATAATAATATACATCAGAATGAGTTTGTTCCGCCAGGTACATTCACATATACAAAGAATGTCATGAGGTTTGGTGCATTTCTCTACAGACAATTAGCATTATAAAAGCTTAAAAATCTCTATTGACCAAATGGTCATCAAAGCCTCTGCCAGGGATGAGCTGCTATGCGTTCGAATGGCTGATGTTTGCAACGCATTTCACTGCAACTCTGCCTGACTGTGGATGTGTATTAGGTCTACTGCCGGGTGCGGCCGCTGGGTGCTGAGGACGGGGAGTGCTGCATCGAGGTGATCAGTGCCAGCACCATCCAACTGCACGCTCCAGATGGACTCAGAGCCAACAGAAATGGAGAGTTCAAAGAGGTACCTGGGATCTGGTTGACCGCTGTCAAGACGGTTTTGCAGGGTGACTTGTGTTTAGACGGATCGGCTCTGCTTTGTCTCGTAGACACAATACTCCTTCAAGAAAGTGTTTGGAATTTCGACATCACAGATGGAGCTGTTTGAAGAAGTTGCCAAACCTCTTGTAGATGACCTCACCCATGGAAAAAACGGTATGTGTGTTTGCTTATGATTGGAACATTGTAGCTGGGTTCGACTGCCTGGCAGCACTAACACCACAGTCTCTGTTGGTGAAAGAAATATTACAGTGGTGAGAAATACCTCAATGTTGATCATTTGGGGTTGAATTCATAAGATATTTACGCACAAGAGACAAACAATCATGAGGATATGATGAGCAAGCAGGTTGAGGAATTAATAAGAACAGTCTATGAAGTTCAGAGAATCCTATTACTTCACTTTAATGCTCCTTAAAGAAAACATTTAACTTCGTATTAAGATGACCAGAATCCCAGACAAATCTAGTCTCTTATCACAGTATCGATATATCGCCTGACCCCAGTGTAACACGACTGAGAAGTTAATCACGTTACTGATTGTCTATTAAAATTGTGGTCAGTAATAAAGACTTTAGTTTCTCTACATCTCAGTAATGTAACTTGCTTGTTTTTAATTAAAGATATTTAAAACAAGAAACAGTGTCAGATTTATGGGGCACAAATGTGGCTTCTAGTTGACCTTTACTTTGCAGCCGAAAGAAAAAAAACCCTGTGTTGCTAACGGAAGCAGATGCTCTTCAAACTGAACGTGGAGTCCTTCGTTGGCAGACAGTATTTTCACTGCCAGAGCATTTCACAAATAAAGCCAACATGACGTGATCCGTTTCCATCCAGTAAACACATCTCTGGTTGACCAGCACGCTCCCGCCGTGCTGGTCAACCAGAGCTTTGCTGAAACGCTGTCACTTTTCATCTGCAGCTTGAATTGGAGGTCTTGTTTGCAAACAAACGGGTGGAATTGAAAATCTTCCACTTTGGATGTGTCCTGAATATGATGATGTCATCATAGGAAATTTGGTTTCTGTTTGTAATCTAATTGCCATAGTTTTCTGTGTTAAATTAAAGCACTAGTTACAATTTTATTTTTGGGATTTAATCATTCCACACCGTTTCATGTATTCTGTGACTCCCTAGTTCCACAGGGCGGCTAAGATCCTCTTGTGTGTTTGGTTTTCAGGACTGCTCTTCACGTATGGAGTAACAGGGAGTGGTAAGACCTTCACCATGACAGGCTCCCCGGGCCTGGGGGGACTTCTGCCCCGGTCCCTGGACATGATCTTCAACAGCATCGGCCCTTACCAGGCCAAAAGATTTGTAAGTGCAATAAATGGGACATAAAAGGAAATTCCACCCTGACTCTCTCTAGCGGTAGAAAGGTACTACTGTATGTTACCTGCAGGTTAAAATGAGCCCGGAGTCGTGAGTCCAGATATGTGCCCGAAAATACTGCCAATGCTCCAGCTTCCTGTAGGAGAGTTGTATAGTTATGTCAAATCAGCTTTTTCAAGAAATGTAGCCTGCTTAAAAAAATGATGCCCCGCTCTGTTGAATGTTTCTCTGCAGTGGAATTTCCCTTTTCAAATTTGGCATGTCATAATTTCTGGTCATTACCGGGGAAAAAAGTTAATTGATAAGACATTTTCCCCCTCTAAGGTTTTCAAGACTGATGATAAAAATTGCATGGAACTACAGAATCACGTTGATGCTTTATTGGAGCGCCAGAGGCGGGAAAACCAGCCAACTGTACCCAAAACGCCCTCCTCCAGGTGAGGACGCTGTAGGAAAGTGCACGTTAGCGGCTGTATGTAGTTGCATCCACATTGTGGCTGTCACATGGTGTGTTTGCTTTTGGTTATCCACTCTGCTTCTACATTGTGTAAAGTAACTGCTCTTTGTCAAAGAGGACCCATGATGCTCCTTTTTACACACGTTAATATATGTCTCTGAGGTCCCCAAAACATGTCAGATGTCACCACTCAGATTATGCACCTAGCCATTGTAACATACCTCTATCACCCCCTATTCCAAAACAGGCTGTTTTTTTTGTGGGAGGAGCCACCCTCCTGAGGCCTGAGTTCTGTGAGCCAATGGCGTTTGCGCATAGCTTCTGAGTTTTATTGTATTTACTCCGTAACCTTCACTGATTTCACCTTATCAGTCCACCAAAATCAATTCCTGAAATAATTTCAGGCGACAAAAACATAATGCAGATAACTTCACGTCTTGTATATTATAGACATTATCCTTTTATAAAGTGGAGTGAAATATATTTATTTATGAGTCTACATTGTACCAGAGACCTAGAGCTGCTTTCGGATTTGCTTATTGATTGAGACCTGTTTTAAACACAAAGAACAAACATACTGTATATTACAATATTACAGGGTTGAGGTGTCCAGTCGGAAAATAAAAACCTGGCATGGCTGTGTCCCCTTTTATTACAAACTTCTCTTCAGACACACTCTAACCTTTTCAGTTCAATTGACACAACCCCAAAGTACTTGTAACGTTGTGTGACCTCAAAGCTATCGGAGCCTTTTCCACTGGGTGTTTACAAAGAAAAGTCATTTTGGATTATAGAGTAGACAGAAATATTCCATGGATAAGAGAATTGCTGATTTTATTTTTTCAGTACAGACCTTGACTTAAATTTTGCCCGAAGTGATATAATCAAGCGTGAAATGTTATTTTCCAATGCTTTGAAATAAACTCAGCGTGTTGCGACGCACTGAACCGCTGTGCTGTCATTGACCACATTGTGATCTTTTAGGCAAAGGCTCGATCCCGAATTTGCCGACATGTTCGCTCCCGAGGAGGCGTGCAGGGCGGACAGCGTGGACGAGGACAGCACCTACAGCGTCTTTGTCTCCTACATAGAGATTTACAACAACTACATCTTCGATCTTTTGGAAGAAACTCCGTACGACCCTATCAAACCAAAGTGAGTTTTTGCTTTAGGAAAAAAAAAATCCTATAATAATTCCTACTTTCTGTTTTTGGATGAATAATTCATTTGGAAATGCTAAAGAGTAAAGTATATTTAACTCATACATTTATCCAAACTAGTAGAGGGATAAATGTCTTCTTCTCTTTCCGTTAGGTGGAATGGTGGAGGCACTCCTGTGCAGCCCAACACTGAGTTCATGTACGTGACCAGTGCAAACTCCCAAATCAGCCTCATTCAGCTTCTAATGAGGCTGATTTGGGCTTGGACTAGTCTCTTTGGCATCATTGTTCAGTCCCACCAGGATCTCACTCTATTTTGTGTCAACTGTTTTTCGTTAGTTGACAGTATTTGTTTTTGTGCGTGACTAAAAGATTTCAAGATCTAGTTAGTATCCTGCCAGAACGTTTTGGGAACGTTGCTATGGTAACATCATTGTCATGGCAATGGTTCTAGATTGATAAATGGAATCGTGCCGCCAAATTTGAAAGCTTTTTTTTTTTTTTTTTATGTGTGTAAATATTGCAGGGATTGATTTTTCGGGGATTGGTAGAATTTGCGTAGGCAAATTCCTGGAGGGACTGATTATAGTTTTAGATGCTTATAATCACTAAAATTGCATCATACAGATTCATGCAGACGTATGGCAGTCAATATAAACCATTCATTAAAGGTAGTGTGTAGAATTTACAGAACAGACTTGGAATATAATATTCCATATGTAGGTTTTAATTAGTGTATAATCCCAGCGTGGGTACGCTTCACACAGGCTGCCATGTTGCACTGCCATGGGGAGAAATCTACAGCTGGTTGTGATCTGCAGCCTCACCGCTAGAGGCCCCTAAATTCTACACTGCACCTTTATGGCTGAATCGTGCACGTCCTTCCTTTTGTTTCCAGTTTCCTTTCCTTCGGTTTTTCCTACCATCATCTACTAAGGCTTGGATGTTCAGGCATCTGTTTTCTGTGTTTTTACAAATGTGTCTTGTGAACCATTCTTTTACCCTGTTGCTTTTTAGAATAATCCTCCGCAGCAGACATTTAACCCCTGGTTTGTGCTGCTTCACATGAATCTTCCTGAATGAAGTCTAAATTTGTAATGTTCGCTTTGTAACTTTTTTTTTGGTGTTTTGAAACTAAAAACCCTCTTTCAGCTACTGATCTCTTGAACCTCCTCTGTCCAGACCGCCGCAGTCCAAAATCCTGAGAGAAGATCAGAACCACAACATGTATGTGGCGGGATGCACGGAGGTGGAGGTCAAGTCCACCGAGGAGGCCTTTGAGGTTTTCTGGAGAGGTAAGCTGCTGCTCGGCTCGGACTTGTAGGATCCAGAACACGGGGAGCGCTGTGTTGATGATGGGATGTTTCAGACTTGGCATTGCCGCCCTCCGGGGTCGGCTCTGGCCAGGGGATGACCCAGATTAATCTTCTCTCTGAGCAGTTTGGGGGGGAATCATGCAGATTGGTGGGTGCCATGGGTGCTGTTAAGGGATGATGAAGAAACTTGTGTTTTGTTGTTTTTTCCCCCAAGGTCAGAAGAAGAGGAGGATAGCTAACACTCAGCTGAACAAGGAGTCCAGTCGCTCCCACAGCGTGTTCATCATCAAACTGGCTCAGGCGCCGCTGGACGCAGACGGAGAACACATTCTGGTGAGTTTGTTTGTTCATTCAGATATTGTGTTCTGCATACAACAGCCCATCTGAAATCTCAAAAGTAGATGTATACATTATCTACGCTTTGAACTAAAAAAAAAATCGACTTGAGAGAGCGAGCCTGTGAAATATTTTCATATAATGTATATGACCCACCGCAGCCTTTAGTTACATTTGGTGGCTTTTGACTTTTCTTTTTTTATTCTTTTCTCTCATCATTTGGAAGGGAAGAATCAGAGCTTCAGAACAAGGTGTCACTTGTGCAAATGAAGCAAATATTTTTAAAGCTGTGACTTGTTAATGACAAGGGTGTGGCAAACTGTGATTCTGGGATAATCCCCTTCAAAGTTTTCCCCACACTTGGCTCTATTCAGCCAGTTCCCAGAATGCAAATAGTTGGAGGACCAACACAGCCACATGGCCAATTGACACCTTGCTGAATGGGGACTTGACACCCTGCTAAATGGGGCAATCGCTGCATTGTTCTTGTGATTCGAGGGAATGTTAAACAGCGGCATTGACACACAACATCTTTTGTTTTTAAAAGGGGTTATATTTAAGAGTAAGAATATACATGTTTTATAAAAATGGAATTATTAAGGAGTTTAAAAGCGCAGACAACACGTCTATCAATAACATGAGTCTCAGTATATCAGCCTCGCTGTGTCATTTAATATATAAATGTGCGTAAGCCAAATGTCTTCAAAGTTGTTGAGTTATTATGTGGGCTAACCCCACACTACTCCAGCTACACTCTGAGAGCCTATTTGGGGCCTCTTTTCGTTTTCATCCCTGACTGCATTTGCAGGTAAACTTGAGAATCTTGTTAATTTCTACTTGTTCATGAATCTATATCACCAACCTCAACGGACTTTATCACGTCATTAACTTCTTTGGTTGTAACAACAACGGGCGTGTTCGGTCTCCTCGGTGGTTCTTGAAAATATTCAGTTTCATCGTCACATTAAGTTTGAAATCTGCTGTTTTGAAATGTTCTCCAAGTCCGGGATAATATCAGATTCAGCGGTGCTGTTGCTCTCAGCGTCGCTGTCGGAGAACTGACTATCATCGCGGAAAATGAAGTCCAGTACGTGTTGCTTAAACTGACTTGGATCTATCGCATTGGTCAGATTAATGTCCGCGATATGATTTAGATCTTCCTCCACCCGCTTCTCGTAATCCATATCAACAAGGAGATTAAAGTTTTCACAGACAAGTGAAACCAAAGGATCCTCGTTTTATTTACGGAAGTGACGTCAGCGTGACTTCTTCGATGGTACACGTTGGTACACGCCCACTCCACAATGTCTCAGTTTGTGTGTAAAAGTAGTACGATTTAAAGGTTGAACTCTATCAAAACGGTTTCACATTGTAACTTCACATCACATGGAATATGGAGGAATGATGTTCACCTGGACGGTCGCTTTAAAAGAAACCATCGATCTGCGTTGTTCAGCGTCTCGGTAAGTGAACTGTGTTTCCCACGTGTAATCTAACGGGAATATATAACCCCACGGTTTTACATTTTTCTACTATTTATAAATCAAACTAGGTTTTTAAATTTGTTGACAGATTAAAAAAAAAAAACCACTAAGGAACACATTTCTTGAAAAATCTAATTTTTCTTCTAGAAAGGTTTTTTTCAACTTATTTGGCTGCTCCTGGCACTTTTAGAAATGTGCGACAATGCGGGTTTTGCTGTGGTGGGTCACAAATGTGCTTATTTTGCTGATACAAAATGATTGAGCTAAAACGGCTTGAAATGTCCTGAACAAAATGTATTGATGCATCGCAACACCCTGCATAACATCAGCCTTTACGGTGGCGGTATTGAATATCTTTCTGAACGTGTGTTTTAGGATAGGACCCAGGTGGTGGTGAGCCAGCTGTGCCTGGTGGACCTGGCGGGAAGCGAACGCACCAGCAGGACCCGGGCGGAGGGCAGTCGGCTCAGAGAAGCAGGTTTGTTGCTTCCCTAACAAACGAGCTCCCGCTTCTCGTCTCGCTGAGACTCCTTTGAGGTGAAACGCCTTCTGTCACTGCAGGGAACATCAACCAGTCCCTGATGACTCTGAGAACGTGCATCGAGGTTCTGCGTGAGAACCAGACCTGTGGCACAAACAGGGTTTGTCTTTCCTCCGTGGTCTGCTCTCCTGATTTTCACTCATGCACTATAAAGTTCAATTTTATTATTATTATTATTCATTTTTTTCCCCCACAGATGGTCCCTTACAGAGACTCGAAGGTCACCCTCCTGTTCAAAAACTACTTTGACGGCGAGGGGAAGGTTAGGATGGTGGTGTGTGTGAACCCCAAGGCAGACGACTACGAGGAAACCATGGTACGTACTCCCCTCCCATGGAGAGTCCTTTACACCAGAATGTAAACATCTTCATTGAAATGTAGTCATCATTTATACTGTGTGCGGGCAGCTGGTGATGCGCTTTGCAGAGATGACCCAGGAGGTGGAGATTGCCCGGCCGGTGGATCGGCCCATCTGTGGCTTGGCTGCAGGCCGGCGGCAGAGGAACCAGGCCTTCAAAGAGGAACTGTCTCGCAAGTTGGAGGAGCGCGGTGGACCGACCGACAGAGGTGATCAGACCGGGGTTTTTAATAGTCTTCACAGCCTGGAGCCTGACTTCTTTACCAGTTTCTCTACTGACTACTGCCCATTTCGTTTTCATTGAACATTGGGAGTACTGAAGTAAAGGTCACACACTGAATCTCAAAATCTACAGAATAGATTGTACAACGAGGATGACTACTAATTTCTCTTTTTTACCATTAGCTGACTTTGGAAAGGAAATGATTTGTGTTCCATATTCCCTATCTTTTCTGATATTGAAGAAAGCCAGAGCCATGCATGTAAGCATTTTGTTGTAGAGACTATTATTATTGATTTTAGGTATGTAATAAAATTTTAAATAAACATTCCAGGTGGTTACATAAAAACAAAGCAGTTTTAAACAAAGAAATCGACAAACAAAATGACATGACATGACACTTTGCGCTGAATTCCAGACTGCTTCGATGGCTGATGCTATAAAAATAGATTTTGGATATGTGGCCTTAGTCGTGGCCTTTGCTTCGTTCCCAGACGTTGCTGCTGTTCTGAGCCAAATGGTGCAGCGCCCCCCTCCTCTTCCCTCCTCCGAGCTCTTGGACCCCAACGACAACGTGACACTGCCCCGGCTGGTGGAGGCTCTGGAGCAGAGGCACCGCTTCCGGCAGCAGCTGATCGAGGAGTACCAGCACGTGGGTTAGTGACAGCCGCCGTGGTTCTACCAGGGGTGTAACCATACACTCAGCTCGCAATTAAATAAGGTCACAATTTTTGGAACAAACTTACAGTTTGTCCTACAGTTTCTGAGTGCAATTGCACTTGTACACCACTACTCATAAAACTCGGTCCAGTGTCCGAAAATAATTTATTTTACAGGACGAATTTGAACCATATCGGTCACGTTTCAATAACAGTCTATGTTACAAACGCAAATATAATGTACATCTATGATACAGCGACCCTTGCACGCACCTCGCTGCTGCAGCGATCGCTCAGTCCACGGCCTGCCGGAGCCACAGGGAGAGGGCGGGTGTTCGGCCCCCTGCTTCCGGTGTAGGTACCAGATGTGCTCAGCCTGGCAGATCGGCTCGCACGTGTGAGTCAGGGTGAAACAAACCCGGTGATGTCATGTGGGAAAATGATTGTTCTCCATGTTCCCTAAAAGTCGTTCAGTAGTAGTAGAATTTCCTGCAAATTGACGGCACGGAGAATGGAAGTACGTGGGAATGGGGAGCCGAATCCAAATAAAGTTAAATAAACAAATTGTGGGTTTTTACAAATATTTATTTCATACAAATGTTTTTTGACATTTAAAGCAACCATTTATGATCATGATTCTTATTATTCTTATTATTATTTTCAATTTAATTGGTTTTCAAAAATATATATGGTGGGGACTCTGCCCTCTGGCGTTTAAAGTATGTAAATGAAAAATGAGTAAATTTAGTTGATACCGCATCCATTTCTTTCAACGTCTAGGTTTTATGTTGTGTTCATCTAACTTCCGCCCCCACACCACAGCGAACATGATGAGGTCTGCACTCAAGGAGCAGGACGTCAACCTGGTCTCCAGAGAGAATTTCATCCACCAGCAAAACGGAAAACTGGGAGAGAAGGACCGAGTCATTCAGAGCCAAAAGGCAGAGCTGGAGCGCTTGGAAAAGAGAACCAAAATGCAGGAATCCAAGGTGCGAGGAGACGAGAACATTTACCAGAACCTGATATTTCCGCTGCTGATATACAGTTTACCATTTATACTTTACTTTTGGGTAATTACCAATGGTGTTGATCATTTTCACAGAGCGCTCTGTGGGAAACATAAAGTGCCTGGTTGTCTTTGTGACACAGAGCAAATAATAATAATAATAATAATAATACCAGTAAAACACTACGGGGGGTTGAAAAGTTGTCTATTGCTTGCTAAGTGTCTTACCTTAAACGTCTCCCTGCTCATTGGACAGATCGACATCCTGCAGAAAACCAACAACATGTATGAGGAGAACAAGCGGTCGCTGCAGCAGGAGCTGGAGACCAGGGAGCAGAGGCTGAAGAGGGAGCAGTGTGAGAAACGGCGCATGGCGCAGCACATGCAGGGCGTGGTCTCTGACACGCAGTTCAAGTGGGAGAAGGAATGTGTGAGTGCTTTCAAATGGCCTCACAAACTAACACTTGACCAAAACACGAATCCCGCTCCCATTCCCCTGATTCTTCCCATGTAGATGTTGTGTATTTACTGTGCACCTCACAGGGAAAGGACTCTTTTCCCCCCTCGGTCTTAGTTTGCGTGTGTGAAACTTGACATTTATACTATTTAAGACGAGTATGTACCTATTGAAAATATAAGACTTTCTAAGACATTAACGGCACAGTTTAACAAAGTTAAAGTCGCGCACCTGCCCTGAAGCCTCGCCCCGCCGGCTCGTTTTTTTTATTGAAGTTTATTAATATCACACACGTCGTGTGTCCAAATTGCACCAAACTGAAAACTACAAACCCTCAAGTGTGAAGCACATGGAGTGAACGGCTGTCAAGATAATGGAAGGACACGGGGGGGATTCCTCCTTTTTATAGTTAGATCTTGAGTGTGTGTGGTTCAACTCATCACTCCATCCCTCTTCATCCTCTTGTTCTTCTACATCCTCTTCATCCTCCCCCTCTTCATCTTCTTCTTCATCCTCTTCTCTTCATCCTCTTCTCCTCTTCATCCTCTCCCTCTCTTCATCCTCTTCTACCTCTTCCTTTGAACAGGAGCGACGGGTCAACGCCAAGCAGCTTGAAATGCAGAACAAACTGTGGGTGAAAGACGAGAAGCTGAAGCAGCTGAAGGCCATCGTCACGGAGACCAAGGCGTCCGGCGGCCTGGAGCCTCAGCACCGGCAAGCCTCGCGACCCCCCAGGGAGGAGCGCACCCTCGCCAAGAGATCGGCCTCCCCCCCGAGCGTTCCGGTACGTCCAGCAGCCTCCCAGGCCCCGCCCCCTCCCCCCATCAGCACCTCTACTAACCCTGCCATGTTCCTGTTGTGTTGACGCCATCCAGTTCAGGCCAGATCCAGGGTCAGTGAGTTCCATGAGAGATTTTAATCAGGACGCGAGGCCGACGCCCTCCCCGTGCGTCTCTGAGGTGGAGTGGACGAGCCCCCTCTCCCCGGGGAGCGCCTCGGAGCCCGGGAGCTGGCCCACCTCCCCCACCTACCATGTAGACATAGAGCAGAGAGGCTGGAGGGTCAGTGCTGTAGCCAACAATAGAGCAAGAGAAATATCATCCTTATGTGTTATTAACCTGTTATGTGGGTCTAGCTTTCTGTTGTTTGTAGGGATGGGTGGAGATAAAGATGGGTGTATAGCTTCAAGAAGAGTCTAAATTAAAATGACCCTGAATGTCTGAATGACTTTATACTAAAATCCTTTGGGTTTTTTTCCTCCTACTTGACTAAATTATCGTTCTTGCTTGAACAACACATCACTGAAAATGTCAAGGCTTTCTCTAGCTCCTTAACATCTTAATTTCTTTAATTTAACTTCAAAAAGTATTTTCTTGAAGATCCACGCAGGCAGCCTGTTGGATGCAAGCGACATATACACTGATCAGCCACAACATTAAAACAGTGACAGGTGAAGTGAATAACATTGATCATCTGGTTCCAGTGGCACCTGTCAAGGTGTGTGTGTGTGTGTGTGTGTGTGTGTGTGTGTGTGTGTGTGTGTGTGTGTGTGTGTGTGTGTGTGTGTGTGTGTGTGTGTGTGTGTGTGTGTAAAAACATACACACTGTTATATATTATTATTATATTATGCAGCAGGTGAAGAGTCAGTTGTTGAGGTTGATGTGTTGAAGCAGCGTAAGGATCTGAGCCACTTTGACAAGGAGCACATTGTGATTCTGGACGACTGGGTCAGAGCATCTCCACAACCACAGGTCTTGTGGGATGTTCCCAGTATGCAGTGGTTACTACCCACCAAAAGTGCTGCAAGGAAGGACGACCGGTGAACCGCCGACATGGACAACCATGGGCTCATTGATGCACGTGGGGAGTGAAGTGTAGCCCGTCTGGTTGGATCCCACAGAAGAACGACTGCAGCACAAAGTGTTGAAAAGTGAATGTTGCTGTGATAGAAAGGTGTAGAACACACCGTGCATGGCAGCTTGCTGCGTATGGGAGCACTCACAGTGTCCATGCTGACCCCTGTCCACCCCTGAAAGCACCTACAATGGACACGTGAGCATCACAACTGAACCATGGAGCAATGGAAGAAGGTGACTGGTCTGATGAATCACCTTTTCTTCTACATCATGTGGATCGGCAGGTGCATGTGCGGCGTTCACCTGGGAAAGAGTTGGCACCAGGATGCATTATGGGAAGAAGGCAGTGTGATGCTCTGGACAATGTTCTGCCGGGAAACCTTGATCTCGATCCGATGGAGCATCCGTGGGATGTGCTGGAACAAAAACCCGAGGCATGGGGGCCCCACCTCCAACTTCCAGGACTTACAGGATCTGCTGCTAACATCTTGGTGCCAGATACCACAGGACACCTTCAGTGTCTGGTGGAGTCCATGCCTCCACGGGTCACAGCTATTTTGGGGACACGAGGGGGAGCTACACAATATTACTGTTATTAGTGGTGGTTTTAATGTGGCTGATCGGTGTATATATTGGTCGTACCCTGAGCGTAGTGAATCGCCTGTTCGTGTTTCTGTGGTGGATCATCATACTAATCATATTATTTGATTATTTGAACGTTCTCTCTGGCGTTCTCTGCGGACAGACCACCGCCCCAGTGCGGCTGCTGCACCGGCGTTCGCGCTCGGTCGACGGGGAAAAGTGGGTGGACCACAAGCCGTCGTCCTGCGTGGACCTTGACACCGTGATGCAGCCCGTCCTCCCCAACGCCATCAAGGTGTCGGCCCCCAGCGAGAAGGCCCTGGCCAAGTGCGACAAGTACGTCCTGACCCACCAGGAGGTCGCCTCCGACGGGGAGATCCACACCAAGCTCATCAAGGTGAAATGACCTTAACTCTGTTCTTCAGGTGGTAAGAGAATGGTACAGATATATTAGATTGATTGATTATTGTATTGCATATTTAACATAACATTGTTTCTGTGGCTTTGTGCTGGATGCTTGTGAACATCCTGTGGTTCTTCTTTCCAACAGGGTGAAGTGATAAAGACCAGGGGAGGAGGACAGGCCGTCCAATTCACGGACATCGAGACTCTGAAGCAGCAGCTCACCACGGCCTCCGGGTGAGAGTCCACACACACACACACACACACACACACACACACACACACACACACACACACACACACACACACACACACACACACACACACACACACACACACTGCCCGGTAGAACAATCTGTCCATGGTGCTCATCACTCTGTCTCCTTGAAGCCGCAAGCGGAGGTCGTCAGAAGAAACGCCGCCGCCCGATCAGGACAAGCGGTCGGATGGTGACTGGACCGACGTGGAAACGAGGGTGAGAGACGTCGAGCGTCCGTTGTCACTACAATATGAAAAATCTTCTCAGTCCCGATCAAGCAACAACTCGAAACTGTGTCCAATCCTGCAAATCAAAGTTCTTTACATAAAAAGAAGGGTTTCACATTGAGCTAATATTCCTTCATGGAAGGTTCTAATCCGCAGTTCAGTTGTGCCCAACGTGATTTGAACCACAAAGCCACTGGTGCCACTACAATAAGTGAAAATCACAAATAAAATCTTCATTTCAAGATTCATTTTTTTATTAAACAAGTGACAAGACTTGCGCCCTCGGTACGAGCTAATGCTAACTTCCATAGGAATGTAAACAAATCCCAAGACAACTGCCAAACTTGACCAAATGTCCCAGTGTTGTTGCTCGGATCCTGGTGGAACTGACCTTCTAACCGGCTCCTCTCCTCCCTCAGTGCTCCGTGGCCCTGGAGATGAGGGCTGGGTCCCACCTGGGGCCCGGCTACGAGCATCACGCCATCCCCAAGTACGTGGACCTTTCATGGCACAACAACACCAGATCAACTGAAGTTAGAAAATACACAAATAAATCTTTGACGCTTTTAAATGATTTGCTCACGATGAAGGGAAAAAATAGTTGGATGTTTTATTTAGAAAAGGGTCATGGGGGATTTTGTCTTCAATAATATACAAAGAGTTAGAATCAAACCACAACTTAAAATTCAGTTCATTTTTTTGTTAGTTTGCTCACAAATCATTACATTACATTTTGGTTGCTTTATGAAATAATCACTGGAAAGAAGATTCTTGTGTTTGTTAGCAAGTTATGCTAAGCTAGCCATGTGAGTTTGTTCTTGTGTTTGTTTCTTCCACAACTTTTGAACTTTTGTTTTGCTAAAACTGACATTAAAAGCTCTTATGTCTTAAAAACAATAATTATAATTTATAATAGATAATTAATTCCCTGGAACCGCTGCTGTTTGTTTCAGACGCAGAAAGCCGTGAACTGCAGGCGCTTCACTCCCTTCCACCCTCCATGTGCAATAGTGGGAACTTCAAACCTTTTTTTATTTTTTATTATTACATTTAGGTTTGATATTTAAAATGTACGTGTGCATAGGCTTTATATTCATGGTTCACCAAAGTTTAAACCAGTGTTTAAAATGTATTCTTTTGATGCAAATTGGAGAGAAAAAAGAAATTATTATGAGACTTTAAAAGAAGTGACAAGTTGTTGGTTTTTTTTGTTTGTTTTAGGTTTTTTTGTTTTTGTTTTTTTTGCGTGTTTTCCTGCTTGGTTTGGTAGAATGTGGTGGAGGTAAAGCGCGCCCCCCCCCCCCCCCCCCCCCCCCCCATGCACCAGAATTAAACACAGCCACTAATCTGTGTGCTTGGCATTTCAAGTGTAAATGTCCATCTCTATTTGGGATACATGGTCTAACTGATTAGTACATGGACATTCAAATATAATTTAAATATGCTTATACTTATTTTAGTGCGTTTATCCTCCAGATCATAAGAAATGTATATTTCTCCCGTCATCACAGCACAGACCGTGCATATAAAGTCCTGATATTCATCTTATTGAATAGAAAAGCCCGTAACGGTGTCTGCTGGAACGTGCTATGCAACCTGTCGGCGTGTTGGACTCACTGCAGTTACACTGGAGACGCTCCAAGAATTTTAAAAGGTGCAGCCGCAGGAGAGCAGGAGAGGCACTCCAGCTGCCTGGAGACTATATTTTTTATATACATGTATTTTTGTATTCACTTAAAACTTGTAAAACACCTTGTTAAACCATCACAACCAGGTGTAATTATTGTACATATAGGCATATTATACAGATTCATGTCTTTTTGACCATGTGACATCACTCCCTTTGGCCACTAGATGGAGCCAGAGCGCTGCGGTAGTTTTCTTGCTATCCTACACAATCCTTCCCCATATTTAACATTTTTCAGAAGCCTAATGCATGTTTGCTATGACATTTCTCTAATCAGCTGAGACACTTGTTTTCCGAGCGGTTCATGTAAAGCTGTGGCTCCACGCCGCCATAGAAAGTTACATATAAACAAAGTCTGTTTTCAATTAGTGTTCATGCTTCATTATATGTTCATCGTCTTCAATAAGATTCTTGGTGTTATTCTGGTTCTGTGATGAATCCGATTTGTGTTGTTTAAAGGCCACAGGTCTCCTGCTGTTCTAATCATTTTACACTCATGATTTGGCCGGGAAGAGATTAAACTATATGCCGACATGTGTGGATTAGTTTGGGTTATTTCAAAGATGGTACATAAACTAGAGCAGTGGTGGCCAACCTGTGGCATGAGGGCCATCTGTGGCCTGTAGACCCCCACAGAGGATGAAAAGTTGAGATTTACTTATGATCAATTCTTAAAAAGGATATCTTTAATTAAACTTTAACTCTTGATTTCCTTTTATGATATTTGGATAAATAGGGTAATTAAATATATCTTTTATATTGATATTTTACCGTTTTGGGACACTTTGCAGCAGTTGCTCTGTGGCCTCTCATGTGGCCTGTGGTTGAAACCAGGTTGGACACCAGTGAAGCGCTCGGTAGAAGAACGGATCGCACGTCACTGCGGTTCACACATGGACCTCGCTGGGAAAAAGACCTTTTCTGAAACTCCCGCAGCTCGTGTGGGAGTGGATCATCAAACCGGGAGTGGAACCCTCATCCACTCAGCGCCTGGCTGAGTTTCGGCTGCAACGTGCCGAAGAGCGGCGGCCGTGGAGCCTCTCATGGGGGGTCAAGAGCCCAGGGCAGCCGGCAACCAATAAACCCAATCCAATGAGAGTTGGAGTGGTTTGCGTTTTGATGAGCTTTACCAGGACCGACGACTGGGAAATGTTCACGCTGAATACAAACTGCACGTGATACTTGTAATCACAGTGTACTTAGATTACCATTGAATCTATCATTTCTATTCAGATTCAGAATCCTAAATCAGAAAAACAATCCCGGCTGTTTGTCGCTGTTTTGATTTTGTTCTCAAGTGGATAAATAGAGCGTGAGAAAATGGAATATTTATTCTTGGCACCAAGCTCCACCGCCCCGACGCGCCGAGGCGGGCCGCTGGTGCCGCGAGCGCCAGGATCCCACCTCAGCTGATCCAGTTGCTCTGCGTTTCAAGAAGGGTCGGGTGGGTCGCCCACATCGCTGCCGACCCTCGGCGCAGAGCGTGCGCATGCCGGTCTCCGCCCAGAGCGACTTGGCTTTGGGCGCAATGAGGGCAGTGCGTCCCCCCCCCAAACATGAGGACTCACTCATGGTGATGAGGAAGGTGGTCACACAGACGTGACCGATCTTCTGCTGGCAGCGCTTTGTCGGTCGCTCTGCTACCTTGACAGCTGCCACAGTGTGGAGGTGGAGTTGGAACGGACCCCGGAATCGGGTCTTGTTCCAGCGCTTACCGCCCAGTCACCCTGTTGGAGGTCGGGCAGCTGTCCTTCGAGCGGGGCGGACGGGGCCCGACCCCGTCACCTTGGTCTCGATACGTTGCTCCTGCCTGGTCTCCTCTTCCGTCCTTCACATTGTGCCGTCTCCCCCTTGGTGACAACACTGTCCGGTTTACACTGCAGCGTCTTTCAAAATCACACAACTACCTCGCTTCCCCAGTTATCATCATTAATCAAAACTGGACTGCATCCCAAATCCAAGGAAATAAAACAAATGATCAAACTAAACTAACTTGCATAGAAATGGCCAAGCAGCAGAAAACAAATGAAATTAAATGACCTTCAGCCTTTGGACACATACACACACACACACACACACACACAACTCAACCACCTTCTGGAAGCGTTGCAAAACAACACCATCACCACTAATCTCCTGTGGTTTCTGAAACATGGCAGACAGATTATTGACAACAGTGCTGGAAAATGGCAGCTGTTTAGTCAGTCCTGACAATAACTGAAGCAACTACAGAAGTTAAAAGTGTGATTCACAATAACCAATCCATTTAAAAGTTTGGTGCTTGATTCAGTTTTCCTAATTCCTTTCTATTCCTTAAACTTCTGCAGACAAGCTGGTGTCGACCCATACCATACCATCAACCATCCGTTACTTCATGGTCAATTTGTGTTGCCTAACCTTTAATAAATCCACATGTTCTAACATGGCAAACCCACACAACTCTGAAGGAATCATGTGTTTTGATTTGAACCACTGGTCGTACCCTTGGCCAGGTCGCATTCAGCCTTAAGTCACATGTTCCTGCCGTCTGCTTAGACTTACTGTGAATTTATTTGGGATTTCACTTTGACTCAAAAACACGACAATAAACTCATCAGAATTCAAATTGAGACCACTGAGAACCCAGAGGGCCTGTTATTAACATAGTAAACACAATCACTTTGTCCTAAATTGGGCCTAATTCTGTTTCTGCCTAATCCTTAATCCACTAATTATTCGAACCAGTGCCCAACACTTTAGTAGTATGATTACATTATTACATTTAAATTAGCCATTAACCTTACTACGCTGTAACGACGCTGTTCTCAGGCCTGTAATATGTTCAGGGTCTTTCAATCTGTTTCCATTGTCTGATGCAGTGACGTCACAGAACGGGAGGTCCAGGGCAGCAGGGTTCATTTTTCTCCTGAAATACTTTGCAACATTTAGAAACAAAATCACTTCATTTGTCGTTGGCGGAGCGGCAGCAGAAGTTGGTGCTTGCGTTTTGTTATTCGACCTGATGTTGGCCAAACTACATTTCTGTAGACAAGGTCCCCTCAGAGCTCCCGGGCCTTGCAGGAGTGAAGCGTCCTTCAGCAGGATGCCAGTCTGACAGAAGCGGCGCCCTTCACATTGTCCTTCAGGCGGTAATTCACACTCCCTGGGGTGTTGCTGACCATACCACAGCAATATACAGTGTCATAAACAGACCTGCCAAACTTGGGAAAATATTTAGAGTACCGCAACAGTGTAACAGGCAGTCTCCGTGGCGTTTGAGTTCCTGCAGCTAAATGACTCCATCAGTTATTCACACCGTAGCCGTCTCGTAACGAGGCTCATCACATTGTACGCGAGCTACTACGGCTAACTGCACCCAGCAGCCACATTAAAACCACCACTAATAACCCTAATAAACCCATGTCTAGCTCCCCCTCGTGGCGCCAAAACAGCTCTGACCAGTGGAGGCACGGACTCCACCAGACTCTGAAGGTGTCCTGTGGTATCTGGCACCAAGACGTTAGCGGCAGATCCCGGAAGTTGGAGGTGGGGCCCCCATGGATGGGGCTTCTTGTTCCAGCACATCCCACAGATGCTCCATCCGATCGGACCCTAAAGCCCACCCATCCACATGATGTAGAAGAAAAGGTGATTCATCAGACCAGGCACCTTCTTCCAATCCTCCATGGTCCAGTTCTGACGATCACGTGTCCATTGTAGGTGCTTTCAGGGGTGGACAGGGGTCAGCATGGACACTGTGAGCTCCCATACGCAGCAAGCTGCCATGCACTGTGTGTTGTACACCTTTCTATCATAGCAACATTCACTGTTTCACCACTTTGTGCTGCAGTCGTTCTTCTGTTGCATCGAACCAGACGGGCTACACTTCACTCCCCACGTGCATCAATGAGCCTTGAACCCCATGACCCTGTCACCGGTTCACCGGTCGTCCTTCCTTGGAGCACTTTGGTGGGTAGTAACCACTTTTATGCCTGATCGGAGAATTCAAACTTTCAAACATTTGGTGTCATTGGGTTTGTCTGCTGTACGTCAATGATAAATACATCCCATGATCTGATCACGCTCATGTGACAGGACAGCTGTACATACTGACGACTGCTGCAATTTTCAGTTACCACAATAGGGACATTGCTGATTTTGACACCGTGTGTTTATTATTGTTCATTACTCACTTTGGAACAATAATAGAACATGAAACTGTCCCTGAGTTCCAATAAAACAGAATACGGGACAGTTCAAACTTCAAATGAAAGTCTCTTTCACTTTTAAGTGCAAATATACATTTCTATCATTTGTTTGGTACTTGCCCTTTCAAAATAATTTGCAATCATTGCAAAAGAAAATGAATAGTAATCAACGGCCGTCTCTTCTCACTCTGGTTCACTGGAAGTCGTCCTTCGCTCTCCGTGCATCAAATCACCAACTGAATCAAATCCAACGACTCGTTTTATTGGGTGACCCCTTAAAAACCGAGTCGACCCTTTGATCACGAGCGGAGCTTGTGCACTACGAACAACCAGAGCGGACGCTCCGCTGCGGTGACGGTGATCCACACCCAGTCTGCACAGTTTTGGAATGTTGTCGGGCGATAAGATAAATAATTGATCTGATCGTCTTCGTTTACCTCTCAGTGCCTCCAAACATCCCACATTTTCTTTCTTTCTCTCTTTTTTGAGCATCAACTACGTGACATCACGTTGCCGTCGGGTTTGAGTATCGGAGCATTTTTTAGCAGCGCAGCACATGAGCACAGTACCTGGTGTGTAAATCCGACCGGCACAGAACTGGCTTTATCTCGTATCTGACGCTGAGCGTCCGGTCACCGGTCACGGACGATCGAGCTGAAAACTGGCCGATGGTCGGGCTCATCTCATGTTTTGTATGTGACGTTTACGGACACATTTTGGCGCTGGACTATCACTCCCCCACCTCCCATTTCACCTCGGCAACGCGGTGCTACACCTCGTGGATGATAAAGCACCTGAGCGCTGAGGGTCAGTGGACGTGCAGAGTGAGAGAAGAAGCACAGACGCACAAGCACAAGGTCGTAGCATCTGGTTCAATCTGAGGGATGTCGTTTAATACCCAATGAATGTTCTGCCCGCGTATATTCACCAAGAATTGCGTGGTTGGTAAACAAAACGCGTGCAGGTTGGCAGCTCCGCAGAAAGAATGAAGGTCATCATCTATACCTCAGCTTCTGAAAGTTGCCTCCACAACTAGAAGAATCTTATTTCAATAGCAAAGTGTATTCGCAAATCAGTGAAGTACAAATGGCAGCCACAGCAATAATTGACAAGGATCTCGCAACGCTCACCCGAATATAGATGAGTTCTGTTTTCTCATCCCCTTTCCCCTGCGTCGCAGCCACACGAGAGTGAAGGTTCGATGCCGAGTATCAGCATCTGCCGCTCAGTGGATTCCTGTCCAAATACCTTCAAGGCTGACGGGTCGGTAAATATTAATGCCCAATTACAAAACTCGTTGATTGACATGGTATTTACAAAGTAAAAGTTCAGATCTGGCATCTCCCCAAATTAAAATCCGTGTCTGCAGCCAATTTATTTCACATTCATTTAAGTTTCAGCTTTTACTAAGTGAACGCACAAACCTGTGACCGCGTCCGGTGGAAGGGACCGAGTCAGCAAAAAAGTTTTTTTTTTAAGTGTTGAAGAAGTGACTCACTACATCAGACCACAGTTTTGGGATCATTAAATACTTACAGCTGTCACCAACGTGACCTTGTTTGAGTGTTGTCTGGGGTGCATTGTGTGGGCGTGGTCATCGATCTGCATCTTTGTTTTCATTGGCCGTTTTTCCGGCGTTTCCGGTTAAAGCCCCTCCCACAAACAAAACGCTCACTTCTGTTCAGCTGTGAAGGAAAGTTTCACACAACAACATACAGGGTTCACAGTATTATGGTCTGCCGCAACACTTCCTGCTTTGTAGCTTGATATTTGATAAGGAAAAACTATGAATGTATGTTTTGTTTTCGTTGATGGGAAATGCTAGTGCTGGCTATCACACATTGAAAACGTGTGATATTTCCCCCCGATCGTGTGTATGTTTCTTGAGTTTTTTTAATCTAAATTTATTTTTTAAAACTAAGTTTTGGAATTACTCATCCTTACTTGAACTCGGAACAACAGCGCGAACGGGATCAAGATAATCCTGCGATATTCCGTGTGTGATGTCAAGCCAGAAAGTGAAACAGTTCTAATGAAATACGTTAATCATTTAATCTGCACCGCATGGCTCTTCACATGGAAGGAGATGTTGCGACGCGGACGCTGGCACTGGTCCTGAGAAAGGGAAAAGCTGACCTCACTTTCGTGAAGATCTTTGCATGAACTTAGAATCATCAGTATCATATTTTCATGTGTTATTTCTTTTACACTCTACTCACTTTAACCCACTGACAACGACAGGCAGTCGGGGGGGGGGGGGGGGGGGGGTCAACAGGTGTTGTTCCCCCCCATTACCTGACTCTGAAGTGAGAAAAAGTTGAGGATGTTTGAGGGGCTAATTCTCTGCTAGATGAGTTTAATTGGACCAACATTCCAATAAAGCACATCTTCTTCAAATATTTTCACATTTCAATGTCTGGCTCATCAACGCGTCAATACAGGATAGGCGGCAGGGGCTCACACGTTGCAAGAAGCGAAGACACGCGCGAGAAGTGACACCGGAAGTGACGGCGCAACGTGCGTGGGGGCAGGGTTATTTATGGTTTTCAAATATGGCGAATTTCCGCGTTCCATGTTGGGTCACGTCAGCGCCCCAAATAAAACATAAAACCTCAAACTGAATGATCGGCGTAGCAAACTGATGACAAATAAATAAATAAATCCCAACTGTGAACCGTCTTACTCCAACGCAGCCTCTCTGTCCAACACACACACACACACATACACACACACAAACACACACACACACACACACACACAAACACCATCATCTTCTTCACCCTCCTTTTTTTCTTGGCTCCAACTTGGTCTTGGTCAGAGCGAGCGCCCTCGCCAGTTCTCGAGTTCTTAATTCATCCGTGATCAATGTTTATATCAAGATTCATTTCCATGAATTTGTTCGCAAACAAATTATAGTGGACGGGCGAGGTGAGATCAGTCAGTCGGTGACTAAACACAACAGGGAACATGGAGCTCACACTGAAACCCCGCTACGTCACTTCAGCGTTCCAGTGCAGTGGGAACGCCGGCGGGTAAGACGCCCTTGAAGGTTCCTGGTTCTGGTTCCACTGCTCACCCCTGATCAGCACCGCCCAGATTGTAGCCGGGGGTGGATCTTTCATTCCTGAACCCGGGGAGTCCGTCCCCTGCCCCCAGGCCCCCGTGACACCGCATCGGCAAGAGCCCCCTGCTGTTGTACCTGTTGCCACGAGGCAACAATACATTTGATCAAAAGCAAAACGGACAAAGAAAAGCAGCCGGACAATTCACTGAAGCGTCAAATAAACATCCACGTCCACACAGAGCCAGAACACGTCGGCACGGTGATCAGGAAGACATCAAAACTGACTAAATTGAATCTTGGGAACATTTTTTGGTATCCAACACCTTGAATATAATAATTCTGCACTTTGCATATCAGTGTTCTTAAACCTACGAGGGGGATTTGTGACGTTCTGCGTGAATACACAGTCAATTACATCGTCCTGTTTTCTTATTTTGCAATAGCGAGCGTAATTGCAAAAGTTTTATTGACTATCCGGTTGAATGGTTCTAATTAAGAGACGCCGTTTAAGGGCCATTTAGAAATAAACTGCCATGAATCATCATCCACTATATTACAGATATGACCCCCCCCACCCCCACACTTTTTACAATATGATCTGGCTAACATATTATATTTTCTATTTACATGACTCTAATCACCTTAATCACTGAGCCGATGAACATGTCGCCCTGCTTTTTATATCCCTTAAAGTAGATGTTTGATACTTTCTGCTCCGGAGGTTAATGATCTCTTTCTGCTTATATCATTAGCACAGTGTCCAAAAGCGGGCTGTGAAAAGTGGGCATGTCTTTAAATAGGGGCGATGAGAGTGTAATCCTATCTGGAATGATGCTATCCTTGGCCGTGTGGAGCATGGCATGAGGGGGAGAGCGGAGAGGGGGGGCGCGCGCATTCCTTCTGCAGCTCCGCCATCACCCGAGAGCGGCTGCAGGCCTGAAGGGCACGTCGCCGTGAGCTCTTCATTCACGGCCACAGCTGTTCCGCCTGAACGCCACCTAAGGGGCGGGCAATGAAACAGACAATGACAAAGGCAAGTCAATCAGCGGGAAAGCCACTAAATAGCGCACGAGGAGCCGCGGCGTCATTCACAACATCTGTTTCATTTATTTCATTTTCTTCCCCGCCTCCGCCGGCAACGCGCCGCTCCGCCACAAGTGATGCTAGGGCGAGGCCAGCGGAGCGGCCCCGGGTGAAAGTCAGTGCCTGGCGGGGTCAGGGCGGAGCCTCATCCAAACGGGTCCCGTCAGGTCGGGGAACTCCGTCGCTCGCAGAAATCACTTCTGACTCCTCGGAAACGCCGGTGTCAATTCCAGCTCTGTGAAAAACCGTCTTTTTTTTTTAACGACATACAATTTGCTCGCTTCCGCAGAGCTGGGTCAGAGTGCCAATCACAACCTTCAGCCGCAGTTTGCACGTCCAGGCATCGGGTCAAGTAAGTGGAACGAGGTTTAACTCCAACAAACTTCTTAATGGGGTCAGTAAAGAAAGTCAGGCCAGTATAACAGAAAACTACAGACAGTCAAGCCTGTTTCTCTCCGTTCGAGAAATACAAGTTTGGTTTTCGTAACGAGGAGAGCATGTGCAGGTCTGTTATTTATTTATCCGTAAATATTTTGTATTTGTGTATACGCGGTATTTCTGCTTGTCTCCAGCTCTTTTGGGTTTGTTTCATTTCAGCTGGTCCTGATGCAGTGTGCCTCCATCTTGACGGCAGGTAGGAGCGTCCCCCGCCCCGGTGCTGTGGTTAATCATCACCGCTGAAGGGAGCTGATCTCTGACAAAAGCGATCCAGAGGCGTGAGTGATTTTTTCCCTCTCCTGTGTTTGTTCCTGGCAGCGTCCTAAGTGCTTGCAGCTGTCGCTTGTCTTCTGTGTCTTGCCCAGTGTCTGTGGCTTGGCTGCGCTTGAACCGCCGGTGTCCTTACTGCGGTGACACAACGCCAAGATTGATTTCCGTTGACTCGCTCGCGCCACAACCGCAGCGCGTCCCTCACAGAGACGCCAAAGCTCTTCTTCTTCTTCTTCTTCTTCTTCTTCTTTTTCTTTCGTTTTTTTAACAAGCGGCCCTCCTCTCGCCGTTAGGACGTCGCTTCGCTGCTTCGACGAAGGAGCAGTGCATTCCAGAACTTATTGCAAGCGCTTGCCGGTGCAAGCGCTTTGATTCACAACTATCACACAGCGTTTAGAACGTGGCCGAGAGTGACGCGCTTTCCCCGCGCCTCGAGTTCTCGGATCGGTGCAAAGAGTAAACGCAACTGTCTGGGCTGATTTGCCACGGGAAGAGAAAACGATCCCACGTCAAACCTTCATGCTTTGCAGTCCTCTTCCTGCCAGTGATGCAGCGCGGGAGAGTCGTATCTGTCGCGCGTGGCGGACGGCATCACGCGGTTCAGATCGGCACGGGGCTCGGTCAGACCTGTCCGAAACCAACACGCAAACACACACACACACACACACCCACACGCTTCCTTGGAATAGTCTGGTGCAATTCCCATCACGTTACACGACATTACACATGCAAATTTGTGATGAGCGAGTGAGCGTTTTATTCACAAATATCACTAACTTTGCTCTTATCTTCATTATTATTACTTTAACAAAATAACTGTTCACTGTCAGCTCAGTATGAATACAAATATTGAAATACCAATATACGCATACATAAATATGATTAAGACTAGAGAATGAGTGGCCCAAAAGCAAACCATGTTCAAACCCATGGAGATTTCATATATTAGCGTTCTCAGATTTTCATTGTTTCGATGCAACACAGATATCAGGAGATAACAGATGCTTTAACTTGAAATATGTATTGAAAAATAGAATTGATAATATATTCGGATATGCAGCGTATACTAAATGTTACAGGTTTTCACATATTAAAAAGTGTATGTATTTTCCCCAAAATATTTCAACTGTATCTGAATAATGGAAAATAGGTGATGCACACATATTATATTTTGTAATATGGTCTTGATGGAAACGCATTGCAAAATATATGTGGAGTTTCTCCATATGTGTGTAGTGTTTTAACATCATGTATCCGCAGAGTCCTCAGCACCCGTGCTGGTTTGGTGGCTAGTTTATCCAGGTTGTGTTTGTTATTTCACATTTTCACTGGAGCATCACACGGAGGGGGGAACACGCTTCAGCCGTACTGGATGCTACTGTAATAATCAGGCACATGATCAGCTGAAGTGAGAAGTGAAATAAGGCTCGACCTGCCTGCGAGGCTGACGAATCATTGGGAATGTGTCACGGTCTCATGAGCCGGAGCTGCTGGCGTCTCAGCAGAACAGACTGTGTTTGTCTTTCTAGGGCGTGCTGCGCTTCCACCGCCGTCTCTCTGATTATCAAGACACGAGTCACTATTGTATCCTGCCACATATTGTCAAAATAAAAAATAAACATTTCCCCAGGGGATCCGTTGTAATCTCAAAGCGGTGATTTATTGAACCGTGAGCTCACCCGCTTAGACAGGTTGGGATTTAAATGAGAAGCTTTAGAAGGTCCATAGAAGAAACGCGCAACGTCTGCAGAACAAAGGCATGGAGCTGTGAGACAGGACACAACCTGTGAAAGGAATAAGCAAAAATGAGAAAATGTGCACTCCGGTTTTCCTCGCACCTCCAAAAACAGGTAGCTTCACTAATCAGAGCTTCAAAATTGCCTGTAGGTGGCAAATGATTGGAAGTCTGTGCGTGAAGCCCCGAAAAGAGCAGGGAAAGAGGATGGATGGATGGATGGATGGATGGAGGCGTGGTCCTTTGTCTTCTCGACTCGCATTTCGACTTCACTCTGATTCAAGCTCCTCTCCTTCACTGCAGCTCGTCCACAGCAGCAGCGAACAGCATATCCCCCCTCCCTCCCGGGCAAACAATCTAATTTTCTCTTCCTTTTCGGCCTCATCTCCTCTTCCTCAGACTTCGAGGAGGGCCGGGCAGCTGTCATAACTGCGGAGTGCCGGGGATGTGTGCGTTATTTGTGTTATCTCTTCCATCCCGGCCGGACCGGCGTGCCGAACCTGCGCGGCACCTTGGCTCGGCGGGACGGACGCCCACATCAGAGGCCCCGCCCGGACAACAGGACTCTTTGAAGCCTGTTTGCGGAGCCGGATTTGCCGAGCTGACGCGGTTCAGGCGGAACCCCCTCGAATAGGCTTGTTTGGCCGGCCGGCGTCCTCCGTGTTTGCAGAGCAACCAAGGGGTTTCTAATGGAGAACAGACGTGGCTCGCTCCTCTTTCTTCTCCTTTCAGCCGCTAAACGCATCAGCGTAGTGCCAGCGCCCTTGCTCATCTCACATACGCCTCATTGCGCGCCAGCTCAAATATTTATCCGCTAATAAATTGTTTGGAACCTGTCGAAGCAGTAATTGTTATGGGAAATATTTTTCAGGGATAAAAACATTAAATGAGATGTTTTGCCAATGCCAAGTATAAACAAGCCGGGTAGTTATTGATAGAAAGAGGTCAAGTGGGGAGATTACAGCAATGCAACTGTGCATAATGGCTTACGTATGCAAGGCTCATCTCTAGAGAAGCAGGGAAAATAATCATCATCTTTAATCAACACTGGAATCCGTTGACTCGTTACAGTTCATCTGAAGTGCTTTCACATCTCCAGTTCACGGCGTCGGTGCATTTGGGATGCGTCAGGGTTCATCTCAGCCTCCATTGGCCCATGACTCCATTTTTAGGTCCCAGGCGTGTCACGACAACAGCAGTTGGAGGGTGTAACATTTTTCTTCCTCTTTCCTTTTACTATCATGTCGGGGCCAGCGCCTCTTATTTTATCTGTCACAATTCAAATTTAGACAAATAAGCAACAGATTGAGGCTACATAAGAATCCATCTTATAATACTTTCTAAACGGACATGAACAGTTTCATGAGAGTTTGCGTGTTGCATAGACTACTTTCATTAAATCACAGAACACAGGCGGAGTATCAAAGGGATTATATAGAAATTATGATATATTTCAAAATTGTTTAACTAAAATTTGTATGAAAAATATATCTGTTAAATACACCAGTCGAACAGTCTTACCAGTGTCTGCCGCGTGCAGGTTAAGTGAGCCCACGCCGAGTCCAAAACCCCAAGCTTGAGAACAACAGTAAACACAGCAGCACGGAACTGTGCAGAAGCCCGAACAGAAGCCGACGTCACGGGAATGTGGACACTGACAAATGTTGACATTTTAGGTCAACACTTGCTTTAACTCTTCAGCTTTATCACGTTCTATGATTTAAAATCGTATTGTTAACAATAATTAGTCACATCCAGTGTTCAGGTTTGTATTTTGCAAACCTAAACGTGTAAATAGCTGCAACTTAGGTTGCAGCTACTTCTCTATTTTTCCATTCTCTCACTCTCTCTCCCTTTCTAACTCGGTCTCATTTACATTATGGATGGTTCATTTAGCTTACACGACCAAGCGAATACATAACCCAGAGCAATTGACAATGCAGCGATGCCCTGTGGGAATGAAACCACGCGAGCAGAAAGCCTGGCTGTGGTAGCGTCTGCAGATGTCTGGAGCTTTAACGCGGCGTTTTTCCTTCATGTGGTCGACCTGACCCCTGTGGAAAGCCTGAGCAAGGTTAGAGGGATGGATTGCATCTCAAAATGTGTTTTGGGACGACCTACTTGATGCAATAATTATCGCAGAATACAAAAGCAGACTGGAGCGAGACCTCAAGTGTATTTGTGCGTGAGAAAGACGCTGCATACGCAAGAAGTCACATGCACGCGTGGAGGGAGTTTTGCTTATCTGCGCCTTCACTGTTTGCTCTGCGCCTGAGAAGAACTGTTAACATTATAGTGGCAATGGAGATAAAAATTGAATACCTCTGTTCTGCTGGCTCACACAATATAATTTTTTTCCCCTATTTAACAGTACAAGAGTATAAAGCAGGAGCAGAACAATAGGGCTGGAGTTAAAGTGATGAGCCAGTTGTACAACATCAAAGATCTTCTCAAAAAGGGTTCCGTGTGAAAAGACGCCGCAGTCCAGACGATTCCCACAACAAAGACCTTCCACAAGTGGTTGCTATTGTCTGACTATTGTTTTTGTTTTATTTGCGCAGTAAACCATTTGTGCAGCGACAATCCACAGGCTCCGCCTCCGAACCTTTTCCTCTGCGGACAACCGTTGGGACTCGACCCCTGCTCCGCCGTAAGCCTGCTTCATAGTCACCGCAAGTGACCTGGGCAGCTCACGGCGCTCGCTACCAGAGAGCAGTTGCGCGTTGCCGTGTGGATGCCATGGTGATATTCTCCTGACAGTCAGGGGACGCTGTGCACAAACCACCTGGGGAAACTGAAAGAAGTGCTTTAAACATGACAAAGAAGCCACGAGGGAAGGATCTGAATAACTAGAAGAGAGCATTTCAATTAAAATAAAAAGTGTGAAATGTGTGTATATTTATCGTATCAGTGCAGGGTTTTCCTGCACTGTCCTGATGTATTAAAATAGTCCAAATCTTTGGACAGAGACGCCGCTATCGCCTTCCGTGAATTCAACGCCATCTGGTTATTTCGGACACGTCCATCTTGTATTACTTGAAGTGCACGGCGCGGAGTCCCAAAAATCCTGGGAGGTGCGCGCCCTCGCGCAAAAGCGCGGCGCGCCGCAATGACGCCATTCGTGGCGCGTGCACCAAACGACACTGCAGCTGCGGTGACTATAAAGCAGGCTTCGGCCTCCACCTCCAGCACAGACCCACGACCACTATCTCAATGATGTTCTAATTCTAGTCAAACAGTTCTGTGTTTGACTCAATAGCTGCAGTGTTAGTCAGGAGAGTCAATATTAGCAAAGCACACAGAGCAGGGCTGCAGGCGGGGAAAGAGAGATTGAGTCAGTGGGAGGAAAACAGAGTGGAGGTGAAGGAGGGATAAAGGTGTGTGTGTGTGTGTGTTTGTGTGTGTGTGTGTGTGTGTGTGTGTGTGTGTGTGTGTGTGTGTGTGTGTGTGTGTGTGTGTGTGTGTGTGTGTGTGTGTGTTTAAAGAAGGTAGATGCTATGGGGGGGGGGTCACAGTTAGTATGCACTGCTGGTGAACCTTGACTGCCCTGTGCAGCAACAATAATAATAAACCGATAAGAGACGTAAACACTCCCCTGCCACGGCAGCTTTTGTGTTTGACGACGGCGACATTTATTTTACCGCCGTATTTTTTTTAACGTAAATGTTGTTTTGAACTCAAAGGTCCCTCGCTCCTCCCCCGCTCCTCCCTCGCTCCTCCCCGGACCCGCGGCCTGGCCTGGCCGGGGCCGCTTCCCTGCTATCAGCAACAGCTCAAGGCTTCACATCTGAGAGAACGTTTATTACAGTCTTTTCAAGGTCAATTTACCTTCAAGGTAACTGCCAATACCAACAATATGATTACGATAACGCGCCGGCACGCACGCATGCAGACACACACACACACACACACACACACACACACACACACACACACACACACACACACACACACACACACACACACACACACAATTATTACATTACTCCTCCCATTCATTGAAGTAGTGCAGATGTATAAGCTTAGAAAGTGGAGACGCAGAGTCAGAGCGGATGGAAACAATGAATGGATGATTCACATTCCACCTTTTTTTTTTTTTCCTTGGGTCACAGTTCCAATTTTATCTATACCAGGGATTTCCATCCCTGGTATTCCTGAGGGCCATGCCCCCCTAGTGGCCAGTATGGGAAACTGCAAGTAGGTCACATAATCACTGGCAAAACATAATTATTTTATAAAAAAATTATGTTTTATGATATTGTTTACATTTTTTTTTTTTTTTAATTGTATTATTTAGAAAATGCATCACCACTGTGAAAAACAAATGGATAGAAACTCATGGAATGGACCTTGATCACCACTGTCCACTGTGCTCCTTTGACCATTAAAACTCACTCTGAGATAATATTGGGAATATATGGGAAAATATTTGCGGCCCACACGGCGAGAGATACGTGCCTCTCTCTGTGTGGGCCGCAAATATTTTAGAGACCTTAGTTGGCTGAGTCAGAAGGGTTGGGAACCATTCATCTATACAATATTCTACAAAACAAATATCTCGTTATCCATCACCATTCACCAAGCTCAACAAGCAAACAAACCCTGGCATAATATTTTGAGGTCATCACCGGCATGAACCAAAAGCTCGCAGTCAGCGCGGCAGACGGCTCGGAGGTGGCAGCTCACTCCCATTGAGATCTGCTGACAACTGGAAAAAGCAACATCAGCTAATGCACTACTTAAAGACCATAATCGCTCTTTCCTCTACTGTTAATGAATGCTAATTAGAAGTCGAGAGCATTTGTGTGCATGCGTGTGTGTGTGTGTGTGTATTGTTCCTCTTTGTGCTCCAGCTCAGCACTAATGCTGCTGTGCCAGCTATTAAAGTCAGATAAGCGATCCATCTTCAGCATCGCCAGCCAGAAGCAACTAATAGCTTTGCCAGAATATTTAGACTTCCCTTGTTTCAGTGTTTGTCTGGCAGGTAAATTTGTCCATTGTTTTAAATAGGCAGGGATTCTGTTTATTTACTCCAAGAAGGCACCATATGCAAGTCAACAGCCTCAAATTCACAAAAAAGCTCCTTCTTGAGGAGAAAATCTTCTATACCTGCTTAGTGTCTCCAGCTGCCTCTCAAAACCTGCTGGAGAATCACTGGCACATTAACAGCATTTATGATGTGAATAAACTTGCAGGTTATAGACACTTCAGGATGTAACTGATGTATCTCTCTACACTGATCAGCCACAACATTAAAACCAGTGACAGGTGAAGTGAATAACATTGATCATCTGGTTCCAATGGCACCTGTCAAGGAGTGGGATATATATATATATATATATATATATATATATATATATATATATATATATATATACTGCTATATATAACTATTAGTATATATATAGTGTTATATATTATATACATATGAGGCAGCAAGTGAAGAGTCAGTTGTTGAAGTTGATGTGTTGAAGCAGCGTAAGGATCTGAGCCACTTTGACAAGGAGCACATTGTGATGCTGGACGACTGGGTCAGAGCATCTCCACAACCACAGGTCTTGTGGGATGTTCCCAGTATGCAGTGGTTACTACCCACCAAAAGTGCTGCAAGGAAGGACGACCGGTGAACCGCCGACAGGGTCATAGATGCCCATAGGCACAAGGATGCACGTGGGGAGTGAAATCTAGCCCGTCTGGTTCGATGCCACAGAAGAACTACTGCAGCACAAAGTGGTGAAAAGTGAATGTTGCTATGATAGAAAGGTGTACAACACACAGTGCATGGCAGCTTGCTGCGTATGGGAGCACTCACAGTGTCCATGCTGACCCCTGTCCACCCCTGAAAGCACCTACAATGGACACGTGATCATCACAACTGGACCATGGAGCAATGGAAGAAGGTGCCTGGTCTGATGAATCACCTTTTCTTCTACATCATGAGGATGGTGCGTATGCATCGTTTACCTGAGGAAGAGACGGCACCAGGGTGCATTATGGGAAGAAGGCAAGCGGGCTGAGGCAGTGTGATGTTCAATGTTCTGCGGGGAAACCTTGGGTCCTGACATTCACGTGGATGTTACATTGACATGTTCCACCTACCTAAACATTGTTGCAGACCAAGTTCACCCCTTCATGGCGCTGGAATTCCCTGATGACAGTGGCCTCTTTCAGCAGGAAGCCCCTGCCACACTATTAATTGTTCAGGAATGATTTGAAAAAACATTCCTGAACAAAGAGTTCAAGGTGTTGACTTGGCCTCCAAATTCCCCAAATCTCAATCCAATCGAGCGTCAGTGGGACGTGCTGGAACAACAACAAGCCCGATCCATGGGGGCCCCACCTCGCAAGTTATACCCCTTTCCCACCGCACCAAAATCCCAGTAACACCCGCTAACATCCGGCATTTGATCAGTGGGAAAGGAAAGACCCGGGTTTCAGTCCCGGGTCAAATGACCTTGCGACAGACAGGTTTCAATGGGCTCCACCTTCGATCGGCTCTGATGTGAATAGGACGCCCGGGTCGACCATTTTGGCCCCTTTACCGACACGATGTGACGCGCGTTGAAATTCCGGACATTGCGCATAAATATGCAGGAATATCCGTGGATCATTCCATCATTTCAGATCCCATTTCGAATCCAAAATAAAAATTGGAAGATATTGACTTTTTCCGCATGGGGGACCATGAAATGTTGTGAGTGTGGGGATCGCTCCGTGGAGAGCACAGCGGTGAACCCCCACGCTCCCCGCCGGGCCCCGAGTCACTCCAGCACCGCCCCAAGCTGGTCCCCGGTCCCCGGTCCCCGGTCCCCGGTCCCCGGTCCCCGCCCCGGAAAGGACCTGGTGGCTGGTGCTCCATGCTGTTTCTCCATAGTGTTTTGTCCAGCTCAAAAAGCTTTTTTTTTTTTCAGCTTTACAGTTTTCTGTCGTTGCTCGTTTAAGTTGCTTCTCCTCTGCTGTTTTGTTCCCAATCACACTGGGACCATGACACGCCCCTTTTCCAACGCGTTTGTGACGTTGAACGTGACTCAGCAGCAGAAAAAAACTGCATTTCTCCTGGCAATGGGAAAGATGTCAATTGCCCATTTTTAGGTGGTTTACAAAACCCGGGGAATTGTGCTTATTTTGGTTTGAAACCCGTATTAAAGGATCTGCTGCGAACGTCTTGGTGCCAGATGGCACAGGACCCCTTCAGAGGTCTTGTGGTCCATGCCTCCACGGGTCACAGCTGTTTTGACGGCAGCTACACAATATTAGGCAGTTGGTTTTAATGTTGTGGCTGATCAGTGCATACTGTATTACCAAATGTATAAAGCTCGATCACATTTCTTTCATTTCTGTCAGTGTAGTAGACATAATCCGCCTGCTGTGAACCCAGATCCTTCAGAGGTTCATTACAGTGGACAGCACTAAACTAATGTGTACAAAGCACAATAACTGGATGTGAACAGAGCAGTAAATCAATGACCAACCTCTCAAGTCCTAATTAACACACAGTCAGTCTTTATCAAACCCCTTTGGGGAAACGTGTCCTCCACATTCAACCCATCCTAATTCTTTTAGGAACAGGGAGCAGCCAGTGGATGCTTTGGCCAAGTGCAGTGGTAAGAAGGTGAACTCAGCGTCTTTTGGTGAAGGAGGGAGCTGACACAGACCCGGAGATGACTCATATAGAGATATAACTACAAACATTCTTTACACACTTTACACAGGACTCCACTGGCAGCACAGGCCAAATTAAGACTCAAAGATACACATCCACATCCACGCATATTTAGATATGCTAATATGAAACAAAATATGGGTCCATACTGTGTTTTGCAAATTCATTTTTCCTCTTTTGTCAAAATACTGGTGCAACTATACAAAGCAATCAGGAATCAGAATCAAATGCATTTATTTATTAAAATTTCCACGGGAAGGCATTCTCCTAATGTTCTTTAAGTATGCAAATAAGACCTATATCTCAAGTGATGTACTTTGATCATAAGTAGTTATAAATATTTAAATGTATTTTAAATAAAAGTGATGCTCATATTATCCAAGAGATTGAGCGAGAGAAGCTGAAGCAGAGTGGTAAGTTTCTCGACCCTTAGAGCGTTAAGTGAGGTTGTGCTTTGGACATTTAGAACTGATGTGAACAAACATTGTAATAAGGCTTGGCTTGAAAAATGGAAAACCTATCATTTAATCTCTTTTTTTGGTGCCAGAAACACTGTCCAGATGGCAATGAAATTAATTAATGAATAATTTAGGATGTGTGAAGCTAATGCAGCACTCAAGTTAATCTTGACCAAAAAAAACTTGACCAAAACAACTTCCATCTGGCTTTATTATACAATCAGCTTATTAATATAATTCATCAATATTACGTAAATTAATTTATATTGTAACTTTCAAATGTTTTTATTTTGGAGCCCATATTTACACATAAAAGCCTCTTTGGGGGAATTCATGTGTGAATATGTTTCATTCCAGGGATTCCAGGGGCGTGGATCCACGCAGGGAGGCGCTCTCAAAGAATCTATTTAAAAATGCAGATACGACAGGAGGAGGTCTCCCCCATGGGCCTCGGTTGGAGACCCAAGCGAGGGCCAACTTGTGTTGTTTGTGCCTATCTTTCAAAGTCTGACCCCTTACAGAGTCCCCTAGATACTCAACTCAAGCACCTCCGGCACGTTAAGCACCCAAGTCCACCAAACGGTGACAAAACGCCTCCCGAAGCCTCTCCGGTGTTGCCCTGAAAAATACCTTCAAAAACGCTGCTGAGATACATGAGTTCTTGTATATCTGATGAATCTAGAATAAACACCCTCACGGTTTCCAAGCAGCGGCGTCCTATCTTGAGGAAACCCAGTAAAGCATCAGTCCACTGGGCATGTAAGAGTCATGGCTTTGAGGTGGTGTAGCCACGCTGCTCCGTGGCAGCCGGATGTGGGAGAAGGAACTCTTTGATGCTGCGTGGCTTAATGGCCGTTCATCATGTTGTGCTGGACATGAAGGGAGACGGGTTGAGTGTCTCCTGACAGGCTGACGTTTCCCACCTACAGGCTGACAGCTAAACCACAACCTGTCATTTCATTTCTCCTCCGAGGAACAGGTACTCGGAGCTCAACAAATGAAGAAATGTGCTCGACTATCAGATATGTATCATGTATTTATGAAAAATGTTGATGATAATGAAACGCTGGAAAAACTTATGTTATACATGTGACTAACGGGGTTGAAGGAGACCTAAAGTAGGGCAGCTACTGTTTTTTGAACAATTCGTATTGTTCCTCTCACAGGTCAAACCAATCTATCTATCTATTTAATATAGAGATTTGTGTTTCCAAAACAGACAGAAAGAATGTAAAGTACTGACTCTGCTGGTGAACAGCTGATTTTGTCTAAAGATGAAAATAACGTATTGGATTTTTGTGAATAATGAAACCGAGTGTGACATCATCATAAAACAAGAGAAATGAAACATATACACAAGAGGAGTATTTCCTATGAGTTGCAATTTATAGTAGTTGTACATTGCGTGTGCATTAGCTGCCAATCTCATTGACAGCAATAAAACGGATGAATAAATCCTTTTACTTTTCAGCAGCAGCTGAGTACGCCTCACGGCTGATTCTTCTTTTATTGACTTCTCCATCCTGACGGCTCTCTTGTGCAAGCCTGAGAGACGTCAATAACAATAACGCTTTCTCAGCTTAGCAGATGTTCCTCGCAGAACTGGATTCCCGCCGGAGCCCCCGGGCCGACACCGACCTGTCACCGTCTTGCCCTGGGGAGGGCGGGGGTGCGCGCCCACGTCATCCACCGGACACCGCAGGTCAGATATCACACGGTAATTGGAAGTACATTCACGGCGTTTCCCCTTTTAAAAAAGTGTACAGCTACCTGTCCTCTGGTACGACAGTGGACTGGTGTGCGTTCCGAGTGGTGGCTCCTCACATCTGGCTCCCGATGAAGAGCGCCGGAGCCGTGGACGCCGTCAGACGGTGCTCTGCACTGGAACCAGAGCAGCCAGTAACAAGCGGCTTCACACGCTGAAGAATGCTGAGCAAAATCTGGTCTCAATGAAAACCGCCAGAGGACTGCGGGGCGCCTGCTCCTCATATAATACACTATTATTACTATTATGATTATTATCATTCCTCCCTTCGCTCTATCATCTCTATGATAGTAGGTCTGTTGCCAAAACAACAGCTTGTTATCTCAGCGGCAATCTGTTTGTGCTGGTGTCGCCTGAATTCTCACAGTGGCTCTGTGTTTGGGTTGAGGTTCTGCAGGCGTGAGTTTCCATAGAGATTGAAAAACAAGGGTAGGAAATCCTGTTGACATTCCCTTCCCTTATGTTGACATATACTGAAAAACACAATGTAAGACATAAAAATAATGCATTAGAATATATAGAAGGACTCCACATATAGTTTACAATACATGCCAATGCTGTAGTTTTCCCAATAAAAATATAACAATATATAAAAAACTGCCATTGCCTATAATATATATATATATATATATATATATATATATATATATATATATATATATATATATATATATATATATATATACATATATACATATATACATATATATATACATATATATATATATATAATTTTTTTTTTTAATAGAAGTTAACATGATACTGATTTGTGTAACTATGTGCTAAAAATACTGTGAGCGTAGTGTTGAATTGAAATATAAAAATAAAAAGCCTATAATATTAGATTCAAATAATTGTCATTGCACAGAGTACAAGTACTGAGGCAACAAAATGCATTTCACCATCCTAGTAACTGATGTATCTAGGAGTAGTGGGCTGCCATATAGCGCCATCCAAGGAGCAGTTAGGGGGTTCAGTGTCTTGCTCAAGGACACATCGGCAAACTACAAGGAGGGGCGGGGGATTGAACCAGCAACCTTACGCTCTACCTCCTGAGCCACTGCCCCCATATCAAATATATTAAAGCAGTGGTAAAAGCATATTTTTTAGTAGTGTACCCCCTCTATATATATATATTTTTTTTTTTCAGCTTAGTACCCCCGTCACTGACATTGGGGAAAATGAAATCAAAGAAAATTAACATAAATTATGTACTGTATGTGCGTCGTATGTGTTTTTTTAAACATTATATGAACACAATATTTTAAACACGTTTTTTTCATTTTCTGAGTACCTCCTGCACTGCCGCAACGTACTCCTAGGATTTGAGAAACACTGTATTAGAGCTCCATACATTGGAAATACGGTATATTTCTGTTTTAAGCCAACTGAGTCCCTACCATGTGCTAATGACTGGCAATGAAATATATGTTCCACTTTGTTTTCTTTATCTCTATTCTCAGTGTCTACTTTGTGTGGTTATTTTTATACGGCGACACAAACTCCATTAGCAGCAATTGCCAGATAAGCTCATTTTACGCAGCATCTCTCAAGGATAGTTCAGCACGTTCTCTGTATCTTTAAGACCTACGGTAATTGCAACCTGTCACAAGACAGGAACCTGTTGTCAATTACAAGACCCATAATAGCCGAGGGCATCATTCTTCATTCTGGTGCAACTCATCTATGCGAGAGGGTTCAGGAGAAAATGACAGATACAATGCAAGGAGAAAAAAAACTCTACGAAAAATCAATGTGCGGAATGATGTCAAGCCGTATAGAGGCAGCAGCAGTACAAAACGGTCGTTGTGTTGGGCTGTACTGCCCAGAGGCCAGTAGGAAATATCTAGACCGGCCTCACATTGACGTGCTGGAGGTAAGCGCTAGTGGAGAAACTGACAAGAACAATCTGCCGCTGCCTTCCAGTGTGCGGCCTCCCAGGCTGATGTGAGGCTGAATCATGTCCCTGTCGTCAGTTACTCCTGCCCTGCAACCCTCCTCTGGTCACCGGGGACAGGGAGGCCGTCGGCCGCGTCGCTGCATTTGATAGGTGAGTGATTTATAAGGCAGCTGCTCCCCAGGTTGCAGTGCAGAATTGCGCATGCGCCCGGCTCAACAGCTGACAAACACATGCTGTTTCTGTTACAGTTACACTCATTGCCTCACGCACAATTCTATTAGCGCAACTTATACTGTACGAGCATAGCAATGTACTTTTATGATGCGGTGATCCCACTCAGTCAAGTAGCACCGTAGCAAATACCGCCTGAGTTGAATTATGACACAATTAACAGTTTGCCCATTTGTTAAACATGAAATTGAAAAGCACGCCTTTTCCACCACATATGAGCTGTTCTGGGAGACAGAGTTGTCTGCTAGTGCTGTTCAAACGAAATCCCCCTGTTAGGACTTATCCTATTGGACGTGCGAACTCTTGAAAGTGAGGGAAGGCTTAGAAGTTTCTGGTGTTGTTTGATATTTGAGACCTCTCCATTAACCCACAGCAGCTCACTGGGAGAGCGTAACCTTATTTCACGCTGGCTCTCAAATAGTGCTGAGAATTTGCGAGGCAGTTAGTGGCCGTCATTAATAACAGCTCAGGCTGGGCTGACAGCTGCTGATTGGAATGAAGAGCCACACTGCAGCAGACAGCTACAAATTTCCCTGACAGCCAGGTCTCCATTACTGGGAGTCAGCTGCCAAAACAGCAGTAATCAGAGAGGGAGCAGAGAAAACATGCTTTCTCGCAATACACACCTCCACTAACCCTCTGAACACACACCTAACACACATAGTGCAGGCTTCATCACTGCACCAAATAGTCCTCCACGGCGCTCCAGATCCGATGGAGGTCTGTGCAGACACGGCTAGCATTGTAGTACCTGCGGAGGCGAGGTGCTTTTGGGGAACAGCCTCTCGTGTGAAGGTCCGTGGCCTTGGACTTGGTTTGAACCCAGTGACAGCGTTGGGATCTGGTGTAGGTCAGCCTGTCAGCACGGAGCCCCAGATGATCCTCGGTGCTTTCCATGTGTGGTATGCACATGGCACCGGGGTCACACTCTCAGACACTCATCGGACGGACGCTCCTTCCTACAGTCCAGGGTTTAGTCTGTGCTATGAAGTCCGATAGGATTAATACAGACAGATAAGGATAGGTTTTATAATATAATAACGTTTTATATTGTATTCCATTGACCCGATTGAATCATATATATCGTGGATCCTCATCACGTCCCTATAGAGAGGTAGATGAGAACGACAGTAGAAGGAGCGAGAGAAGGGCCGGGGGAGGTGGAGTAGCGGGGGGGCAGGGAGCCTACTCCACCTCTTCTTCCTTTTGCACTAAATCTGTATTTTCCAGTTCAGGGATCTGATGTTCGTCATCGTGGATTCAACCATCAACCGGTCGTCATTATATCAACGTGAACACGATCAGTTCATCGATGGATTCCTCGCACAAGTCTCCCATTTTGGCAGCAATGTCCTCACACGAGGCTCGCTCGTTTTCTGGATTATTTTAAGACAGGAAAATATCTGCTTTTGCTCAGTGCATGGGAGCGCTTTATTTCTGTCAAATATTATTTGGGTCACCTAATTTTAACCAAACTCTGTCAGCCCTGAGAACAGTTGCCATGACGCGTTAAAATGAGTGATCGCCGAGGCTTCCCTGCATCCTGGACGAGCACAGACGACTCACGTCGGTCAGATCAGGCCTCAGGGTTATATCGATTACAGGGCCAGGACGACTGGTTCCTCCATTACATAAACCCAGGATTCTGTGTATTATTCCTTTCTCCTGTCTCAGCATCAGTTAGAACATCCACTGAACACACACACACACACACACACACACACACACACACACACACACACACACACACACACACACACAGACACACACACACACACGCACACACACGTGCAAATATGATTGTCAACGCACGCAATGGCATTAATATTCATGAACATATGCATAAAACACGTGTGCGTGAGGAGAGCGCTGCTTTCTTAGGAGGTGACAGACAACAGAGAGGAGAACGGTTGGTTTTATAGCTCCTCTCCCCCCGTCGGCTCCCCCGCCGACAGCAATAAAACACCCATAATAAAAGGTGCCGTCGCCACACTGCGGCTCCGTCTCTAATCCACCCAGAGCCTCCGAGCGCCATCTTTTCCGTCTCCTGCAAAGACAGGCGCTGGTTGCTTCAGTGCAACCTGCTCTCCACCTGCAGCAGAGAAATGACTTGGCTCTTTAGACCTTGTATTCAAGCAAAAGAACAAAGATCAAGTCTCCCTGATTTTGACACGGGCTTAAAATATAAGGGGATTGCATGTCGGGTTAGAGATGGTTAAGGGAGCGATAGACAACTGTCTAACCCATTTAAATGTCTAAAAGCCTCCATATCACTACGCATTCCGGATTTTCGGCAGTGCGTCACAGGAAGAGCGCCAACCCGTGAGCAACCATTAGTGGAACTGGCGGACGGTGCAGCAACCTACTGCAGGTAGATCATAAACCCTGGAATATAAAAACCACTCATTGAAATGGGTTGAGAAATGTCAACACTATAGTGCCGTTATCCGGAAATATTTTAAACAAGAGCACAAATACAGTAAAAAACATAAACAACGTACGGATATTTGCTTTGATACTGAAGTAAAAACTTCACTTTTGGTACAGTAACAAAGTACTTATACTTCGTTACTTCTCACCACTACTCTTTATACAACTGAAAGATATTTTCCATTTGTTGACGTTTACGGTGTTCATTATTTCATGTCAATTAAACACGTTTTCTCACAATATTTTCTGCAATAAGTGACATTAAACAGCAACGTGAAGAGATGACAAGCACATGATTGATTTGAAACAAATATCATACACATCATACATTTTGGATGAAGTTAATGCTAACTGCTAGCGTATGCTAATGCTTAGCTAACGGTATGAACACAATCCATGTATATAAAACATGCACGATATAATGTTGCAGACACGTTATAATTTGTTAACCCTTATTTAATAAATATTTGTATTCCAGTTTCAGCGGGTTTTATATATATATATACACATGTGTGTGGATATAAATATATATGTACAGTATACTATATATATATGTTTACTATACCATACAAAACAATACTATGTTATATTATACTACACTGTGCTATATTATATCATATCGTACCGTACTGTACTTCACTGCACTATACTATACCATACTGTACTATAATACATATATTGCACTGTGCAATGCTATGCAATATTATACTATACTGTACTTAGTGCAGTATTATACTGTACTGTCTTAGGGGTCACCACAGTGGATCATCTGCCTCCAACACCTTCTGTTCTACGCATCTTCCTCCCTTACACCAACCGTCGGCATGTCCTCCCTCACCACATCCAGTACTTAGTGCTATATTATACTATACTGTACTTAGTGCAGTATTAAACTATGCTTTACTTAGTGCAGTATTATACTATACTGCACTTAGTGCAGTGTAGTATACTGTACTTAGTGCAGTTTTAAACTATACTGTACTTCATGCAGTATTATAGTATACTGTACTTAGTGCAGTGTACTATACTGTACTTACTGCAGTATTATACTATATTGTACTTAGTGCAGTATACTATACTGTACTTAGTACAACATTATACTATAATGTACTATACTATAACACTTAAAAATGGCCACTATACTGTAGTTTCAGTTGAGAAACAATGGATTGTTGCGTGTGTTTGTGTGTGTGTTTGGATACTGATAAAGTGAGTATGTGTATATCAAGTATATATTTCAGATAAAAGTACATGTGTTGTGGTGACAGTTGTATGAGCCTCAGTCGTCCTCCAGCCTGGAGCGGGCGGAGCCTGGGGAGCCGTGCAAGTGGCTTGGAGGGGCCAGAGGGAGCAGACACTAACAAGGCAACAACTCTGATTTAACGCAGCGTGAAAGTGCTGTTAGTCATAGATCGCCATGACAGCCGCTCTCATTATCACCACCTGGATATGCATGACATGGTTGTCAGGGCAACGCAGGCCCGTGGGGCGGCCGCGCCAGATCAACACCAAGCGGCAGAGGAACGGGACGTTTGATCACCCTCCCCGAATCAAATCCACCGGCAAGGCAGGCTGCGACTCGAGGATGTCACAGAGGAAACACGTCGCACATCTTTTCATCTTTTCATCTCGTATCGCATCGAGAGGCAGAAATTGTCGCTCTGGATGTATTTTTCCGCTCTGGTTTCATTTCCAGGGAATGAAAGTGAGATTTCTACACCCGCAGTCTCCTCACGTTTGGGCTGCACCGCCCTCCGGTCCTGCGGCACTCCCGTCAGGTGTCCTTCTCCCCAGACCTCCGTCTGCTCGGGCTGAGGCCTGCAGGTGCTCCGCCTGCCTCCCGCTGCAGGTGGGCCCCCGGGGGGGGGAGGGCTCCGCCTCGCCCTCCTCCATGCTCATTAAAATCTTCAGCTGTTCCTCTCACTCCTTCTCCCACCTCTCCCTCCCTCCCTCCCTCCCTCGCGTCCTCAGGCCCCTCACAGCACAGTGATCACACCAGTCAACACAATATTTACACCAGCCTCCTCCGCCAGCCTGGCCAGTGGGGAAAAACGAGGGACGGACCGTCCGCTTCCTCCGCCCGCTCCCACGCCGGTCATACGACCCGCGGAGGGACAGCAACGCCAACTTGCCGCTAAATGTCAGCCAATCACCGGCGTCGGGTGCGGAGCCAAACCGCAGAGCCCTTGTGCCTCCTGGCAGCCGTCCCTGCGGTGGCTCTGATCACATCCCGGTGTTAACAACACGTGACCTGCCCCCGCAGCCACACTAATTGAGGTTACATCCCAGGCAATACCTTGATGAATAATTAAAAGGCCAGCAACAGAACTCAGAGTGACTTAGCCAGCGCCCTGGGGTCTAATAACGCGCTTGGACTGTATTAGGTAATCTATCCACCGGTGCCAGTTAGTGTGTGAGCACACACAGAGTCACACACCCACCCACACACACACACATTCACAGAAAATTGGGCCTAGATAAATGCACCACAACAGTATCAGTCACTGTCAGCGCAGAGTGCTGATTATGTCTCAGCAGGAACAGTGTGAGCAATGATTTTGTGGCGGGCGGCGGGGACACCGCCGAGCAGCAGTGCGGAGTAAAACGGAAAGTGTCAGGAAAACGGGCACGGCAGAATGTCACGTACAAAGCTGTGCACGCTCCTGCAAGACGAAATCTGATCTACGAACAAACGTGTGTGTGTGCGTGTGTGTGTGTGTGCAAGCAGTGTGGTGATGTGTCTTTGCGCTTGTGAAAGAGATAGATAGATTCTTTAATCATCCCCAGAGGGAAATTGCGACGTTACAGCAGCGCACATACACACCACACGCACATACACAACAATAGGTTATATTTATACAGTAATAAACAGAAACAATACAAAAAACGACAATATACAATAGACCTAAATGGTAACAAGAATTTGGTGATATACAATCTGGAAAAACATGTCAATATAAAATAAACTTAAAAATAAAAAAAAACTAACGAAAAAAACACAATTCACATTCTGACAGGAAATTGTGCAAGTTTGAATGAATTTATATAAAATACAGTATATGTGCATATTATGCACATATACTGTGTACTGGAAAAAATTGCATAAACCATATACAGTAATATAGCTACATGAATTCAAGAGCTGAGTGTTTCCCATCCCCCAGTCTAGCCCAGATCCAGCCAGAGAAGGGTTGCACGCTTGCATTGTTTGTGTGCATGAATGCGTGCGTGGACATATGTCTGTGCATGTGGCTGTGACTGGGCTCGGCGTGTGTGTCCTTGACCGCGTTGCAACCCGAGTCTGGAAACGCTAAACCCCATTTATAAGTTAGTATTAAGCCTGCGACGGTGCTAAAGATGCACCTTCATAGCGGCACCGGCCACTGGAACCGACAAAGGTCGTTCACACCATGTGATAATTCACACCATGTAATAAAATTAGTTGTTTTATGAACTGTGACTGTCAATCTATTCTTGAAGAGGGACTCTATGGGTAAAACAGAGTGAGAGAACATCGTCGCAAAGACCATATCCTGTGCAATGTTCAGCTGATGGATGTAGACAGGGAACAAATGCTACGAGATGGGAGCATTTTGAAAGCATTCCAGTCATGAAAGTCAATGGGAAAATGGGCAAAAGATGAACAGTGCATTGTGGATAGTGATCAGAGAATTACTCCCTCCAGGCTGCCCCGGGGAGCAATGTGTGCATCAAATCAAAATATTAATGGCGGATCAGGCAAAGAAAGGCGTGTTGTTGACAGGCCGAGTGGAGGTGGTTTGCGCGTCGCGGCGCAGTCACGGCGCTTCCCTGCTCCTCCCGGCGTCGGAGCCCCTCGCAGCGAGCAGAAGGAGACCGCCAGCGCGGAATAATTAAGACCTCTGCGGAAGTGACAGGGTCGCCGGGAGGTCGGCGGCGCGGCGCGGCTCCCTCCGCTCAGCTGCTTCCTCCGTGAGCCGTCACGGCCACCGTGTATTTATAGCGCCCCGCCGCCTCCGCCTCCTCCGCCTCCTCCGCCTCCTCCGACGGATGTCACCTTCAAGCTGCCGTCTCCGGGGCTAAACGCGAGCCCTTTTCAGCGGCCTAACGAGCAGGGTGCCGGCAAAAACCCACGGCGACAAACAAAAAAAAGGTTTGCGCTGCTCGCCGAGCGTCCCCCGGGGGGGGGGAGCAGACGCTTTACGCAACAGGAGCCAGAGTCAACACGCACAACGCTCAGACATTAACATGCATTCGTTCAGGACGGAGAGTCAACGCACGCCTCATCCAGCAGAATAATTGTGGTAAATAATTGAATGTGCCGCTTTAATATGCTTTTAGGCAGAACAATAAGAATGACTTGATGTGCAAGATAGCATGAATAAAAAATATAATTCACTAGTTGTTCATATATTTGCGTTGCCAACAAAACAAACACATGCCGAGAAACCAAGTCATCTATAATTCAACGGATGATTAAAGTAATTCTGGGAATTAACACGGGAAACAGCAAATTATCTGTCATTTCTCAGGGTTTGTCTCTGCGTGCGTCCCCGCGCAGGATGCTCTGTACGTCAGTGCGGCAGATGAACGAGGGCCGGCGCCGGCCTCAGCCGGGCTGGACCAATGTGTTGACACTGCTTTAATTCAGCTCGACACCGGACACCAGCCGTCCCTCTGGGGGGCCGTGGGGGGCAGTGGGGGGCGCTAACCTCTCAGAGATTCTCAAAATACACAAACAACGGGGGGGGGGGGGATTAAAATAACTTTTCCCAGAGCCGCGCTGGCACACCCGGCTTCACGCAGCACCACGACGTGTTTTGACGCGGCGCTTTCACCCGACGAGCGCCGGGCGGCGGCCTCACGTGGCGTTTCGACGCCTCCGGTGGAGACGGGCGGCCTCGCTCAGCGCTGCGTCCCGGAGAAGCCACGGAGCTCAATCGATGGGGCCAAAGACGTAAAGCGGCCCCCCTGACGGGGAGCGCATGGTGCTGGCGGCGGGGGTTTGACCTTTAACCTTATGCGGATTGCTAATGTGCCGGGCCGGGGGGCTGGGGTGGGGGTGGACGAAGTGTCGGTCACTGGATACGAGCCGTCCTGTGGGTCCTGCGGGTCATACACTTGCCACTGCCAGGGCGGCTCCTTTTACCGCCACGCCGGCGATAATCAGCTGATGCCGGCTGTCAGCCGCGGCGGCTGCGGCACAGATGGGGGGGGAGGGACGGGGGGGGCAGACAGACACAGAGGACACGCGATCGTCCTGCTGACAAGCGTCTCCAACCCACAGCTGCCGTGGCAGCTCGTCTGTCATGGGGGAGGAGAGGTGTGGGGGGGAGCTGGGGGTGGTAACAGGACCCCGCTGAGAAGTGGTGAGGACGAGGGTCTTAAGAGAGTACAAATTTCAGCACCCTTTGGTTCCTGTGCAACCCCCCCCCCGCCCTTAGCATCCCCCCACCACACACACACACACACACACGCACGCGCACATACACACACACACACACACACACACACAGACACACACACACACACACCCACACACACACACACACACACACACCTCCTCTCCGCAGGGTATCTGATGGTGCTGGACACCCTGCTGCAGGATCAGCCGGCAATCAGGTGACACATTGTTAGAGTGTGTTTACAAAGATTGGGCCCTCATTGTCAAATGTTGTAGTATCTCTCCAAAAGGTACTTGTACACATATGTATATGTGTATATGTATATGTATCTATATATACACACACACACATATACAGTATATATATATATATATATATATATACATATATATCATACCCTTAGTGGACGCCTGTCTGCTTTTGTACAATGTTCAGCGTCGAGCCGGATACAGAAGAAGTACGAGAGTACCAAGTACAAATACACTGACACAAAATTACTGTAGTTAAAGTGAATGTACTGCAATGGCGTTTCTACTTAAGTAAAAAATATACAAGTACTTGCTCTTAAATGTACTTAAAGTATTAAAATTAAAAGCACTTGACACATCCAGTGTAACGGAACCTATAATATATGACGTATTACTGTCACTCTGATTCTGCAGATGATGCTCGTGCAGATCCTGATTATAACTTAACTTAATGAGAATGAGAAGTTCGATAGATCATTGATAAATGCAGTCGAGTAAAAAGTGTAGTAAAAGTCGAAAGTCTCTCTTCGTTTTTATTCTGTGCACAGTGTCCTTTTTGGGATTTGGAAGATGCCAACCTGCAACCTCCACAGAGTAGAGGAGGAGTTCTATACTAATAAAAACCATTACAATATGTTTAATACCAGCTCTAAATGCTGGCGGGAGAATTGGCTTCCCTCTGCACTTTTCAGTTGCATTCAGCAAAATCAGTTGTTGGCTTTCGTCCCTCGCTCTAAATAACCGCGGCGTGTCCAGGACTTAAATATAGAGCCGGGCTGTTCCGCTCGGAGAGCTGCGCATCGCCTTGAAAGTTCAGCGCCATTAATTAGAGTAAACCTGACCCTGACCCCCTCGGCGCACGGGCGAACACGCTGACACGCCGGAATAGTCTACATCAAGGATCCGGCTGAAGACACGTAGCGCCGGATGGAGGGAGCGGTGGGGTGGGGTGCGCGTGGGTGGGTGGAGGAGGGAGCAGGCCTCCCCCGGGGGAGGCGACCCCGTCGTCTATGACTGGCAGCCAAATTACCCGGCAGGCCACGGTTCGGCGTCTCCCCTCCAGGAAATGTGCTCTCGTCTGTCAGAGTGCGGAAGCAGCTGGCGGCGGCGGTGACGGAGGGGACGGCGGCTCCTCCCGCCCGCTTAGCAGAGCGCCATTTGGTCCGAGTGCACGCGCTCATTAGCGACCCGGGACGTGTTGTCACACGGCAGAGGGTCCCCCCCCCCGCCCCGCTGCTCCCGCGAATCTCCGTTCCGCCGGAGCACGAAAGCGAACCTCCTCAGTGCACCGGTCACCGAGTTCAGCTCCTTCTTCGGCTAGAAGAACTGACAGAGCTGTCACCGCCATTTTAGTTGGTGATTACCTGTCAAACCAATGACTGTGATACGTTACATTCACCCAGCTCCACACGCACAACAAACGGAGGAATGCAGATACCTGCAGAGAAGTGACCCGGCACAGGGCGGGACCGAAACCCCGTCCGGATCCCACACGGATTCGCCTCCCTGCTGCCGCAAGCCGGCGCGCCCGCTCTCGCATCCCGCGCCCCAATCACTGGCGAGGGGACCCCAGGGAGGACGCTCCACCGCGGTGAATTAACAGCCTCTGATTATAAAAAACAACCCGGCGGGGGGGGGGGGGGCGGGGTTTCGCCGTCGCTCGCGTACCTCAAAGGCGATGCTCTCGCCCCCCGCCTCCGCTCGCCGTTACCGCCGGACGGTGAGGTCGTCTGAAGGGCGCGGCGCCGATCCTGAGGTTGGGAAATGTGGAAAAAAAAAAACGCGTACGTTTTTTCTCGGCCCTGATTGACTCGCCCAGCGCCCCGTGTGCATTTCAGCGAGTAACCACGTCACGTCGCAAGGGAAAGCCTGCGACAAATAAGCTTTAGTGATCTGTAAGTGATTATCGGGGCTTAAAGGGCTTAACTCGACGACAGTGCCACGTCGCGCTCCAGCAACAATCCTTTTTTGCTCTTCAAATCCCGTAAACTTTCCTTTAACCTTAATCTATCACCTCGGTCATCCGGTGTGATAAATAGGAGGCCTTAAATAACTGAGGCCGGCTTGATTAATCGGAGGAAGGGAGGCGTTACGGTGAATGTGCACAGCCAGCGCCGTGCGTGCGCGCTGTGGCCGGAGCCATCTGCCTCCCACCGGGACCAAAAACAACATCACCGGCACATCGTGGGGCCCGACACGCCACGCACAAAGTTACCAAAGTATTTTGTGTCGAAAAATGTAAAGCTTTACTCACAACTGAATGTGAGTTCACATTTTGGACCGTGGGGATTCCAGGGCATTTTTCCTCACCAGGTTCCAGGTTCCAGGTTTCAGGTTCCAGGTTATATCGGTTGCGTCAGGCGTCATGTGACCACAGAGCTTCTCCTCCACATCAGTGCAAAAGTCAAAATATTGGGAGAAATATTGGATTTGTACCCGTGAGGAGTTAAGTTCCACTAAAACTAAAACTAAACTGTTTCTTGGAACACCAGGATCAGAGTAATGGCTTCATTGAATTGTTTTTAATTAGTAATAACAGGAATTTATAGCCTATGGACACATGGCACAACGTGTGTCTCTCTGGTAGGAAGTGGACTGAAAGTACGTTTCTTCATTGTTATTATTTTCCCATTGCTTGAGTCCCATTGAGGTCAGCATCTCTTCTGCAAGGTAAACCTGTAAACCTGTGAACATCACAGGCACAAATGTAAATGGTTCAGCGAGATAATAAATGATGGGAACCAACATGAACATTTTCCATGAAAAGGCCTGGGACGAAAAACAACCATAACATATCCTTTAATAATAAAGACGGACACTGTAGCTGTGTATTTTCTTTGTATTTTGTATATTTTATTAATCCCTCTGGGGGGGATTTAGTTCCCTGCATTTGACCCATCCCAGTATCCTCCGTATCTCAGAGCGCGGGGGGGGCGCGGACAAACAGTCGCCGCCGCGCTTCCTCTGCCGTTCCGACGCGGCTACTACCACGACACGACCCGGCCGCTGTGAGCGGAGAGCCCTGCGCCGCGGCCTCCCGGCGCTCCGGCCGTGCGCTCCGGGCCAATCACAAAGGCGCCAGGTGGCCCGAGGAGCGGGCGCCAACACCAGCAGCTCTGGGTCTGAATAGTACAAAAAAAACAAAAAAAACCCCAACACACTGCGGACAGAGAACTCGGTCCGGGCCCAAAGAGCCTGGTCGTCCAGCACCGGGTCCTAAACGGAGCGCGGCTGCGTCGGGCTACATTTGTATAAAGGCAAACAGGCCCAACGCGGTCTCTGTGGAGAAAAACTAGTACTGCGCGCCACACAGGGGAACACAACACTGGTAATTCAAACATCATCCCAACAGCCAATTAATAACATCTAAAAACAAGATAATAATAGCCGGTCGCGCCTATAATTAAATTTGTGTATACATGTGAAATAATAACGGCTTGTCTGACACCAGAGAGAAAACTTTTTGTATTAATTTACTACTACATTTTCCACTCATGCGATAATTCCGCCACATACTGGTCTAATGATCTCATAAACACTGCGGCTTACTGCGCCTCAGAGACGCATTAATTACATGGAATCACCAGCAGCGGCTCCGGGGTTTTACACCACTGCATTACTGCATTACCGCCTAAAACGAAACGCCGGCTGACGTATTTTCTCTCACGAGCTGACATTCCATTTTCCCTTCCTCCTTTTTCCGCCGTCTCCGTAACGTCTTGATGTCTCCCTCGTAGCCCCGGAAAGGTGCGGGTGTTTTTTTTTTTGTTTTTTTTTCCTCTAAACCCCAAATAACACTTCTCCGCGGCGGCGTGAGATCGTCAAGAAAGCCTTATGTTATTACGGCTCCGGTTTAATTGCGCTGGGCCGTCAGGGTGCATCTTCGAGGGAGTTAAACAGCAGTGACTATAAACACCGCTTCGACAGTTGTTTATTCGTCTCATTTCGGCGTCGCATGAAGCGCCGGATTTATGTCCTGTGCTTCTAATCGCGATAAAAGGCAGGCGCGGCTCCCACGAGCGTCACCGTGAATCACGTCTTGTAAAACGATCACGCCGCTCTCCCCACGCCGGCGCGGCGAGGCCGGCGAAGAGGAAGACGAGAGGAACGTTCTGTTAATTGGACGCCGCAGTAAGGGTCACAATAAGCCAGGGGGCGAGGAGAGATTTGCCTCCGAGAGCTGGGGGAAGGATTTGGAAGGGGAGCGGTTATAATTGGCCGTGAGATGAGGAGCCGGGGCCAACCTTCCCCGGCTCAGACTGTGACGGCGAACCCCCCCCCCCCCCCCCCCCCCCGTCCTTTCCCCCGTGAAAATGAGCCGGAGATTCGGAGCCTGGGGAGGCATAATGCATGTCAGAGCCCACAATGATGTTTCATTTGAAATCATGTCGCAGCCCCCCCCTCCTCCCACTCCAGCCTCCTCTCTCTCACTCCCTCTCCCTGAAACAACCCATTCATCCTAAAAATGGTTTTCATCGGCGTCAACCCCCCTCCCCCCCCTGCAGCCCACCCTCATACACCATTAGTCCCATCCCTCCGCAGCCTAACGACCAAAATGCATTTCCTAGCCTCCCCCCCCCCGCTCCCTCTGTAGCAACCCTTATTATCCTGGAGCTAATGTTTTAAATTCAATTGCAACAATCCATATCCAGGCCAATTTACTGTTTCCTCTTAAAAGCGTCCCACCCTGCGCCGGCTCAGAGTGCACGTCCGTGGAGCGGGGCTGCACATACACACAGCAGGCGCACCGGATGTGCATGGCGTCCAAAAACAACACAGGCGCTTCAAGGGAAATGCAGAAAATTAGCCGGGAAATGTAAACATGCGCAGACACTCAGATGCACGTATTATGTCTCACGCCCGCGCACACGCGCACACAACCGTGCATGTGGAGGGAACGCACAGTGTGACCAGCCGTGCGCCCTCCATCCTGCTGGAGGCGAAGCGCACAGGCTATTAATGTTTCACAACACACTGTATCTGTGTCTCTGTCTTTTTTCAAGGGCACACAGCCAGTGGGAGCGGGGGGCGGGGGGCGGGGGCTTGGAGGCTGTTCAGACGCAGACAAAAACCCCCCCACCCATCCCTACCCCCACCCACCCCCACCCTCCCATCCCCACCCCCACCCTCCCATCTCTCGTGCCTCCGTGCATCGCTGCTCGCCGGACTCAATCACATGTGCGGTGTGCTTTCATGAATTAATAACGGGCACTTTGGAGCGCCTGGCAGGAACATGGCGACCACACGCTGATGGAAGTTTAATGAGCAGCGCAGGGACCTCGCTGCCATGGCACCGGCGGGTCGTCCCTGCACCCCCCCATCCCGCCCCCCGTCCCACCCCCGCCCCGCAGGGTCCCAGTGTTTGGGCTCTCATTACCTAGATAAATATATCTGCCCCCCGGATCAGCCCACAGGCTCCACGCCCCCCCCCCCCCCAGCCCCAGCCTCGGAGACGTTATCACAGCCCTGATTACCCCAGCCGGCCCCCCGGGGCCACGGCCGGCCACCTTCGCCGCAACACAGACATCAGTCTCAATTGGCTCTTGGCTAAATCTCGAGCCCCAGAGCGTGACGTGGGCGCAGCGTCGGGCTCTAAGGGCCGAAAACGGAGGAGGTCCACTGGTGATTCCAATCAGCAATTATCTCAATCGGATCACATTTGGATTCGGGGGGTTAGCAGGGGATAATCACACTGGTGACTACCTGACTAGTTCCTATGCCTGGGTTTCTATCTCCCTCTCGCTCTCTCTCGCTCTCTCTCGCTCCCTCTCTCGCTCGCCCTGCCTCGCTTTCTAATGCTCCCTGTGGACCGTCCACTGACGAGCCTCTGAGATGCAACACACATTGATTTAGGAGCTGCCAGAGTCATCGATTTGAGACGGGGGGTCAACAGCGAGCCCCCGGAAGCCCCCGCCCGGCCCCCCCAGGCCCCCAAAATCGAATCTAATTTAATGTAATATTAATCCCCAGGGTAAAATTCAAGAGCGTACAATACCATTGAAAATATGGAAGAGCTCCACAGATATTTTGTAATACATGTAATACAAGAATATGTTGTGAAATATGTGAAATATAATACAATTTTCCTACTTTTTTCTGATATATCAAAAAGATATTGCTAAACAATACATATTTTTTGTGAATTCATGTTTTTTATTTTATTTTTTTAAATGTATGAAAGATTAAATAGTATATCCAGCAATATAGTGCAAATATCGAAATGTTCTCTGCATATGGATGTTGTGCTGATTTCAAAGTGGGTCCTTTGAAACGGCACAGTGAAAACACCGTTACCGAAAGCACGGTGAGAACGGTGTTTAATTGACATAAATGACAACACGTCGGATCTCCGCTGCCTCGGGATTATGCATGAGACGAGATTTGTGCTGCGGGAGGGCTGCGGAGGAATTTCCAAATCATCATGAATAGAAATTTTGGAGAAACCGGCAGAATGCCTGTTTAAAAAAGGGACACGGTCGCCGGAGATAACGCAGCGCGGCGGCGAGCGCCATCTGTATTCAAAGCGTGCGTGGCGGCTTCGGAGGCAGGTGTAATATGCACTTGTAATGAAATGGAAATGCCTCCGTAAATTCCCCGGTGGAAGGGTCTCCTCGTTTTCCTGCCTCTTGCACCCTCTCGCTCTCATGTTTATATAACGGTATAGTCTCAATCATTCACTCCGGCTGGTTGAAGGTTACCGGGGGCAAGAGGGGTAACAAATGGGTTCTGCGCCCCATCTGAGAGCCAGCGGGCTGAAGGCTGGATAATGGACTGTCATAATGGACAATATAGGCGAAACCCTCCCGAGACCAGGAAACCAAAGTACAAGTAGGCTGAATTATTCATGGTTACCATGGTGTCCCCGCACAGCTGCATTACATTAGGCTCTTCATTAGCTGCCCTGTATTCTACGAAAAGCTTGAAACTAAAATATGACCAATATTTCGACTGAAGGAGGACATTATCATAAGCTCTCACGGGGGTTTATTCCTGCTTAAATGCGAGTGAGTGCTGACCTTCCTCACCGCGGTAATAATGTGGCGGGGATTAAAATGTGATTCCATCCACGACAAGAGCTCCTTGTGCTTATTCTAATGACGGCGGCACGGTGACAGCCCGCGCCCGTCTGCCATGCAGTCATTTCCTGCTAATAAGACACTTAACACGCGGGCCTCTCCCTCTCCCAGCGCTCGGCAGAGGGAGAGAGGAGCCGCCCAGGGGGAAAAGCTCGGCGTCCGCCTCCTTGCCGTGGTGTTTCTGGAGGGGGACACGCTTTCAGACTGGATTGGAAAGAGAATCTACGTAGAGTCTGGCAACCGGTGGTTCTTACTTTGGCAAACGTGCGTCGTACATGGCTCTTAAAAAACGCACGCCGGTTTCTCCGGGCACATTAACTCAGGGTGCATTTTTGCACAAGTAGCCCGTCGTAAAAAAATCGAAAAGACCCATTCCTGTGAGGTTCAGCTCGTACTGGAATGATTATCTGCACAGCACCCGATAACGGCTATTTGTCGTTGGCAATTTTACTTATTTTTATTCTATTTTATTTTATTTTATGATAATTTTACTGTGTATTTTTCTGAGACTCGCATCAATCCTAAACCATGACAAACCCCTGGTATATTTGAATGCCCCTGGGGGATTCAACTCGTTCTGATTCCGAAATCTTCTTGGCGATTCTCCCCTTTTGGCTTTTTTTTCTGCCAAGGCCGACTTTTTCTTTTGCCAAACGCACATCGCACAAAACGCGCGGCACATTTCTCCCACACTTAGCGTGTGATGGAGAGTGAAGAGCTTGAACCCCTCTCCTCTGGCAGGAGACGGAGGGAGATGAAAACGCTCGCCGGTGTGTTTGGCAGCCCTGCTATTCTGGTCGTTGACCGCTGCACACAATACAAAGCCCATCTTTTATTCATGGGCCGGTCGCCCGGAGCGGCGCGGCGTGTGTCGGCCACGCCTCCTCCAACCTGTCGGCTCGGTTCCAGCGCTCACCGCTCTCAATTACAAGCGAGAACCCACCTTACAGCGGCAGAAAGTCTGGTTTGGCGGCGGGATTAGGGAGAAAAAAAGCTCTGTACAGATCCACAGGCGGCGAGGAGCACTTCGACTGACTGACACACACACGCACACACACACTCACACACACACACACACACACACAGAGCTGAGGATCCATTTTCAAGAGGGTCAAAATGATTAGCAGGGCTGAAATACGAGCAGTTATTAAAAAGTCAATACATTGTCATTATAAGTGAGGAGTAAAGGCATCGATCGGTTCATGCGCTCGCCGCTCATTTCCTCGCCAGACACACCAGGCGCGCTGGGTTTCCATCCCGCGCCCGCCCGCCGCCTGAGCCACTGCGGCACTTTGTCAGCGCTGGGACCGGAGGAGAGGCGGCGCTCGGTTGCCGAAGGCCCAACGGGCGAATGGACGCTATGGCCGCGCCGCAGGGCGGTGCAACAGGAAGTGCCATCCCAGAGACGGGCGGAGAAAACGGAGGAATGACTGAACTGTTATTGCCACTAAAAAGCGCTTTCCAGTTGTGACTCAAATGTGAGGTCTGCAGGGTGTTTACGTGAAGGGTCGAGCTCCAGGGCGACGTTGCAATTGGGCCCCGAAACATGTGTAACTGTAGAAAATGTACCGGAGACAATGAATCAACATGGCTGTGAAGGCTTTTTTGGACACACCCGGTTTCCATTTGTGTAACATATTCGGAGTTGACTGGTCGTCTGATCAGTGGTTCCGCCGGCATCTGTGTCTGTTTGGTAAAAAACAAGAAACAAAATGAAAAATCACCATGTTGTTTATTTTGGACATATCACTATTCACGAGAGAAACTTCCAACAACTTGTGTTTTTCCAATCCTTTGCATTTTTTGTGTGTCGTGTTTTGCAGCGTTTGAAGAGCCCCAAAAATGAAGACAAAAATGTCTTTTTCAATATTTATAATCTGTTTTGAACTGTAAACTCCATCTGGAGTTTAATGTGATGACTCATTTCAAGCCGTAATCTTAATCCGTTTTTTTACGCCGCTTAGATGTCGACCCAAAGGGGACGGGGGGAGTTGAAAGCTGCCGTCAATGCAGTAAAACTGGAGCCTAATACACTGCAGCAGAGGAGCAGAATTGAATTTTCACAGAGAGGAATAAAGGCTGTTTATCTGCCTCTTAGAAACAAAACACACCCTGACGCAGAATGAACAAAGAAGGAGCCTGGAGCAGCACCACCCTTCTGGCTCTGTGGGGGGTCACAATATTTGACTTTGCAACAGGTCTGCCTCCCTCCTGCTGCTGCAGCAGTAAACTCTTGGTCTCAACCGCTTCTGGAATCTACAACGTCTGGTTCATCATTCAACAGGTTGATGCCATCGAAAACAAACAACGTCAAATAATGGACGGAATTGTAATTACTATTATGTTGTATTTTGGCTAAATAAACAGATGTATCTATAGTTTCAATGAACATGGCAGAGTAGAGATAGAGTAGAAATGTGCTGTGATGCACAGTACAAACCTTAACTTCCTGTGGGCACGAATGAATGTGGCATCACCTCTATCACCTCCGGGGTCTCCAGCGTCTCCAGCGCCTCCATCCCCTCCATCCCCTCCATCATCTCCATCACCTCCATCACCTCCAGCGTTTCCAGCGTCTCCATCACCTCCAGCGTCTACAGCGTCTCCACGCGGTGCCACCACATCATGAACTGATTTCTTGGAGGAGAACCTGTTTGGCGACTGGGTCACGCGATGTGAACGAGTTGCCGAACAGAGGATCCAGAGCCTCGCGAGGCTCCGCAGCGGCTGCAGAACGTCCAAAGAAAGAAAACCAGAGACATAACAAATCCTAGTTGTGATTTTTCAATTGAGGGAAAACTAACACAAACGTACGAAGGTTTCTTTACAGAACCAAAATTACCTTGGAAGTGTTGCAATGTAAAGACTCTTTATTGACTTGTTGGAGCTGTTATATATGAGATATATTTGTTTATTGAATTGTATTGGTATAAATAAAGCTCAGGAGGCAGAGCTGGTGGTCTAGTCATCTAAAGGTTGCTGGTTGGATCCCAGGCTCCTCCTGCTAGCATGCTGTAGTGTCCTTGAGCAAGACACTTAACCCCTCATTGCTCCTGATGGCTGCGTCCGTCGCTGTTTGAATAATTGTAAGTGGCTTTGGATAAAAGCGTCTGATCAATGACTAAATGTAAATGTATATATATATATATATGTATATATATATATATATATATATATATATATATATATATATATTCGACCTGTGCTGTCAGCAGGCTTGGTGTACAACACAGCGTATTTGTAAACCAGCGCAGCCGTTTTTTTTATTGGTATATATATATATATATATATATATATATATATATATACTGTATATAATGTGTATACTCATATACTGTATATACTGTAATGTGTATTCTCATATACTATATATAATGTATATACAAATCTACTGTATATACTGTGTATACTCATATACTGTACAGTTTATAATTATATACTCATATACTGTATATAGCCATATACTGTAAACACTTTATATACTGTACTGTGTATACTCATACACTGCATATAATGTATATACTCATACACTGTAAACAATGTATATACTGTACTGTCTATACCCATATACTGTATAAAATGCATATACTCATATACTGTATATACTAATATACTGTATATACTGTACTGTATATACTCATATACTGTATATACTGTACTGTATATACTGGAAATACGACACCGAGAGGCTTTAGTCGCTCAGTCGCAAAGAGGAAGTGGGTGTTAATAAGTCCATTTTTTTATGACTCAACATTTTTAACCAATAACCCTGAAACATGTTGTACGGCAGCGACTTAGGAAGCGATGTCTTGCACCAGAAAACCATTCAACGGCTGAAAAATAGAACAAGCAGCGTAGTTTAACCAGAAGGACCGTGCCCCGCGCGCCGCAACAACGCCGCGTCCCGCTGATAAGCCATCGTTAATCTGAAATAAAACAGGACACAGGTAATAGGTGCATTATTCACCGAACGGCGGAATGACACGCTTTGTTATGATGTGATAATCGCCGCCAGATGTTTCGGGGTTCAAACCGTGGTGTCAGCTGGCCGGCACGCGTGGCAGCGGAAGGAAAGGGAGGAACCTCCCGCTCAGCGCTCCGGAGCCGTGAAAACAAACTGCACTTTATTCATCTTAATATTTCATCAAAGACAGGCCAGCGCTGTATGATGGGACAAATTATTGCAATATATGATAATAACACTGTAATAAGCTGGACTCACCCTTCAGGTATTATCCCGTCTATACTGTTGTATTATCATTATTATTATTATTATTATTATTATTATTATTATTATTATTATTATTTATCTACAGAAATACAAAAACCACATTCATATTCATACCCGGTCAATACTTGCACCGTTACTGCCACAGATGTTGTTTTTTGTAATTGATCTTTATCTGGTGTAGAGAACACTTATATATATTCTGTATACATTGATTTTTCTCTGTTTCTCTCTGTTTGTTCTCTGTTTACACGACAATGCACCAGTTAGAACCAGGACAAATCCCCTTCCCTTGTACACGAAAACGTACTTGGCCTGAAAACCAGATTCTGATTGTGATTCTGAGAGAGAGAAAAAAAAACAAAAAAACCCTCTAAAATCACACCACTAACCCGAGTGGTCGGTCCCTGCGATAGAGGCGCTGGCAGAGTCGGTGCTGACGCGCTGGCGTCCGGATCTCATTTCGATTTTCTGCGTGCGGTGATGAACGAGCGCCGGAGTTCTGGACGGGTTCATTAGCGACGAGAGCCCATCTCATTAGAGCCAGAGCGGCATCGCTGCTGAGCGCACATTCCTGCTCCCTGTTTGTCTTCTGTTTATGGAGGTTACCACCATCACACACACACACACACACACACACACACACAGACACACACACACACACACACACATAGACACACACACACACACACACACACACATGCTGCCATGTTTGTTGACATCCCTCTGCACAAATTAAAATGGGAGCAACGACAAGGCGTTTATTTATTGAGTACTGTACTACTGTTAGTACTATGATGAGTACTACTACTACTACTCCTACTATGAGTACTACTACTTCTACTACTACTACTACTACTACTACTACTCCTCAGTACTCATCGCCTCAATGCAAGCAAAGTGTTAGTTGTTCTGTGGGGTTTATTTATTCACTGCCTTGTTTAAATCCAATCAGATATGACTTGAAACGCTGAGATAAAGAATAAAGTAAAGCGTGAAACAGGAAGCCCAGCATCAGCGTGCGCTGCCGCTCACCTCGCAGGTGAAGACGTGGAAACGCAGTGTAATCCATTTCCCAGCCGCCAACTAGGATTTCATTTTGCAAAAGACAACATTTTGTCGTGTGTGTGGGTTTATAATTATTTCTCGCAGATGAATCCATGCTTCTCAGGTTGAATATCAGATGTAAAGTGTCTCCGTTTTGGACGGTTGTTTACGCCCCTGAAGCCTGGAACAGGTGTGAATCCGCCTCATTCCGCGTTCGGTCTCGCCATCCTTGACAGGAAAAACAACACTAATAGGAATCACAAATACACTTCTGTAGAGCCTCATTAAGCGTGTGTTCCTGACGAATTTCTTAATAATTGACTTATTACAGCAATTGGACATTACATTTCTTTATTTTCAAATCAGGAAAGCCACAGGGGGTCCTCCATATTGCTGAAACACAGGCAATTTGACAAATCATCTCCTCCAGCAGGCTTAATGTCTCGTGCATATTCATGGGCTTTTCAGATTTCCAATCAAAGTGTCTGGCAGGTCCCTGGTGCTCCTCCATGAATGATTCATGCTGTTTAGCTCACAGTTGTTTGGGTGCATCTGGCTCGGGGAGGTGTGGGGCCCGGCCAAATGGATGGGCCACATGGTGGCTCCAGATGTTCTGCTTTGTACGTGCACAGCTCATCAGAAACAACAAGCGGTGCCACTCCGGAGCCTCTGCCATCTGGGGAACGTCTCCCCGGAGCGTTGTAGGAAGGATCTGCAGAAAAGACACGGCGATGGAGGTTGGAGGCTCCGCGATACAACACCCAGCAGCTCCCGATGCAACACGTCATTAGCCGGGCTGTTAGGACGCGTTGCCGCGGGAACGCATTACTGTTAGGACGCTAAATGTTCGTGATGAGGCGCGGGACTGTGTGACAGCGAGCATCTGCCGGCCCCCGCTGCCCTTGAGCAAAACACTTGTTAGCGCCTCCATGACCGCTGCCGTGTACCGGATCACCGGGCTTCATCCGAGGGAGGGAGGGACTTTGACTGATCGAGTCAATCAAAGTCACGTGAGGAAGCTGGAAGACGCCGCGCTCCTCTTTCTTCTGAGAAGTTCCTTCAGACCCGTCAGGTGAGGCTGCGCGCCGCCGGACTCCTGAGAGGATCCTCCACCCCCGGATCCTGCCACTCTCACTCAAATCATTATTTAGTCCTTTTGTAAGCAAGCAGTGTCCCAGATTACAAATTAATCTTTCATATGTTTCCAAGATGGAGCCTTCTGTAATCCCATCTGTATCAGACACAACAAAGCGCAGCATAAGAGCGCTCCCATGAATAATTCATCCGTCTCCCATGAAAGGCTTTCGTTATGTCTGTCATGTTTCACTCTTGCAGGGGATATCCATTGATCGCCGCCTTTCCTCCGACAGCAAGAACAAACAAGCGGCATCACGTGGCCGCCTGTTTCGTGAAACCCAACAAACAGATCTGAGAGAAACGCATGGGCAATCATGCAGAGGATGATATGCACATATACATATGAGCACACACACACACACACACACATTAGGCATGCGGCGCTGCATGCACGGTAAACAGAGCCTGCTCCTGTCAAATAGCTGCGTGTGCAACCTCAGGAAAAACGTGTGGAATAGATCACATTAAGGCCCATGTGTTTCCTGCAAGTAATAATTTACCCAGAGCAGCATTGTAATGTTATGGGCGCGCCCTCTCCCTGACGAGTTGCCCCCCATAATTCATTGCAACAGAATAGAGAAAACAGCATTGTTAACAAGAAAAGGCTTTAAATCACGAGCACGGAGTACATTTCTGTTGAAATATTAATGCGGAAAGTGTGTTTGCGGCTGAGGAACAAAGGGCAGAGTGTTGTACATCAATGGGCAGACAGCGCTGCGGGCTCTGCTTACTCCGGCCGTGCAGGGTGCTGTGTATGTATAGGGGGATGGTGCGTGTTGGGGTGGAGTGGGGGTCATTTATAATGTATTGGCCCAGTGGAGCATGAGGTGTCGGGCCCGCTCGGGTTCCGAGCGGCGCTGGCCGTGCGGCCGCGTTCCACCTTGCTCTCAGCCCTGGCTGTATTTACTCGAAAAGCTCGGCGGCGCAGTTTGGAAAGTGGGTCGGCGCGGCCGAGACGGATCCGATTCACTAAGCGCCGCATTTTCACCGTCGGCAGCCTATCGCCTTACGGGACTGGACGCGGCACAACTCTCCCTTTGAAAGTCACGGAACCTTGTGAGGCCACATTAGTGTCCTGTTACCTGCAAGGTAATGAGGGCTAGTCAGCGGGGTCGTCTGCCGCTCCAAGGTCAGAGAAGTGCAATGGGATCCGGTTGTGATTAACAGGGAGACGCTGCCTCCATTCACATGGCTGAACGGAGGAGTAAACACTTTGATTCGATAAAGGGAAATACCAGGCTCATACATCACGCACGTCACATAACTACCATTACCCAATGTATTCTGTGACTTAGTAGGAGCCGGGCGAAGTGCGGCCGCTCGGAGATCCGGCGACGTGACTCTGCTCCGCTCTGATGTGTGTGCGTTTGAGTGTGTAGATAACACGGCGCTGCCCCGCCGCCTGTCAGAGCCGCCGCTAATCCTGCCTGTTCTGCTTTGTCAAAGCTGCTGTTTGAACAATGGAGCTGTCTTCTTGTCTGCTAATTTAGGAACAAACATTTGCCTGTGTAGCAAACAAGCTCTCTGCTATTAATAGGATAATTAAGCAGACGGTAATGAGCAGGATTACCGCTAATTATGACAAGATTTGTTTTGGCATTTGCCTGAGAGGCAGCGGAGTGTTAAAGTCTGCACAGGAGTTCACCGCTGCAGCGCGGCAGCACCTGAGCAAACAGAGTGTGTGTGTGTGTGTGTGTGTGTGTGTGTGTGTGTGTGTGTGAGATAACAGCAGAACTACAGCAGCTTTGCAGAACGGGTGCACACTTTGCAACAGGGTCCAGCACGGAGGAGGAAGCAGCAGCTCAGGACATTCACAAAAAAACCCCCAAAAAACACTGCCTGATATTCATCATTGCTACAAGGTCAGACATAATATGCATGACTATACTATTTTCAATACATTTGAATGATGAATAACTCCCAAAATATGTTTTAATATGGCCAGAGATTTTTTTTTCCTTCCTTTAGCAGCAATTATCTGTAAATAAATAAATAAATAAAAAGGGATGAAGGGATTCATTAATCCAAGATGATATATTATACATAAGATGATACATATATATATATTCATAAGATTCAATCAGCAGAGCCGACGTGGAGCCCGGTTGAGGTGAAGGGGAACCTTAATGCGATTGCGGCTCGGGCCAGACACTGAGCTGCCTCCATTAAAGCGAGCGGCGCGGCCAGCAGCGCCAGATAAGACGCTGAGTCGGGGATTTACAGCTTTGGCTTATCGTCATCTTCACACCACTGTCTCACCAAGAGCAGGAACATTGCCTCAAATCCTCTCAGACTGCCAAGGTTCCGTCCTTGGGAAGTCGGAGGCGGTCGGCCTGTAAACAGGTGGTATAAAATAAAAACAACCCCAAAAAAAAACCCAAAACTTTTTTTAAATTTTTACATTTTTTATTATTTTTATTATTATCATCACCCCATTTTTAAACCTTTGTATTCCTGTCTCCCACAAACACTCACGCCGGCTTTGGGCAACGAGGCTAACGAGACTTTTCATTCGCTGGAAAGAAGCGCGGATGAGATTAGCGAGTGAGCTGCGTGGAGCACTGTTTCAGAAATAAAATTGCTTTTATTCCGTCCAACATGTGTTCGGTGAGATTAAGGAATAATCTTTCGGCGTTTAATAAGAGCCCGTTTGTGGCCTGCCGGCGGAGGGGCAGAAAGTGGAGCAAGCCCGCTCTACTTCAAATCCTGTTTATTGAATTATAAAGAACCTTTGGAGGTCGGGATTGGGACTCGTGGATTCACTCGTTTCACGCAACGTCTCCGTCCAATGCGCGGCGTCTTGAATATCGTAAAAAAGCATAACGTTTTCATAAGCAACGGCTCGGTGATATTAAATATCGCTCTTTTTTCTTTTCCCTTCATGAGACAGTCGTAATGAAAGGGATTACGACACAAAGACAATGGGAATAATGGCTCATTAACTATTCCATGTTGGGCTACCAGCACTAATTAGGGATGACATGCGACAGAAACGTCATCATTTATTCAAAGCCTCCTGGCGTTCGTACAGACCGAACAATAAAACGATAAAAAACAAACCGCGGCGGAGCCGCCACCTAGACCCAAGCTCCAGGCCGCCTCAGCCTGAGACATAAGACCACGCCGAAAATCCCTAACCTCAATTTGCGTAATCCAAAGGCCGAGTATGAACTTCAGCTTGAGCCGTGGCTTTCAAGAGGTATTTGGAAGTCGAAGTCTCAGATCAGATTTGGACAGATTAGAATTAAGAGTTGGAAGTCTGGGAGGGGTGGATAGGAGGATTTGCAGTGTTCCACGAGACGGCCTTGTCAGTGATAAGTTATACTGAGCCCGAGTAAGAGGATTGCCCGGACTAATCCGAATCAAAAGACATACCATGTGAATTACATCCCGAAACAGGTTCGCTTACACAGATTAGGAGCCTGCATGTAAATCCTGTCATACTCTACTTGGCGCTGGGAAGATGAGCCTCGGAGAACAAACACAAACATCTGCTTTGTGCCGAGAGTACGAGCACGGGGCCGGCCGCCCAAAGCGAGGAGTTTCCCTGATTGCGGCCTCCTCCTCCTCCTCCTCCTCCGCCTCCTCCCGTTGCACAGATGATTAGATGCTGCCGATGAGACAATTGTGCCGGGCGCGCCGGGCTTTTTTTTTTTTTTTTTTTGTTCTCACGCTACATCTTGGAGAGCGCTCGTCGGAAGGGCTGAGAATAACCCGTTCCTAGCGCTGACACCCGCAGCCGCCGCCTCCCTCCCACCAGCACCGCGCTAAGCTCCGGTTCAATGAAGCATTTATTCCTCTTCCTGTTTGACACTGGTGATTCTATCAAGGCATCTGGCAGCGAGCGCTGTACTACGAGGCTTATTGTTGAGACGTCAAAGAATGTTGTTACTCTGCCGTAGTAAAAAAAATAAAAATAAATAAAAAACAGCTTACATATTTATTTCTATCCCCCCCCCCCCCCCCCCCCGCCCCGCCCCCCTCTCTCCCCAGAAGTACTGAACAAACAAGACTCGTATCCCTGGCCCAGAAACGCTTCAAAGAGCACATGTCTGCTGGGACCGCCTGTGATATGTAGAGCAGCGTTGGCTGCAAAGCTCCGCATTTCAGCCAGAGCAAGTCAGAGAGCACCGAGAGGAGGAGGAGAGGAAGAGGAGAGGAAGGCAGGAACCTGCAGGAAGCCAACGCCTCTCGTCGGGAATCCGCCGCCGCAGCTTCTGCAGGCGCGGCGGCGGTGGCGGCAGACTTCCCCATTGTTGTCGGTTGTTTCCATATTCTCTACAAACCGCTGGGATCTCACGAGGCAGGTTACGAGGAACGTAATCCTTAGCGCATGCGGCTGATAAAACGTGATGAATGGCGCCGCGGCTGCGAGGACGCCACGAAATCTGCCGGGCCTCCGTGCGTGAAACGTCGTATACTATGGTAATTACCCTACAAATCATGCATTGTGAAAAATGCGGCAAAGCAAAGGTATTTCATAGCAGATCGAAGGGGATGTAAATGCTTCAGGGCGCGGCGCAAATGGAAAGCGCAGAGAGGGAAGCGATAGAGCCCCAAATAACAAAAGCCATCAAGGAGCGGCGCAGCACCTCGCGCTGCGCCGCGGAGCACCTCGCGCTGCGCCGTGGAGCATGCCGGACGGAGGCTCCGGCTGCAGTAGAACGGCTCATGAAGCCGCAAATGGTATTTCCGCTTCATTCAGTCTCGGGGCCAGGTTCCAAGGAGCTCCTCAGCGACGGAATTGAACCCATTAGCAATCGATTAAAGAACTAGAAGGCGGTGGCCACTCGGCCTGCGGGGGGGGGGGGGCGCCCGGTGCAGCAGTGGGGCGCGGGGGCGTGGGGGGCCGCGGCTCCTGGGAATTGAGGTTCGAATCTTTGTTTACGTGGAAATAGCGGCGAGCACTTTAACCCCGGGTCCCGGTCAGGTTAAGTAGCCCTGCGAGGCGGCTCCACCGCACCGTCCCGGTGGCTCTTCCCGAAGCCTGGACAGTCCACAGGACCACGCCCCCCCCCCACCCCCCCAAAAGAGGGGTCAGGGGTTACCCACATAATGGGCATATTCATAAGACGTATTGAATGGTTGAACCGTGAGTGTTTACCCAGATGATGCAATATGAATGATGAACAATCTGACCTTTGGAAACAGATTAGAATTTCAATCAAGTGGCCACCAATCCATGTAACTATATGACAGCTGCCGCCTGATTGGCTGCCGCCGCCGCCGCCGCCAAACAAATCATCCGTTGTGCTCCCTGGGTAATTACAAATCCTCATGGCGCGGGGTGAACCGATCCAAAATGAGACGTATAGAAGTCTATGAAGGAGCGGCGCCTCCGACCGTGGCCCCACATTATACATGCTCGCCGCGCGGCCGCCTGTCGGCTTTTACTCTCGGCGCCGACCTTTATCTGCGCGGGGCCTCATAACTGACATTTTCAATTACACCGCAAACAACTTATCAATATGCATGGATTTCCCAGCCAATATCAGGGCAAACATGGCCGCCCAGAGAGCCGGGTCTGTCAGGGGGAAAGAAATAGGGCAGACGTGTCAAGGTCAGAATTTTGTTAATGAGGGACGGACCGCTGAATAATTGAATGGGCCGGGCGGCATCGACCGCTCAAGCAGAAGCGTTTAAAGCGCTGGCGATCGTTGAGGAAAATCCTCCCGGCACTTCATGTTCCCGTGGCGGTAATTTATGCGCGGGCATCCAAGCGGGTGCCCTGCGATTCACGGCGCCGAACGCACAAAGCCATGAGTGGATTAGCCCGGCGCACTTTAGAGACGGCGGCCGAGCGGGGCCGGTCGTTCCCGCGGACCCCACCTGACGGCTCCGGCGCCGTCATCGGGCTGCGGCTTTTTTTGAGCCCGCCAGCGGAGGAGGACTGACGCCCCCCCCCCCCCCACCCCCCCCGCACCCACCCAAAGCCACGCGGGGTGCCGGGGCGGGACGCCGAGTCTGAGCACCAGATGCAAATACACGTAAACAAGCACAGCGGCTCTTCCGTCGCCCAAATGTCGCCTTTGTTTACGACGCCGTCTTTCGCCGTTTTTATAATCCGCGCCCGGGCGCTGCTCAAGCTGTTGTTGTTGCCGCCTCACGCTGGAGCGGTTCTCAGGCCGGAGCCCCTGCCCCCCGCCTGGGGGAGGGGGGGGGGGGGCTTTCTAATCCCTCTATGTAATTACTGCCCCTCGCAGCAGCCAGACCAGCTCCCCGTAAATCAGATTAGCTGACCCAAATCGCTCTCGCTCCTCTCTTCCCCATCAAACAATTCCTTATCTCCGCCCCAGAGAAGCTAAACAGCGCAGACGCGGCTCCTCTGACCCCTCGCTCACAGATACAGCTTGTATATTTCATTAGAGCAGCAAAGCAAACATCGTCTCTGCGACGCACAAACAGAGCGGCCGGCCCGCCGGGTGGCCGGGTGGTCGCTGGACGGGCCCAAGACGTGCAGATAAAAGGACCTCCATCACCTCCATCACCTCCATCACGTCCACGACTTCTGGAGGGGGGGGGGCGGATCTTAGAAAGCAGGGGGGAGGCGCGCGGCACGGCGTGAGTAACGACGCCGCTCGCACCCACAGTAAATAAAAGGTCACGGAGCGCGATGGAGACGTATCACCGCTCCGCCCGCCTTCCAGGACAATTTATTCCTCAGGTTGAACATTTACAACTTTGAGGGCGGAGGCGGTGGGCGGGGCGGGGCCGGGGGGGGGGGGACCAGAGAGGAAACGCTGCTCTTCAGTGGGAATAGAGACACGCTAAAGTAAAGAGGGGGAACAAATGAGGTCTGTGATCCTGTCCTCCTCCTCCTCCTCCCCCCCGCCTCCTCCTCCTCCTCCTCCCCCTCCCCCTCCACCTCCTCCTCCTCCTCCCCAGCTCCAATCAGACTGAACCCCGGCTCTCGGCGTGACAGCCTTGCCTTTGTTGCCTCCTGAATGGAGGTTAAATATCCCTCGAAATCAGAGCTCTTTGGCTTTCTGGACGCATACTCACAGTCCCAGCGCCTTTCACATGCAAATGCCCCCGTTTTCTGTTTTTTTTTTTTTTTGTATTTCCTTTGTAAGTGCGGTGAGACGGCGGTATCATACTGGAGGGCGATGAATAAAAGCGGGCAAATTTTGTATTTTGTATTCTCTCTCTCTCTCTCTCTCTCTCTCTCTCTCTCTCTCTCTCTCTCTCTCTCTCTCTCTCTCTCTCTCTCTCTCTCTCTCTCTCTCTCTCTCTCTCTCTCTCTCTCTCTCTCTCTCTCTCTCTCTCTCTCTCTCTCTCTCTCTCTCTCCTCTTTTATCACCATCTCTAGGAGGCAGCCAACATTCCATCCCCCTCCTGCAGAGGTTTAAAAAAAGCACAGATGGTCTCCTCTGACCCGCTATTCATTATTGTGTCAAAAGCTTTGTCGGAGCGACGCGCCTCAATAACAAGCCCGGGGATTTTTTTATTTTTTATTTTTTTTATTTGTTTCTATTGACGAGGCCCCGTTAATTTCACAGGCGTCTCATTAGGCCTAAACCACCAATTAATTTCCTTTGTTCTCATTAAATGGCTAATTCCAAACATGAACCGCGCTCCGCCACCGAGCCACTAGAGCGTGAAGCAGACAGGTAGCGGGAGAAACGTGAAGGGGGCCGAGGAGGGGGGAGGAGGAGGGAGGAGGAGGAGGAGGGAGGAGGACAGAGACAGCAGAGAGAGAGAGGGAGGAAGGGAGGGAGGCAGGGGGAGTCCTGACAAAAGGCTGTGTTAATGTGTGGGAGCCCTGAGCAGCAGCCATGGTGGCAACTCATTAACTGCTTGCAGATTTTTCTTTTTTTTTTTTTTTTTTCCTTCCCTTCCTCCGCTCTCTCCACGCACCGGACCCTCAGGAGCAAAGGTTGCAATCATCCGGTGGTGGCAGCAGCCAGCACTCAGCACGGAAGGGAAGGAAAAAAAACAAACTAAAAAAAAAAAAACGATGGCGGAATAAATCCAAATACAAACAGGAACAAAGAGGGTGGGGGGGGGTGAAGAAGGAGCAGGCTGAGCAGCCAGGCAGTCATTTTTCTATTGGAAGGGTTCTCACAAAAAGCTGTCTTACGGCCGCACTCCATTACAACGGTGCACGCTGTCATTACGGCCAAAGGATATATGGGAGCCTCATAATATCCAGAGATTGGTAGTTTGTTGGACAGGATTGTACAATTTGCTGCAGCCTTGAAGGATCCTTGAGTCTCCCTTGACGATGTACCGGGGGGAATTGCCGGAGCATTGCCTTTTGTCTGCTGGAGACACAGGGGCAATTATCCAGCCTGCTGTAATGTTTCCCGGCTTTAATCTCCCGGCTGAGAGCGGAAAGCAGAATGGCTTCGGGTTTCGGAGCCTCTGGCTTCTATTAACACACAACTGCTGTTTCTGTTCAGGCCGGGGGGGCGGGGGGGCTCCCCTGGGCTTTTAGGCGCAAAACATGATTATGTCATAATACATTTTTCGAAGAGAGAGAGAGAGAGAGAGAGGGAGGGAGAGAGATCCATTTGAAAGATTGTCCCCCCCCCCGTCTTTTCAGTCCAACACGGCTCTGCTTTTGTCGGGACCCCGAGCGACGGCGGCTTCAGTGCCCCGAACAGACGCTCCGCCGCCGGCAGAGAAGACGAGGCAGAGAGGACGAGGCAGAGAAGACGAGGCAGAGAGGACGAGGCAGAGAGGACGAGGCAGAGAAGACGAGGCAGAGAAGACGAGGCAGAGAGGACGAGGCAGAGAAGACGAGGCAGAGAGGACGAGGCAGAGAGGACGAGGCAGAGAGGACGAGGCAGAGAAGACGACGCAGAGAAGACGAGGCAGAGAGGACGAGGCAGAGAGGACGAGGCAGAGAGGACGAGGCAGAGAGGACGAGGCAGAGAGGGGGAAGAAGCAGCAGAGCAGACGTTAAAACACGGGGGGGGGGGGAGTGTGTCGTTTCTTTTTTGTTTTTTTTGCTTTTGCTTGTTTTGATATCTTCATGACGCATTGAATAAGTATCATGAATAAAACGTATTAACGGTGTGTGTTTGCATTGAGAAAAGCGTTTATGCAATTTCGCCAAACATGATACAAAAGCCTCCTTTTGTCAGAGCATTTGTTGTTATTATTATTATTTTTTATTACTATTTTTTTCCTGTGTTTTCGGGGGGTTTGCGGAGCTGCAGGACGACACTCGAGACTCGCAGCGGAATGCGAGGGATCACACGTCCACTCCACCGATGATCAAGAGCTCCTCCAAAAAAAAAAAGATATATATATATATATATATATAAATATACAAAAAAAACCCAACATAAAAAGGCCGCAAGAGGTGGATAATCTTCAGATCAAAGTCCCCGCTCTCTGCGCTCCTCCAGCGTCGCCTTTTGGACGCGAGATACACATCAAAACACAGCAGCGCCCGCTGAGAACCAAGCTACGAGCTGCGGTGACTCTCAGATCAAATCGTGTATGAAGCGGTGAGTTGCAAGAGGAAACAGGCGGAAAAAACAACAACAACAACAACCCCCATCTATGGCGGTCACACTTATATGAAAGTTAACGCGGAATGGGTTGATTTGCAGCTCCAGCTGCGCCTCCATCAAATAATGTGTGGAAATAAAATTAACATGTAATAAAAGGCCGAAGATGAAGGACGTCTTGTTGGCGTCGTGATCTCCACTTCAAGGCCGTCGCCGCTCGCAGTGTAAGTATCAAACAAATCGAATTACTGTTGCTATTGAATTACAGGACCTTCGGTGGGTGCCTGGGAGGACACAAAGGAATGCCCTGACAGGGGTTCGCCTTTTCAGAGTTACTCGCCGCCAGGGGTGGCGTCGGCGGCGGGCGGGCGGGGGGGGGGGCGCGAAGCAGCGTCCTCCCCGTCCCTCGAAACGCCCCCGGACCGTGCGGCCTGGCGGCGCCGCGCTCACTCTTGCAGCGCGACCAAACCAAAACCGCCCGGCGTGGAGAGATATCCGTGCGGCCGACATGTGAAGTGACAGCCAGTCCATTACCGGCCCCGCCCCGCTCGCTCCGCTCCGCCCGCCCGCTCCGCCGCTAAGCCCCAGACTCCACAAGCTGAACCGCAACATCGGGGCCTCATGTAAAGGCTTTCGTCAACATCAGTAGTCAGAACACAGCGGCCGCGGCGGCAGCAATCCGGGCTAATCCAAATGAATCCGGGGCTCCCAGGTCTGTTCATCCTGGTTGGAGAGTGGGGGTGGGGGTGGTGGAGGGGCGGGGGTGGTGGAGGGGCGAGGGGGCGGTGATGGCGCGGGGGGTTGGGGGGTCTTATCTGCTTCCAGCGGTCGTCAGCTACACAGACCCCGTGTTATCAGGGCTCAGCCTGCTCAGGGATTGGAGGGCCGGTGGAAAGTAAACAGAGAACCTGTCCTCTGCTTATCTATCCCGGGAGAGAGGGAGGGGGAGGGGGAGGGGGGGGGAGAGAGAGAGAGGGAGAGAGAGAGAGAGGGAGAGAGAGAGAGGGAGAGGAAAGAGAGAGAAAAGCCCGTTTCCATGGCAACCTCCTCCTTGCCGCCCCCCCCCCCCCCCCCCCCGCCCGCCCCCAGCCCTCCTCTCTGGAGGCAGAGCCCTGGTGGTCTTTGTGTAATGCGATTCCACTAGAATGCACTGTGGATTAGAGCCGCTGCCTCCAGGCCCTGGGCAGGGCAACAGTAAAGACATTATTACCCAGATCAAACGCTGTAATCACCAGGCACTGGGGGCTTTCACATCTATTGCAGATAAAAAAAAAAAAACCCAAAAAAACAAAAAACTCCAAAAAAAACCCAAGACTGGCAAAATTCAGGTGATTAGGGGATTATTATTCTGCATTTCAGCATGGTGCCAGTCGCTTGCTCGAAAAGAGAGAGAGAGAGAGAGAGAGAGAGAGAGAAAAAAAGCACTGATTCTCCATCTGATGGATGAGGGGGAGAAATGCAGTGTGCCAGCCAAAAGAAGTAGCCGGCCAGGAATCTGGTGGACTGCGATCAATGGCTGGCAGCGGAATCCAACGACGACAACAAAAAAAAATAAAATAAAAAAACAGAGAAAAGCACTGATGCAGCATGTGCACATCCGCACTTTGGCACGACGGACGCTCTTCCATGTTGTAGAGTATTTACATTTTGGCTCCTACAGAGGGGTTGAAGGATGCACCGCTATGGCTGCGGTGAAACCGCGCGTTTCCTTCCAGAGTGGAGGGAGAACGACATGAGAAGCTGCTGAAAGCTGCTCTGAGGAGCTGATCAGCACCAGGGAAAATGGAGACCTCAGTGTCCAGCAGCAGGCCCTTACAGGTGCGGTCTTTCATCTCCTAATATTACACCGGTTGATTAAGCAGGGAGGGAAATTCTCCTTAAAAGAAGAAAATAGGAAAAAAAAAAAGGGGGGGGGGGGGTGGGGGGCAGTGGCGGAACAAACGCACTGAGGAAGTGCAAACTTCAGAGATGTGGAAAGAGAAAGACTTTGGGGCTGAACAAATAAGGCCCGTGAGAGCGCAGCGCGGTGTCCGGCTCCATGCTGAAAGCATCCGGCCGGACTTCTGTAACCCAACAACATCTCTGAAGAGGCAGCTATGAGGGGCCGCGCGGCTTGAGGGACGGAGCCTGAAGAGCCTCGCGGTGGAGTGGAGGGACCGGGCCCATTCAGCCGAGTCCGCTCAAAAGTACTCGACCACCAAAAGACCACTCAAGAGAAGCGGAGAGCGGTGGTTACGTCATCCTCCTGAAGTGGCTCTGCATAAAACCCTCACCCTCATTGTGAGGCTCTGAAGTAGGCAGCACAGCACGTACGGAGGGAGAACCTACAAAAAAAAAAAATAAATAAAAAAGGAACCGCCGTCCCTATCGGGAAAAACAAAGATCTTCTATTTTAAATGAACCGGAGAACAAAGTTGAACCGCGTCCGCTCTCCCGGCTGACTAGTGGGCTCTGTAAGGAACTAGTGACCCGTCTTTGTTAGTGTCGTGTTTTAAATGAGGACTTTTCCCTTGGCTTCCAAGCGGATGCGGTCATATAAAAACAAAGGGGAAGGGGACTCCAACCCTTAAGTCTCAGCCGGTTCATCTCAAATGTTAACGTCACGTCATGGGGCCCTGCAGCCATTTACACCTGCAGAAAGACCCGCAGAGCGCCCCCAGGAGGACACACCCGGAGTCTCCGTCGACTGGAGCGTTCTACCCAGTCACAGCATTCTCTGGTTGAGTCACCGAATATCAGTACAAATCTATACCACGTGGCCCAATTTTTTCATGAGGTACTGCAACAGAGCTACAGGAATTCAGTCAGATTATTTTATATTAAAAAAAAAACAGTTTATTGAAATATCAACAACTGTACAATCCTTAGTGACGATGACAAGTGTTTGCTACAAGATTTGAAGTGTTAGAGGGCGGAGACCATGAGCGTCTATGAAAGAAGATTACAATGGGATCGATGGAGTCGTGAAGAGAGGAACCGGGGCAAACGCGTGATCTGGTCGTCGGTTTTGGCCTAGTCCCGTAGGCGTGGCATATCAGTCACAGATTCAAAGGACGCTCTCGCAGCGCTTCCGGATCAACGACCAGAAGTGATTCCGCTGAGAGCGACCAGTGTTCACGGGGGTCGACAAACAGAACCTCCTGGGGTCCCCACGCGCCCCGTCAGTCCTCGCGAGGGGGGCACAGTAGTCAAACCTTTTGGAACGTCTTTAAAAAGCATCCAGAGTTGCAGAATAGATCCATACTTTTAATGTGGAGTTCATGTTCGGGGCTGGAGATTAGAGGTGACTGGAAAAGCACATTCCCAGAATTCTCCACCGTTAAAATCCAACGGAGAAACGTGTGTTTTCTAGCAAATAGAGGAGATGTTTGGGGAAAAAAAAAAAAAAAAAAAAAATTCCAAATTAGATTTCCAAAAAGGTCATCCTGGACAAAGAGCATGAAAAAAAAGCAGAGTAGGGGTAAGAACTGAAATAGAATATCCTCTCACAAAGTCCTAATCTAATTTCCAATTCCCAGATGGGACAGAAAAAAAAAAAAAAGAACAAGAAAGAACCATCACAAGCGTAACTGGACACCAAAATATAAATCTATAAAAGGCCTTTTATTACTCCATTATGTACACTTTTCACAGGACCTCCAGGAAGAAGCTCCGCAGCAAAGCGCCGCTTCTGGCTGCGCCACAGAAGTGCATCTCCACGTAAAAAAAAAAAAAAAAAAAGAATCCGATGAACACAAAAACAAAAGAAAAACAGCAAGACCATCTTTTCCTCTGGCTCCTCGAGATGCGCTCGCTCTGTACACGTGTTAGTCATACGACGATGGAGGAAAGAGACGCTCCCCGCAGCCACAACAGAGGGGCCGGTACGGTCCGCTCCGGTCCCCCCTGCCGGCGCCGCCCGGGGACGTCCACGCTGCCGTGGGGCGGCAGAGGGAGGGGCCGGCGTCCCGGAGTGTCCTAGTAGATCACCTCGTACACCGTGGCCTTCTTGTCCCCGGAGCCCGTCACGATGTACTTGTCGTCGGCAGAGATGTCGCAGCTCAGGACGGACGAGGACTCCTTGGACTGTTTGAGGGGAAAGAAGGAAATAAAGACGTCAGCGTCCCTTCACGCCGAGCGTCACCGCCCCCTCCGCCCCAAAAACCCTCCGCCGCGTCTTCTGTACGGAATCTGATGGGAAACGGCTGCTCCTGCGCCCGAGGTTTTGGCGGAGAGGAGCGCTTTGAGAAGCTGAACGACTCAACGTTTTCAGAAAACGCTCACAATGACCTCAGTCGCCTTTTCAAGTAAGTGAGTAAGTAAAGGCTGATGTTCTCCACAACCACAAAGACTGACCCTCGTGTGTCACTCATGGTGATGGAAGGAGACGAGGCCTCGGTTTACGCCCTGAACCAAATCTGGAGTTAGGCTAGAGGGAAAACTGCTGAAAAGCAAAAAACCCGCAGCTCGTCCGAAAGGAATTCTCCTCCGGGTCAATATTTCAGGTTTGGTTTTCACTGATAGAGAAGCTCCGTCACATAGCGGTCGCTGCGCCCTTCCTCCTCCTCCTCCTTCTCCTCCAGCAGGAGCAGACAGGACCCATCGATCTGCCTACCTGGAATATGCTGGCGCCATAAGGAGTCCTCCAGGCGTTCAGCAGATTGTCCTTCCCCGTGCTCACAAACCATTTACCTGCGGGGAGAGAGACGGCAGGAGAGTCAGGACGAGCGCCTTGAAACGAGCAGATGGAGGCAGACGGGGAGAGGCCTCCACCCGCATGAAGGACTGTGCAGCTACAGCAACAAAAGCTAAGCTGCGGTCCATCCAGGGAGAGATTGTTTAGTGTGTGCGTGAGTTTGACAGTCTCTTTAATCTACAGCATGTATTGACACCTATGAATAGCAAATAAATAATAATAATAATAATAATAATACAGTAATAATAATAAAGTAATAAAGGATGCTGGATTGCCTTACATGCTCCCTTTAAAAGTGAGTAAATCTGTTATTTTCCAGTTCAGAAACGTCAATGTGGATTCCCAGATGATACTGCACTGCAATGTGCGTGTGTGTGTGTGTGTATGTGTGTGTGTGTGTGTGTGTGTGTGTGTGTGTGTGTGTGTGTGTGTGTGTGTGTGTGTGCGCACGCGTGCACGCTCGTACCACAGTAGGCAAACTTTAGGGACAGGACACAGCTCTCGTGCAGGTGGAGCTGGTACTTGTCGGGCTTGGTGTGGTGCAGAACCTCCACGTTGCTGCTCTCCATGCCCACAGCGAGCCACTCGCCGGTCGGACAGTAGCCCAGAGAGAAGATCTGGAGGGGGTCAGGGGTCAGTCAGTGAGGCAGTCCTTCCGAAGTAGGTGGTAACACCAGAGTCACATACGATATGCTAAAATCAAAAGGTGCCTGTACTGCCACAGTTCCACAGTTGTACCTGCGAGGTGAAGTCGTGCTGCTGCAGCTGCCGTCCCTCCCTCAGGTCCCAGGACCGCACCGTGTTGTCCAGACCCCCCGTCCACAGCTTGGTGCCGTCGTGCGAGATGTCGATGCAGCTGGCGCCGTCCGTGTGGCCCTGGAACTGTCTGCAAGCGTGGAGAGCGGGGAGGGAGGGTCAGAGGGGTTTCCCCAAGAAGAGGAGAGGGAGAGAGGACCCCCTCGTCCCCCTCTTCTTCCTGCTGTTACTTTCCCGTCCAGAGAGCTGATGTTCGTTTGCGATGTCATCATGGACTCCCTCAGCGGGTCTCAGGGTAATACTTCTTATATCGACACAAACATAAGACAGTTTTGGCCCAGGCGTCAGACGTTGACGGCGGTTCCCACCTGACCAGCGTCTGGTTGTGCAGGTCCCACACCGCGATGTTGCCGTCGCTGCAGCAGGAAAAGCAGACCTTGGCGTCGGGGCTGATGGCCAGGGCGTAGCAGGCGGGGGCGGAGGACGTGAGCTCCGCCTTGATGCGCGGCGTCTGCGACGCCAGGTCCCAGATGGTCAGCGTGCTGGCCTCGCCGCCCACAATGAGCGTGCGGCCGTCCGGCAGCAGCTTACACGAGCGGATGTAGTTATCTCTGTTCTGTGGTGCACAGGAACGAGGACGTCAATACCGGCGCGCTCGAGGCGCTAAAGACTGAGGTGGCGGTCACGTCTGCCACGGCGATAATACGCAGCGAATTAAATGCATTCCGAGGCAGTCATGACACTCAGCAGATTGGCTCGTGGCAGGAAAGTACGTTTAAAGCGTCGTTGGCCTTGCAAGAAGGTGACAGAGCTGCAGCTCTATCAAATCAGGTGTCGGGGCTGGAACGTGGCAGCGCTCCATCATTTATTTGTGTTAGTTCGCATTAATGTCCAAATTTGTGCAGACCGCTTCTGCCTCAGTCTCCCGGAAAAGGACAAAATAAATTCCTGGAGATTCTGAAATTATAATGTTTTTCCCGCTACGGCAAAAAAATAACTACACCACTGCAAATCGTCATGTTTTGTACAGTTCTGCACTGCCAAATTATAACCTGCTACAAATAAGTTGTGATGCAGGAGTAAATGATGTCATTTTGTTGCTGTAATTTGTGTTTTGTCAGTCATCAACTATGACAAGAAATGGAATTTCATGAATTTCCTCTTTCTCAGGCAGCAGCTGGAACGCGGCCTGCGTCCCCGCTACTCAGTCTAAATCCGCTCAAAGTGCAGGCCGTCTCACCAGGCAGTCCAGCTGGGACACGGGGCTCTTGCTGCCTGGTTGGCTGATGTCCCAGATTTTGACGCAGCCTTTGCCTCCGGTGTAGACGTGCCGCGTGGGGTTGCTGATGGTCACGGCGCAGACCACCTCGCCGTGGCTCAGCGTGTTGATCTGCCGGGCGTGGCGCGGGATGCCGGGGCCGATCAGGGCGTCGGGCGGGAAGGGGACGGGCTGCATCTGGCCGTCTGCGCTGACGTGGAAGGAGTACGCTCTGGAACGAGGGGAGGAGCGTGTTTGCCGGCGAGCTGCCGATCGTGTGTTTCGGCCGGAACCTTGTGCGTCTGCGGAGATACTCACGGTTTCCCGCCGGAGATGGACGTTAAGCTCGCTGGGAGGCCCGGCGCTCTCATGTGGCTGTGGGGGTCAAAACCCTAGAAAGGGACAGAATGTAAGACTTTGGGCAATCATGTGGTCACCATGAAACCCTCACGGTGCATCCGTCCTATCTAGAAGAGAGGGGGCGTGGTCTCACTAGTGGGGAGCGGCCGTAGGCGGCGGCCGCCGCAACGCTCATCTGCGGGGAGATGTGCAGGCCGGCGTAGACCCCGGGGCTGGTCAGACCTCCGTTCATGTCGTGGTGGCCCATCATGGCGAACGGCGTGGGGTAGGACCCCGCGATGGACAGGGGGGTCCGCAGAGCCGGGGCCGCTGCGGGCGGACACAGAACAAGAGGGCGCGACCATGTGACATGGCGGTGGAACGCCGGGAGGAATCGCCAACGGCAATGGGTTTGTCACAGAGGGAGGATTTAGGGAAGCACTTACCGAGAGCCTCCATGCCTGGTGGCTTGCCCAGAATGGGCCTGAGCCCGGGGGTGGAGCTGGTGCCAGGGGTGGGGGCCTCGTTCCGCGGGGTGGGAGTGTTGGACTTGAGGCCGGGAGTGGAGGATTTGTCGTTCTGCGGAGGGAGAGAGAAAGCGACGCATTCAGGATCCAGGGACCGGGCGCTGTGCGAAGCGACAATTTGAGAGCGAGCCGAGGCTAATCCAATCCAATTCTGACAACCCCGACAGTCCTACAGAGCTATAAACTCCTATTTATTCCAAAACCTATTAAAGCCACAATGGAGATGGAGCCATTTTTATCCCCTCACTTGCTTTGGCTTTAATCTCTGAGCGAAGCAGCGGAATAGTTAAATACACTGAACTATTAACAGTAGACCTGACTGATCCCGGCGAAGGACAACATTATCCCTGACATTTAGTCATGCACTTAAAGCACTGACAGCCATTCCTAATCCACTGCAGAAATGTCCCAGATGTATTTTTTACACATCTACCCTACCCCCGTTTTAAGTCCTTCCTGTCCTGGTTTGTTCTCCCTCCTAACTTCCTGGTGCCTTACATGGCTCAGCTCCTTGGCCTTGGAGGACGGCGTGCTCCCGGACGACGCCACCGAGGCCGGGCTGTTCGGCGTGTCCTTCTTTGGCGGGCGCGGCTTGTCGATGCCGTTCTCCGGCGGGGAGTGGGTGGGGCTGGCCCGTGGGGTCGCCGGGTCCTAGGAGGAGCGCGGCACAGGTTTCAGCCAGCGGGCGGATTTATGGCACATTTTTCATGTTGTCAAATCACTCACCTCGTTGGAAACGTCCACGACCAAGTCGTCACTTTTCTCCCCGTCGCTGTCCTGTGAAAATTAATGCGAAAATTTGTTTCAAAATCATTTACCCTCATTTTGACATGTTGCCATGGATCTGAATATCTGTCTTATTACATGAGCAAAAGATCCTTCTTGACTAAAGCAACGTTGCACAACAAATCACAAAAGATGGCAACAAACTCTGCAAATCCAATGAATGACAAGAGCCTTCGATCGTTGAAGATATTGTATAAAAAGTGATGTTTCAGGATCAATAGAACAGTCGGAGAGCGCTCAGAGCCATGGTAAACAATACGTCAAAATGGCCGACAACATGGCTAATGTTCAAAGCCAGATTAGCGGTTTCCGGGGCAACATGACGTCGCTCTCTCTGGAGGCTTACATATCTGCTCATGCTGTCCTTCTCCTCCACTTTGCGTTTCTTGGAGTCCAGACTGAAGTCAGACGAGCTGCGGTGTTTCTCGCTGGCAGTGCGCAGGCTTTCTGACGGCGATATGGAGTTATTCTGGAGAAAAGGAGGGGGAAAAAAAATGGCTTCATTCCCATTTTATTATTGACAGTAAGGCAGAGGAATGAATCATTCACCCAGTGCCAGCTGAGAGGACTATTTGGCAACTCAACATGCTAAAAGTGCCTCACATACACAACTACAGACACCACGGACCCTTAAGACCGCGCCGCCGGCCAGCTCCTTACAGTACCACGCCACCGACCACACCAGCCTGTGGCTGGCCACACAACAGAAAAGGTTGTTATCTGAACTGAAAGACGGGGCTTGTTTTCCAAGCTCGTCGCCCTCCTCCTTCTCATGACTGGACAACAAACAGCCTCAGAGGGACATGAGCAGTGTGTTGTGGCTGAACAGAGGCTCTTTCTCTGGAGTCGGCCAGCCCAAGAGTGAGAACGGGAGGAGGGTGGGACAGTGTGTGTGTGTGTGTGTGTGTGTGGGCACTGATTGCCACGGTACGCTCGGGCACCATGTCAGTTCCATTTGGCATTTAACGGCGGGCTTTAGGCGCTGAGATAAAGAGAGCAGGATCTATGTCCTGCCAGTGGCTCCCACACAGGAGGACAACGACTCACTCCCAACGCCGGCGGAATTGGAAGAGCCCGGCAGGTGTCCAGCAGGGCGTCGGAGGAGTTTGCCGTCTGGCTGAAAGAGGCAGAGTCCCCGCGTCCGCCTCCTCGGAGTGGAGCGGCGGCGTCCCGGAAAAGCGGACAAAGAGTGACGGACTAGCAGTTTGGGCAAAGGGCAGTGTGTGTCTGCACAATGGCTGACCTTTAAAGAGATGCTTAGTGTGACTCATTAACCAAAGTCACCACTCCGCTATCAGATGACCTGGGACAAGAGCGCAGCAACATAACAGGCTTACTAATCGCCTCTGGAGTTGCATTTCCTCAGACATGACTGCACCCATTCAGCCCGCCCAGCCGACAGAAACAAAATCCAACAGAACCATCACAGCCATTCAAATAAAATGCCTTGGTAGGCGCAGTCAGGCAGGATGGAGAAAGAGAGAAAACCCAAAACAATCCTGCATTTGTATTCATACAGCATATTATATTCATCGCAAGCGACAGAGTGGGCTGGTATACAAATCCTTCAGGAAGCGACGTCCTCCGAAAGTCTTTCTTTAATTGTGATGATATTAGAAAGCTCCTAATCTCTGTGGCGTGACACGAGTCATTTCCCCTCCTGATCAAATGCACAAGGGGTCACATTTCAACCCTCATTTCACATCAATCAGCAGCACATCAACGCCGCCGTGGGAAAGACTTTATCGACATCATTTTGGGATTAGAATTTGAAATGTGACAGTCGATAACAAAACGAGGTATTCCCCACGCGAGGAAATAACTTACCGTGCTCTCTTTACGGCGCGGACCGCAGCGGAAGGCGACGATCCAAAATAAAAAGAGGGAAGAGGGACGCCGGTTAGAGTCTGACAACAGATATGAAATGACTTTAACTGAGTTCAAATCTGATCACCGCGGAGCCGGATCACAGGACAAGTGAAGTGCAGAGGAACTTGTATGGTGGAGTGGCTCGTTACACTGGAGGATTTTTAAGTTATCGCTGTTTCTTTTAACACTTATCATTTTATTTTTGTTGGTGTTGTGTGAATTTTAATTCTATAGAATATGAATAAAATTGACTTTTTCCAGTTTTTCTATCTTTGAGATTTGTCTCCAGGTTTCGCTGCAAAGTAAGAGATCATGATCTCATCCAGTGCGGATGATTAAATAAAGCTTATTATTGTATGTGAGAGATAAAACGGGAAGGTGCAATGCTTGAGCAGCTTGAGTATTATGAGGTTATGGGATGGAAGCAGCTCATTACCCGGCAGAATGTGAGCAGAGAGAATGCTCCAACCACCTCGGGCTGCTTGGATTCTGAATCCCTGCACAGTGAATTACTATTCCAGATTTGATTTACTGGATTTATTGAATTTTTATCTTAAAAGTTTTATTAACATCTTTTTCACATGTTCTAATTTCTTTGCTGGCCCATTTGCAACGTTGGGAAATTACATGTTTGTTTTTTATTGCTCGTGTACTCCGGTGCAGTGTAAAGACAATAAAATTGAATTTCACTCGTCCACACAAGTATTAAAAAGTGCAAAGAAAAGTCACACACTGCACTTCCTATTTAACCTCGTGAAGTGGCTGATCAGTGCCCACTTGGTGGCCCGGATCCCCCACCCACCTCTGTGCTCCAGGTCGTGGTGGTTCTTCTCGTCTTTCACTGGCAGGTGGGCCTGGCTGCCCAGCGCTCCCAGCGCCAGGAGGCCCGAGCCGGCCCCCGTCACCAGGGGGAGGCCGGGCGGCTGGAGGCCCGACGGGTGCGGGGGGAGCTGTGCCGGGGGCCCGTGGGCGGCGTGGGAGAGGTGCTGCGCCTGGAGCTGCTGCTGCTGCAGAGGACAGGGAGGGAGAGGCGGAGTGGGTTGGAGGGAAAGGGCGAGGAGACGCCGCAGGATAAACACGCGCCCGTCACTTAAACCCCATTTGCTCTGCGGGGCGCACAGATATTAGCACATTCACACTTCTATTACTGTCAGGATCAGTGAGCGATCCCTTCCCACTGCTATTTCCACTCTGGGGTTAGGGCGGCGTAAGTCCCAAGCAAGGCAGAGGCCACGCCTAACAATCCACTGCTCAACACGTCAGGTGCGTGACACATGTTGCATGGAGTCTCATAGCATTCAGTTAGTGCACAACTACGTTATACCGCATTCTTGAAGCCAAAGATCTAAACCGCATTTCAGCCAGGCGGGCTAATTCCAAAAGGATTCCCGCGTTAGGATTCCACAGAAAAACACTCCTCAGCAGCCAGCGAGTTGGCCAATCCTCTTAGAGCGAAGCCTTCCCAGAGCTGCAGCAGAAATGTGTCAGCCTGTGGACTAAACAACTACCTGCTTTTTTAAACACTTCAAAACACAGCCTGCCTCTATTTACTCCTCTCACATTCACATTCCTGGATTAACAGCGCATGAGTCATCTGCACACAAACTTTGAGAGACCAAGGGAGCGGTGAGCGCCAGAAGCTAGAGCTAGCTCAGTGTGGTGTGTGTGCGTGTGTGTGTGTGTGTGTGTGTCTAGAAGGCTGTTACAACAGCCAAGACCAGGGTCCCATGCTGGCACTCAGTCAAGCCTCCAATATTCCCCATCAATATTTGAAAGGCACAGGGAAATGGATGGGAGTTAAAAGGCACTCAGTATGGAAGTAAGCAGTTTAAAGCAAGGTTAAATAATACTTAGCCAAGACACCAATAAAAACATCAGCAATTTATTACTTGTCTACAAGCCAGCTGAATAATTCAGCTGCCGTTATGGCATGCACCGCCCCTCTTTTACAAGACCGACTTCAATCAGTGACCATTTATGGTCATTTAAGGAACATTAGATCATTTAACGGTGAGGAGGTGGCAGCTCGACGCTGAATCTCCCTCCACATGAAGACCGTCACGGAGCGATCCGAGCGGCTTTGGAATTCATAGTTCCAGCCGATGACAGGATTATTCAGCAGGACTTATGGGGGCGCAAATTACCACAATATGTGGTAATATCTGTCTGGAGGGGAATTTTAATTGCTTATTGCCTTTCACATTATCTGCACAGTTGGTGGAATTGACTAGATTACAGAATGATAAAATAGTGTTACCGCTGGAGATTTGAACTTGCAACCTTGCCCTCTACCAGAGCAGCCATCAATCCAATTATAAAATTTGCATGTGAGAGAGCGCAAGACTTGGGGACAGAGGGAGACTCGGGTGTGCGTGTGGCAGAGTTATAATATAATGTCCATGAGGGAAATTAAGGAGCCATTGGCAGGGGAGAGCCATCTTTGCTCATTGTGTTTAATGAGGCACTGATGGGTAATATGCATGGCTGATCAGCCGGAGCCTCATTAGAGGGGCAGAACTGGAGACAATAATAAATAAAGGAAGGAGGGCTGTCCTAGTCGCTCTAATTTAATATTCCCAGATAAAGACCTCCACTTTGACCTCTTTTTTTTTTTTTTTTTTTTCTCTCCCCTCCTCCTCAGCGCCACTACGGCTATGGAGAACGTTCCAGTTTAAAGAGAAGCTCACAGGCCAAACAAAGTGAATCCAGGACCGTCTCCCATAGTAAACCAAGTGAAAAGCAGGCACTTTGGCTGCGATGGCGTCATGCAACATGCACAAGCATTTCAAGCGTGTGTGTTCTCACACCAGCTCCATTAGCTGCAGCACGGGGTTAGAAACAGAACTGTCTGTGGACGTCACTAACCATGAAAGCTGGGAAGGCAGCGTGCTGCTGCTGGGGAGGAAGGAGACAGGCAGGTCAGACCCCGCACGCTAGAACCTTGGACCACTGCACCCCATAACGTGCCACTGGCTCACCTCGATTTGGAGCGGCATCTCAAATCGAACGGCGCTACCTTAGCCAGAGGGAATCACAAAACTAGCAGCTGTCCTAGATGCATCCTATTAATGGCCTTCAGCTCCATCAATAAGCAATGCATCTGGCTCCTGCACATCGCCCGCCTGCCTGGCACGCTCCCTTCACCCCACCTTGCTCTACAATATGCATGAGGTCTTTGGCATGCCTGCGCGGCCTCGCCTCAATGAATTACTAATAGAAAAGTATCCGTAAAGCACTGCTGCATTTTCACCCTCATTGACAAGTGCAGCCAGGAGGACTTTGGTGAGAGGGAGGAGGCGGCTGTTCAACAGCACTACAAAGAACAGAATTGAGAAACCATCAATGGATACTCCACCGTGTTGACTCATAGTGTGGTCACTTGTTGAAGTTGTAGATAATGACAAGTAAGAATGCACTAACGCCACAAGATCACGCGGCTCTAACTATCTAACACCATAAACCCGGGAGCAACGACCTAATTCACTTTTATTAAAACGCATCAGTTAAGCGTTTGTTCCACCAATGGCAGGATAAAACATCTGCCTCGGCCAGGCAGATGAAAACAAATAGCTCTCCGTCACCTCAGGACACCGACTCAGAGAAATTCCAGGGAGCAATTATGGAATGGAAGGTCACCACGGGGGTAAAAATTGAATTCCAATATGTGCCTCTGGGCGTCTAAACAGCCATTCAGGTCGGGCTTTTTTTGTGCATGCTAAGTAATAAGAACACTGATAACAGCAGGTTTGTATTGGGGGTGAAACCAATCAGTTCTCGAGGGGGGTGGGGGGAGGGGGTCGTCGCGGCTGATCGATGAGGAACAGATGGCCGCTCGGGGCAGCGGCGGCCATACTGCTCTGTGGTAATGGCCGACTCAAGCTGCGTTCCCTTCACCCTCTGCTTTAATCCCACAGCGATCCGGGTCAGCAGTGAGGGATGAGGCTCCTCGTTAAAATCTCAGCCAATTAAAGCAATACAGGAAGTAGGGGGTCTGAAGAGCTCCCTGGCTGCATTTATAAAGACACAACAAGGTAGTGAAGACACCACCGAGAGCATCGCTGCAGCTGCTTACACATACGCAGTATGGAGTGGATTCATTTCTGCACTTTAAAACATTACAATGGAACAAAAAAATAGATATATATTTACAATACATATTAAAGAATGTATGGAAGGGGCAAACCTGCACTTTACCTTTGAATAGTTTGGTTCGGGTTATTAAGCATTTCAGTGCGGACTACATTGAATAGTTTCAAAAGAAGATTTAAGTAATCATTGCTTGTGCAGGTTTGCCCCTGAACGGTGAATAAAGGAATAAAGGGGGTATACACACGGTGAGAGGCAGATTGGGAAGTCCACGTACCCCGATGATGGCATTTAACTCTGTCATAGTCACCTGCTTGGCCCGCTCGACGGCCTGAGCGACCTGCTGCTGGTGCTGAAGGAAACACAAGAGAAGGAAGGGCATGAGTTAGAAGCTCATCATTATAGCGCTAAACTATTTATATCCAAGTCTAAACAACGACTTGGATTTGTTTAAGTAAATCATGAGAATTCAGGACATGAACACTACATGTGCTGTGATTGTAAAAAATGTATGATATCAAGTGTTGTTTTCTCTTGCCATTTTGGTTAAAAACATCACCCTCGATATTGAATTGATGGAGGCTTCTTGTTCACTAGTATTAACTTGGTCATCAGCGTATGGACATGAAACACCTCAGTCGTCAGTCACTCACAAACGCTGTCTTACTTGTCAATTTCACACTTGATATTCACAACCGCCACAACACGTTGCCTGCAAATATTGAAAACTATCTAAGGTTTTAGATTTTAAACGAGTCGAGGGTGAAAGTGGGGCTCTTGACAAAACGAGCAGCAGCACAACAACAACAACGACCGCTGACTGACGCTTATCCATTTTGGAAACTCACCTCTTGAGACAGGAAAGGCATAATTTGAGCTAAAATTGCATTGAGCCGCTTGGCGATCTCCGTCTGAAAGACAAAAGAGGAGCAGAATGAGACGCTGAGAGCCCCGAACACAGTGGCTCCACAACACCCCCCCCCCCCCCCCCCCGTAATGTTTACACCGATTAAGTCAATTACTGCGGCAATCAGAACTGCTTGACTCAACATCCTCTAAACAGCGTGATATTGACATTTGAAATATTTAAAACATTAGCGGAACCCAGGGGGACACAGCACATCTGTGCTGAGAGTGCACTCCATGCTAAACGGATATGAGTCGGCAGAGTGCTGTCGTGTTAAGAGCATCCTCTCAGCGCCGCCCTCCTTCCCCTCATCTGCAGCACTCATGTCCTGGAGTTAACCTCAGTCTGACTTCCCGGCCGCACCCAGGACGCAAGCCCCACCGACCACACTTTCACATGTATTTACATATGGCATTCTAATTACACTGTATAACTGATGATTAAGCAAAGAGCCCAGACTATAATGTTCTTTAAAGCATTGCACCTCCGCCTGGGATCAATAACCATTAGAGAACAGTGTTCTGAGAGGTTTGATCTTTACTGGACTGGCGTTGGGGTGGTTTCTCAGCGAGCCCCGCGCCCCCATCCCCCTCTTCCCATCCATCCATCTCCTTCAACCTCCATTCTTCTGCCCGTCTGCCCACCGCCATGGCAACGGCAGCAGCCCTATCTCGCCGGGATCATTATGCAAATGGAACCTCTGCTTGACCGTAACAGGGTTTAAAAATCATATTACGTGCTTGGAGGCAGGTCATTAAATTGAATTTTCAGCCTGTCGATCAGATAAACAGAGCAAACGGATGGTGAATGAAGAGAGTGGTAGGGGGGGGTGCAGGCGGGGCGAGATCCGCTCCCCCGCATTAAGACACCGCACACCCAGGCTCCCCTGCCCCGTCCAGGGACGGGGGCCGGCAGGCGGCGGCCTCGCAGGTCGGAGCGGCAGAACAATAACAGCGGCAAAGCTGCATCATCTATGGAATTTATGATGTGCAGTTCAAACCAGGGCCACAGCAGAACACATCACAGGGATTTTCTCTCTAGTTTTTCCCATTCCAAGCTGCACACACACAATGTACTCTGTGGACCGCCGGCTTATTTATCGCACATGAAAGAAATGGCAGGCTGTTTTAGCAGCCAGACATATTACCTCTGCAGAGCCTGGGAGATTGGAGAGGAAAAGCCCTGCCGACCCAACCACTGCGGCCATGTTGTCCTTTGACGAGCAGACCAGTGGAGAAATACAATGAAGTTCTATCGATGGAAGGACGTTAAGCTGAAGGACGTGCATGCAACGTGTGGTACAGAATGCACAGCGGCCCTCTCACTAAGACGGTTCCATTACATGGTGCCATCAGGGAAAAACAGATCCAGACCAACCATCCCTCTGTGACAAACATGTAATCATTACCAATAAAGCGACCAAAGGCTGGGATGTGCGTTTTAAGAGTATTTCACATTAATGCTGCATAGTAAGTGCTCTACGAAGGGCTCAAGAATGCCCTCAGAAATGGTTGAAAAGCAGCAGAGCTGATATAATCCTTGTTTGTTGAGATAAGCCATGTCAATAGAAGTCGAACATTTGACAGGATTTGTAAAAAGGCCTTGAGCGCAGTCCATTCCTCTGAAGCTTAGTGTCATGGTGACAGCTGGCTGAGAGAGGTCAGGAGGTTGCCAATTCACCCTTCCCCAAACAACTGTCTGCTTCCACACTCCACAACATGCAAAGACATGGAAACAGGCTCCGGTCCAACTGGCCGCTGTTGTCAAAATAGATAGAGAGCAGAGCTAGGAGGATTTCTAGTTTTGCTGGCTGATAAAAAAAAAATGGACTGTTGTCGCTTTAAGCAGATGACAGCCTGGCCCTTGAGAGACTGCTCTGCTACACAATTACAGGTACTCGGACCTGTCTAGCACCACTTTAAGAGCACTCTCCAGCTAGCTTGTCAGCGGCGCGCAGGAAGCCATCTGTCCGCTGCTATCAGTGATGGGAGAATGGAGTGAGACACTGATGAGCATTAAATACACACGGAAAACAACTGGTGGCTCTGGTCACATGGTCCAATCATAAACAATACTTGACCCAGTCAGATTTAGAGGGCCTCCAATTTGTCTAAGATGACAGTATTTTCTCCTTGTCCCCTATTCTCTTAAGCCACGGGATTGAGGTCTGTACTTCAGCGGAGCCTCGTCCGAGCCAATGGCTGATGACAAGCTTCCACAAAGTCTGAACGTAGCACAAAGCCCTTGTTAATGAGCAGCCAGGTCCAGGCCAAACTGCTAATTGACATCCAAATTTGCCTGCATCGATCTAGCCTGAGTAAGAGCAGGAACCTGACCAAATGGACGGATCATTACGATAATTTAACCTTAACGACACAAGCAGCGCTGATAAGGTGGTACATTCCCTTTACGAGCTGCCCAAGTTTGTTTTTCTAACAAAATACGTCAGACAGTAGGCTTACCAGAAAATACTGACTTTAAACCTTAAATACAAGTGATTCAGCCCTCAACAAGTTCTTTGTGCGCCTATGGACATGCACAGGACCAGGACTAGGACGGCTGACGCGACACAGGTTCTACCTTGGCAGGGAGCGAGCGGAATGGTTTGAGCGTCACCAAACTCCCCCGGACGCTCTCACTGTGCGGCTCATGGAAATTAACAGCAGACAGTAATTACCTGTCGCCGTCGCACCGCAGAAATTAGCTGCATGTTTCCACAGAGAGCGCCACCTGACAGAGGATCAGACAACAGCACCACATCGGCCCATCGGAGCCGCGCTGGGTGCGTTGAGAAATCCGCATTATGTCTGCACGCAGTAATGAAAAACGCACAGTTCGAGGAATGGATTCCCCAGTAAAAAAATAAAAAAATAAATAAATAAAAAATAAACTAAATCCCCAGGCAGGAAAATAATACGCCTCTGTGCATCCAATAATCCGCCCCAACCCGGGCCTGTTAACCACTCCCTGTCTTCCCCTTCTCCTCCCCCCGCCCCCCCAGCCTTAATCTGGGGAGGGGAGGGGGGGCGTGGGGCCGGGGCCCACACTGTTTGCTCACAAACAGTCCGTTCATCAGGTTAGGGCCCCGTTGATGAATTATTCAAGTGCTTCCATCAGCTCTGTTGAGGTTCCTGATAAAAGTCAGGCGCTAAAATGGATCAGTCGATTAACCTGTTTACACGGCCTGTCGCCCCCCACCGCCCACCCGCCCCCTCCCCTAGTCGCCTCGCTCCCCCTTCTCCCTCCCCTGGAAGGAGATAAGTGCCTGACAGGACCTATCAGAGCAGACCCGGCCCTGACAGACATGTCGCAGAGTGACACCCGGTCCAGACGCTGATGGATCACCCCCTACCACAAAACGCTGTGCCCTCATCGCTGTCATTAACCAGGCCAGGCGGCCACGGCGGCCATATTGCTTCCAATCTCCATTAACCATCCACACAATCCTCATCTCTTCATGGTTGTCAAGGCAATTGATCCTCCAGAGTGTAGCAATGCATATTAAATATAACGGTGGAACCTACAGCACATGGAGCATTTAGACACTGGTACAGAATGAGGCGGAGGAAAGGACCCCGTTTAACGCTCCGCCTTAAAAATAGAGGAAAAAACATGTATATTCCCGGGGTTATCTCCCTATAATCGTCAAGTCAAAGACTGGAGTTGCCAAACCGTGCCTTTAATCGTATCTAAACCCTTCATACATGGAGGCGGCAGCAGCTCTGGGCGGTGACCCTTTGTGTTTCCAGCTCAGTTCAGTTCACAGAACAGGAACCGAGTTGCTGCAGCCTCCGACCGACGCCGCAGCGGCCCGGAGAGCGCGGGTATGAATAAACGTGTATAACGGCGCCTACCTGTTTGTGCATTTCGATGTTCAGGCCGTAGGACATCTCGTAATACTGAAACGAAAAACAAACATCAGCTGTCGCGCCAATAAGCACACAAACAAACAATGTGAACACGTCAGCTTTGTACCGCCGACGCTATTTAACATCTTAAGAATAAAGCGACATATCGTCAGAGGCTGCTTGATCAGGGCTTCCAGGACTGACAAACGGGGGGGTGGGGGGGGGATTCAATATCTTGTCGATATCTTATTGTGTGAGGCGCGGACTCCAGGACGAAAGGGTTGGACGTATTGATCAGCGCCTTAAACCCTCAGATCTCTAACATCTCCGTTTACTTAGCTTAACGCAATTGCTCAACACTCTTGATATTTCGAGCCAGGTCAGTCCCGTCTGGCTGAAATGTAATCCGCCGAGCCCGCAAGTGGCGGTCGGGGCAGAAATGGCTTTCCAGGCAGCGTCTATCTGATGAGGCCAATGCATTATTCACTCCATTAGCCTCTTCGAAAATTACTCTCAAACAAGAGAGCCATTCTGTCTGAGATCAGAGCCCCACGGTGGTGGCGTAACCCGACACGCCGTGCTGGCTGTGGGATACTTCCCAACATGTTTACCTAACCTTCTCCCTGTCCGCCTGACATGCCTTTTCCCTGTGAAAAGAATGTTTAACTTAAGTCTCAGCGTATTGGTTTAAGTCATCCCCTGTGTGTTTACCCAGGATAACAGAATAAACTACAATAGAAGAACACTGATTGCGTCATGTCTGAACAAAATGTCGGTGTCACAGACATATCTTTGTTTGGCTAAAGCCGAGCCGTCGCGAGAATATGGCCAGAAGGCAGGCTGATCATTTAGCTGGATGCTAAAATGCTGTCCACTTTTGGAGGATATAAACAGTGGCGTGTTCTCTGTCCTCCATTTTGTTTGCAGTGGTGCATTTTCCCACACGCTGCACAGCCCCCCAGCCCCCTATCGGCTAAGTCCTAATTTATAGCCGCGCATACGTCTGAGCGTGGGGTCTCCTAGGAGAATAATCAGATCAGCACACACAGAGGGCAACGCTGCAGTCATTGACCCCTGGAGATCCGGGGGGGGGGGGGGGGGCGCTCTCAAAAGGAGCCGTGCTGCAGCACCGGGCCCCTCGGGGGGAATTCTCAGGCCTGTACCTGACAATGTTCAGCCTAACAACCACGCAGGTAAACACAACGGCAAGGCCCAAGCTCCGCACCGACCCGGTCTTATGACAGGCCTCGCAATTTGGGAGTGTGCTGCAATTGCGCAGCATTGTCATATAATCTTACCATGACATAGTGACGCTGCATCTCTGTCTTCTCATTGGCCAGCTTGTCGTACTCCACCTTAAGACTAAAATAGAAGGGAAGGTGTCAATTTTCAGGCGTCTCCGGCCCTTCAATAAATCACACGCTCCTAACCCCCTGAGCACACCGTGCAAAGGATAAACTGCAGCCTTTGTTGTACTTTCTCCACTTCACCAGACTTGATAAATATTAGCTTGAACACACCCCAGGATGTTAACGTGTCCGTAATCATTACCTGTGATACTGGGCTTGAAGGAACTGAAATTCGTCTTTAATTCTGTCACAAGACTCTGCCACGGTGAATTTGAAGCCAGGTTGGCCAGGCTGATGTGGAGCCTGAGGAGGGTGGTAAAATCACATGATATCACACCGGCAACACACAGGCACGCATACGTTACCATGAAAAGTAAAAAATATTATAGTAGAACAACCTCGACGGGCTGTCACACAGACAATAAAACAACACTTCTACACAAAGACAACACTGTCGCCTTGCATAATATCTGTCTCAACCACCAGGATGGTATCTGGCTGCGTAAACATGGTGCTATCACATCATGTGTGTAGTAATCCATGCAAAATACATGAATATAATGAAGTGAAAAGGGTGAGAACGGGTGACAGGACGACCGGGTCAAGGAGGACAACCTCCCCCGGTGTAAAAGCCGAGGACGTGGAGCGGCGTCCTACCGGGTGTCGGCCTTGTGGATACATCTTAAAGTGGGTCCGTGGTTTGTGGGTCACTCTGGTGGTCCTGGTGGAGAGTGGTGGTGGTGGTGGTGGGGATCAGGCCCTGGTACAGGATCCCGGACGACGCGTTTGATCTGGAGGTTGAAGGAAGGAAAAATAAAAAATAAAATCGACACCAGCACAACAAGCATTTAATATTATTATTATTATTATAAATATTATTATTATTGGTCATGGAAAGTTAAATAAGAGAAAAACAACTCGGGTCGAAGGAAGCATTTTCCCTACATTCATAAAATAATGAAATCATGAATTACATAAATAATAAAATCCTAAATTGAAAAAATAAAATAAAATAAATAAAATGAAGTTAAATCCATCTGAAGCAGCCCCGCTTGCATCTAATAAAAGCCTCGGTGGTATAAAGCCCCGAACGGGACGCGGAGCTCCGCCGCCCGGTGAAAGCGGATCTACCGACGTGGTGACTACGTACCGGGCGGTCGCTCGGTCCTCGGCAGAGCTTTTCTGGAGGGGGGAACCGAAAAACAAAAGAAGAAAAAGAAGAAGAAGAAAGAAAAGAAAATGAAACCAGCTCCCGGTTCGTTCAGCCGCGGCGCTGGACGCGGGTCTCCGGCAGCATCCTCCGCCCGGCAGCCCCGGCTCGGTGCGAGGAGGGAGGGGGGGCCGCTGGGACGGACCGAGAGAGTCCGGGCGCGTTGCTGCCGCTTTTCGCCGTTTGGCCTCGGTTCCCTCCGTCGGCGACCGGGCGAGTAATCCCCAAAAACAACAACAACAACAACAGCCGCCGCCGCCGCCACAACGCGCCGCGTCCGGGACTCTTTTCTTCCGCGCTGAGGCTGGAGCTCGTCGGTGGGGGGGGGGGGGGAAGCCGCGTAGCACGGTGCTGCTCCGCCGCCGCCGCCGCTCACGTCTCCTCCTCCTCCCGCCGCCGCCGCCGCTGCCCGAGCTCCCGGCGCCGCACACACACCAGCGACGCCGCGTGCACGCCCGCACACACACACACACGCGCGCACGCAGACACGCACAGCGGGGCCGGGCTCCCGTGACACGCCCGGTCCCGGCCAATCACAGCCACTCCGCCGGCACCTCGGCCAATCGGAGCCGCTCTGCGCCGCCGGCCAATCCCAGAGCGACCGCCCCACGTGGGGGGGGGGGGTGGGGGGGGGTCAGTCGTCAACCGACGTGACGTCACCGCGGGTTTACGAGACACCGCGTTGCGTTACGAAAATTACAAAACAACAACAACAACAACAACAACAACAACAACAACAACAACAACCGCGCTAATGTGAGGGGGGTTAGTCAACAACAACAACAACAACAAATAAATACAATACAAATAGAAAACAATGTCCAGGGCCCAGTGACGTGGGAAACCAGTACAGGTTGATTTCACGTGCGCGCGGTGCTCGGTCTGTATGGCGTGCACGGTGCTCGGTGTGTTGTGTGTTCGTGCACGGTGCTCGGTGTGTTCGGTGTTCGGTGTTCGTGCACGGTGCTCGGTGTGTTCGGTGTTCGTGCACGGTGCTCGGTGTGTTCGTGCACGGTGCTCGGTGTGTTCGGTGTTCGTGCACGGTGCTCGGTGTGTTCGTGCACGGTGCTCGGTGTGTTCGGTGTTCGTGCACGGTGCTCGGTGTGTTCGTGCACGGTGCTCGGTGTGTTCGTGCACGGTGCTCGGTGTGTTCGGTGTTCGTGCACGGTGCTCGGTGTGTTCGGCGTTCGTGCACGGTGCTCGGTGTGTTCGGTGTTCGTGCACGGTGCTCGGTGTGTTCGGTGTTCGTGCACGGTGCTCGGTGTTGGGTTCGTCTTCCTGCGGAAATCCTTTAAATCTCGTTGCAAACAACAGATTTAAGTTTCAGCCTAAAACCCTGAAGGAGGCGTTCAACACCCAGACACGGAGCACAAGACGTCATGTCTGACAGTGCGACGTAAAGACTGTACGTCAGGGAGAGGAGACGGGGAGAGGAGACGAGGAGAGGAGGAGAGGAGGAAAGGAGAGGAGAGGAGGAGAGGAGGAAAGGAGAGGAGGAGAGGAGAGGAGAGGAGAGGAGGAGAGGAGGAAAGGAGAGGAGAGGAGGAGAGGAGGAAAGGAGAGGAGGAAAGGAGAGGAGGAGAGGAGGAGCGGGGGAAAGGAGGAAAGGAGAGGAGGAGAGGAGAGGAGGAGAGGAGAGGAGGAGAGAGGAGAGGAGGAAAGGAGAGGAGGAGACGACGAGAGGATAGGAGGGGAGGAGGAGACGAGGAGGAAAGGAATGGAGAGGAGGAGAGAGGAGAGGAGACGAGGAGAGGAGAGGAGGAGAGGAGGAGAGGAGACGAGGAGACGAGGAGAGAGGAAAGGAGAGGAGAGGAGGAGAGAGGAGAGGAGAGGAGAGGAGGAGAGAGGAGAGGAGGAAAGGAGAGGATAGGAGAGGAGGAGACGACGAGAGGGTAGGAGGGGAGGAGGAGACGAGGAGGAAAGGAGAGGAGAGGAGGAGAGAGGAGAGGAGACGAGGAGAGGAGAGGAGGAGAGGGGGAGAGGATACGAGGAGAGAGGAAAGGAGACGAGGAGCTGCTTTGTCTGGTGCGAACATCGGCCATGATGTCTGCGCAGGACGCAGGACGACTCGTCCGCAGCGAACGGATCCTTCAAATGACTCGGAAGACAGGAGTCGCTCAGGGAGAACCGTGGGCGAGCGTCCGTCACTGACAGTGAACGCGAAGGACCAAAGTGCGAGGAGAGAAAAAAGCGTCATAAATAATAACTTCCTGTCACAGTCATCACTCACATTCCACATCAATCATTTGCTGGATAAATATTTCTTGAAATACTTGTGGGATCCGCCGTTTGCATTGCTCCGCCTAAATACACCATTTTGACGGATGGTATTTACATAATTGCCTATTCCACATACATAAGCATATTCCCTCTATCTATTCCATTTTATTTCATTTTATATTATTGTATTTTATTTTATTCTATATATTTTTATTTTTATTCTATAAGTATTTGACTTACTGTATTACGTTTTAGGAGTCAGTTAGTTGGTCTTTTAGAAAGACATTTTTCCTAGGACCTATTGTGTGTTATAACCGGGTGCGTTGCATTACATTTCACTGCATATATGTATGAAAGTATGTATATGTATGAAAGTATGTACATGTATTAAAGTATGTATATGTATGAAAGTATGTATATGTATGAAAGTATGTATATGTATGGAAGTATGTATATGTATGAAAGTATGTACATGTATGAAAGAATGTATATGTATGAAAGAATGTATATGTATGAAAGTATGTACATGTATTAAAGAATGTACATGTATGAAAGTATGTATATGTATTAAAGTATGTATATGTATGTGACGAATAAACCCCTTGAATCTTGAATCAACTTGTTTCTCTTGAGGACCCCCCCCCCCCCCTCACTACGCGCCGAATCCAGCGGAAGGCGCGTCCAGCTGAGTGGAGTCGACTCGTTCCGCCGCAGTGAAGCACCGAGAACCGACTCCGCGAAAACGGCTCCAACCTCCCGCCCGCGTCCGGAAGCCTCGCTCTGCCCCCACGTGGGGCCCCCGTCCCCCTGCGGCTCCCAGGCCTCCCGACCAATGGGCGCGCGCCGCACTTACCGCCTGGCCCGTGATTGGTCGAGCCGCCCCGCGCCTGTCACTCAGGGCGCCGCGCGTCAATCAGCACCACGTGGGGCCGGGCGCTGCTCCGCCGCCCCGCGCGCAGGCGGCGGAGGCGGCGGAGGCGGCGGAGGCGGCGGAGGCGGCGGAGGCGGCGGAGGCGGCGGAGGCGGCGGAGGCGGCGGAGGCGGCGGAGGCTTCTCGAGCTTCCAACGGCTTCTCCCCTCGGCGCAGGCGGCCTGCAGCACCGCGTTAAACAAAGGCAGCGAGCGCCACGCCAACAGTTGTGACCTGTGGTTTTCTCCCGCGTCTAAGGCTCCTGTAATGAAGGCGCGGGGCCCCGTGTGCCTTCATTACGGGGGCAATCGGCCTGTTTTTTAACATCCCACCGTGGCGACCCACTGTGCACACGCACGCTACCGTGTTTCCTCGGGCCGACGGTGGACTAGCTGAAAATTAAATGTCCATATTTGATAGGACGTGCACATTTGTTGTACCCCCCTTGCATGAGAATGACTTTGTTTTTCCATGAGAACGCCGTCGTCCGCAGAAACTCCCCTTCTCTGTGCAAATCATTTGTCAGTTATTATGCAACGCCACGTGTGTGACACAAAGGAAATTTGCCAGATTAATAAAATGTCCACCTTGCGAAATGATTATTTTGGCCCTCCCGGCCCAGTCACCCAAACCTCCAGGCGGAGCGGAGCTGATATGGGAGCCGTTGTCACAGTCTGACGTGGAACCGGAGCCGCTCTGTGGGGGGGCCGCCCCCCCCCACGAGCGAGCTGGCATCATGCACATCATAATAATGTCGTTTTCCAACGTTAATATTTGTCTAAAATAATCCAAATGCGTCACGTCTCCGAATGTTTGTGTTGATAGTCTTATCGAAGCCGCCGCTCGACGGGCGGCCTTGACCCTGCAGGATCCACGGAGCTCTCGTCCCTTTCCGACTCTCCTCGCTGAGCCCCCTCCGGGCCCCGTTTGCCGGATCGCGTTCCGGTCGCGGCTGGCGCAGGTGCGCCGGAATCCCGGCCCACGCCCTCTGACCCGTCCGTGTGCGCCCTGAATATAATAACGCCGTAGTACAATGAATGCCGGGGTTAAGCTGCGGTGAAAGCGCAGCGTCAGCGGGAGGTTTGTCGTGCGGAACGCGGGCGCTCGCGGAACCCGGGGAGAGTAACGACTTTTTGACGTCGTAATTAGCAAACTCCAAAATGAAACGGACATCCACCGCTAAATAAAACCAGAGGACAATTTAATGTGTTTCCTTCATTCATTCTAAGTGACTTCTTTATGTGAAAACCAAATGTTTTAAATCAAGTATTGAGTATAAAGTTGAGCTCATTTTGTTGTGTTATGGTGAGGCTGGGCTGTGCGGTTGGCCCCCAGCCCCCACCCCCAGCCACCTTGAGGATGTGGGATCACTGTGTTATTTCCAAAAGTATGGAGGCATTCTGTGAGAAACTCAAGCACACACAAGGGCTGGCGGACTAATCTCAGCCGTGCTTTTCAATGGAGAGTGCTTGGCTTAAAGACAACAAAAGGCTGGGGCCGGCCCCTGGGGGGAGAGGGGCCCTCCACCCGGCGAGACCTCCACTCTGTTTATTTACACGGAAACCCCAGCCAGAGGTGGCTCTAATTCGTTACAGAAGTCCCCACTTTAGTAAGAATTCACTCGGCGCGCAGTTCCTATGGATCCCGCAAACTCATTTTCGATGAACGGCGACTTTGAAGTCATTTCTGTTTCGCTGCAGAGTAAGAAAGGCCAGAAAGGGAAGCCGTGGCTGTCATAGACGGCGCGAATATATGTAGAATAAATGGCCTTACGCCTAGATGATATTCTGTGGAAAAAAAAAGAAAATCGAAATTCCGCGGCGCAGGAATAGGGTGAAGATCCGCGGCGCGGCGGAGGCCTTGTGTTTGCTGCACCGCTTGTGTTTGCCGTTGCACAGTATTGGCTCATTAACGGGACTTGCAGTTAATAAATGACTTTGGTGATTGTCCCCCGTGCCCGGGCCCCTTGGCCTGTTCACCGAGCAGAAAACGAGCGCCCGGCTCCCGCGGAGGCCGGCGCATAGCTCGCACCGCGGGGGGGAGGGGGGCGGGGCGGCCGTGTCGGAAGACGCAGGCGAACCGCAAAGCATCTGCATGTGTATCATGCAGGTTCCAAAACACATGCATATCACAGGCGTATGTAAACCATTTGGCTGTCGTCTCTTACGCACACACACACACACACGCACACGCACGCACGCACAATGCGCACGCACACACACATTCCATTCAACAAAGGGCCCAGTGTGCAGTAGTTAGTTGAATAACCCGTCTTGTATCACAGCGACTCATCAGACACTAATCAATGCAAACAGGATGGTGGTTCTTATCAAGGCAGAAAAATGCAGACTGAGCCGAAACATGAAAAGACGTCCGAAACGCTGCCTCAGAGGACACGCGGGCGACGGTCGCCAGCCAACACCATCTCGGCGATAAGTTTGGGCGGAGGCACCGGGGCCATTGACAAAGCCTTTGGTCCCGAGAACCTGTTTGAGGAGCGAAAGGTCCTGCGTGGTCACGTTCGCCCTGTTTGCTGGTGACGTCGCCTTTAAACAAATAAAACTCAGCCACGTGTGAGACGGCATGTTTCCTCCTTTTTGCAGGAAGAGAGCGTGCTCTACCTGGGATGTACGTTTGAAATCATTCGCTTTAAGATCACAGATGAAGGAGATTTCAGCTGTTCACGACGTGAGCAGAGAGAAGAGAACCGTGCGTCCGTTAGGATTAGGAAAATTCTGTTTTTTGGTGGAAGGGAGCCATGAAGCCGTTTGGGTACTTTTTGCAAAAACAAAATATCCGATGAAATAAACAACACATGGTTGGCAATATCAAGGGAGCCCACATGACGATTCCCCAAACAAAGCAGATTAAAACGAACTCGGTCTAAATCGGCGGCGGCGTCTCCATGGAAACACCATCCCGGGCGCGTCCCGGTCCCGGCGTGTTCCCACCCGGTCGCTCCGCCGCGCTGCTCGGCAAATCTGCGCTCGAGTGTTTCGTGGGACATATCAACACTTCCTCCCCTTCCCCGCCGGAGAGCCGCCCGCCCGCATCCCGTCTCCATCCAGAGCAGCCGCATCCCTCCTGCGTCCGCAGCGTCGCGACAGCCCGAGTGCACGCATCACGGTGCGTCGGGGGCCCAACGGGCGGGCGGCCGGGCGCCATGTTGGAAGCCCCTCCCGGACGGGATCCACGTCCACGGACGCAAATAACGCGCAGCGGCTCGATTCCCGACCGATCAAAGGTTCCGGCGCCGCTAATTGATTGAGGGGAACCAGTGCTTTCACAAAAAGATTTTGTTACCCTAATCCATTTTGCTAAATGGATGATGTGATTAAAGTTCTTTGGGGCTAAATTGGGTTATGGTTGGTGATTAAATACACATGATATGGGAATGACTTCACATGACCGTCTGGCAGAAAACACATTTTCAAAGGAGCGACCGACGGACAATTGAGACCCGGTTCCAACGGCTGAATCGTTGGGATTTGCTTCTTCAAAGACGGCAAAACGGCGGTGACCTGCGCCAAATGTGGAACCGATGGCGTGGACTGACGGGGTATAAACACGTAGTTAGCAACGTGATCAAGTTAAATCCGCTCGCAGCTAAATTCAAGGAAATGACGATTGATTCAAGTGCCGTCGCACGGATCCACGGCAGTCGGGCAGCGAGGGAAAGGGCGCGAGGGGTCGCCGGGGACGTAGCGATGGGGAAACACGGCGGCGACGGGGGTCACCGCGCAAAGGAGCCCCGAGGCCCCGTCCACCGCTACCGCGGCGATACCAGAAATCGATTTTTCAGGATATCGGAACCCCCCCACCGCGCCTGGACTCCCCGTCCTCAGAAAAGCAGGTCGCCGCAGCCGCAGCTGTTCTGAGCCGGGGCGAACGCCATGGAGGACACGGCGTTTTTGGGGAGGTGACCCCGGCAGTGGGCGGAGCGCGGCGCCGTCCGATGCAGTTTTGCGAGCAGAGATATCCCCCGAAGGCGGCTTTGAGGGTAAAGATGCCCGTTGAATGCGGCGTGGCACCGCTTTTCCCCTCCCCAAACGGCCTGCGGTCACATGCTCCTTGGATCTATGGTTTTGTTTTGGATCACGATGCGAGCCCCCCCCCGCCCTCGTGAGACCTTTGTGTCCTCAAATGCTGCGTTTCCGCGCTGCCTCACCGAGAGGCATTTCATATTTCCTGGCACGGGGAAGTATAGCTCGACTCCTCCGCGCCAAATCGACTCCACACGAGCGCTCCTGACTGACACCCCCCCCCCCGAAAATGATTCTTCCACCTCCAGGAGCAGCGCTGCTCTGTGGAGGGCCACTCCACTCCGTTATTAAGTTGAGAAAGACAGAGCGAGCGGGGGGGGGGGCCCGGCCGGGCGGAGGAGAATAATGAGAGCGGGGGAAGTTATGGGGGTGGGGGGCTCTGCCTTGTGACGGCAGATCAGAGAGCGCTTCCAGCTGGAACCCGGATCATGATCCTCAGGATGATGAGCTCCGCCGGACGGGACGGCTCGGAGCCCGGAGCCACCCTGCGCACGGAGCCCTGCCCCCCCCCCATGACCCATCCTGAAGCGGCCCCCAACCCCCCGGGCGGAGCCGGGCTCCTGTCGCTCCCGACGGAAGCGTCCATCTTCCCAGACCGTGAGGATGTGCGCCGCTTTCCCCTGAAATCCTCCCAAAACACGGGACTTTAAGAGTTAAAGAATTATAAAGGCAGAACCCTTGAGAGCGGAAGCGAAACCAAATCAACAAATTAATGCCTCTCCTACGAGAGGCTAAGCCTCTTATTTTTATTTCAAATGAGGATAGAAATTGACTTCCTTATTAAATCTAATTATTAGCTGGTGCCCTCCAAAAGTCTTCTAAAATTGCCTAGAGCCACCGCTCTATTAGCATAAACACTACCACTGGCAAGCTTAAAACAAATGGTATATTTAGTGTGTGTTAATGGGATTAAAGTGTGCTGGATTCAGGAGGGGATCTGCTCACAGAGAGCATCACGTCTTCATTATGGATGCCCTGACTTCTTCATTTCCACCTTCTTTGTTTGCTTTTCATTCCACTCCACCGCCTGCCTCTCCTCTCAGCTATTCAACAGATTGTGTTCAATCTTGATCCAAAAATCCCAGACAATCATAAATAATAAAGGATTACACCAATCTCTGGAAAGCCGGTGGGCCGCCAGCAGCAATGCGCGCACAGAGAAATAATTGTTGGCCATCTGTGCAGCAGATTGGTAAGGGAAAGGGTAAACAAAGAGCACAGTGTACCTGCCACAGCGCCGGGATCACGGGAGGCTTTGATGATGTTCAACCCCCCCCGCACAATCCACCGGCTCGCGCTGAGAGATTTTTCGATTAGGGAGGTTTCAAAACGGCAGATTGACAAGCCGCGCCTGTCAGGAATCTAACAAGGCTCGGGGTTATCTCTCCATCGGGCGGAAAAAACAAAAAAACAAACAAAAAAAACCCCACCACCAACAACGACAACAACAACAACAACAACAACAACAACAACAACACCGTCAGACGCCGCTCTCCGACTGCCAGAGAGAATTGGGATGCGGGACAAGGCACCAGGTGATGGAACACCTTCACATGCGATACGTACGGTGCGGCGCCTCAGAAATGAAAGTGATGTCATGAGAGCTTAGCCTCTCAAGTCTCATGAATCACTCCCCCAGCACAGGAAGCCAAGATTGGATTTACTGGCACGGTGTTAATCACCGAGCGCCAGATCCGTCATGCGGAACACTGCAAGCCCCGGCCCGGCATCAGGGATCCTTATTAGGGAAAATTGATCCCGTCGCTGAAGATGGCGCTCCGGCCATTCCGTGCGTTTTGTCAGCGAGCAAATCAATGCGCGGGATGGAAATAACGCGGATTCCATCCCTCCGAACGCCGTGGCGATTTCTCATGACTCATTTTGCATGAAGCGCGGCATCGCTTTCCACCGAACCTCCTGGTGTTGACACGTTAGAATGTCAGACGGTATCTGATCAGATCATCTTTATTCTAATCCCATGAAGACAAACGTAAACACACGGCTATTTGTGGGTATTTCCAAGAACCGTCGGCGACGATGGAAGCGCCGGGCGCTAAAACCACGGGAGGAGACGAATGCACATGGCTTTGGGGAATAATGTGTGTGTGTGTGTGTGTGTGTGTGTGTCTGTGTGTGTGTCTGTGTGTGTGTGTGTGTGTGTGTGTGTGTGTGTGTGTGTGTATGTGTGTGTGTTTCCCCTGTCGCCTCGGAGGTTAGGGCGACGAAAGCAAAAGGTGTTGATCCAGAACGCTGTGTTTAACGAGCTCGTTGTTGTCATGACAGTAACGTACAGGACTCCATTAAAAGGAGAAAAGAATGCGCTGAGGAACGTCGGTGATCCTTCATGGTCTCAAAGCCCAAAACTGAAAATGAATGATGTTATATCCACCCTTTTTTTTTTTGAATGAAATGCATTCTGTTGCTTTGGCTTTTCTTTTCATGCGCATTCTTACCTTGTTTTCAGTGTATTTCATTATTTAAATTCTTATATTATTGTACTTTATAAATGCACTTTGCTTGTTTTCTTTGCTTTTATTGTGACTATTTGATGCCTTCTTTTAATGAAAAGCACTTTAAGTTACATGTTGTGTATGAAAGGTGCTATACAAATAAAGGGTATTATTATTATTATTATTATTATTATTATTATTATTATTATTATTAATAATAATAATAATAATAATAATAATAATAATAATAATATTATTATTGTTATGTTTAGGGGAAAATGGATATAACTATTTACGCTTCATATACATTATGCTGTTTTTCTGAGGCTGACAAAATGATGGCTGCGATAATAGTGTGTAAGTATATTTAATGTAATGTAATTCTATATGTTCTCCAGGACTAAGGATTTACAGTATATATCCTGTAGGAAACACTGAACCCAATATACCACTAAGTGCAAAAGACAAAAGGGTCATTATTATGGAACAGAAGCCTGTAGGAAACATCTTACACCTACACTGAGCCTCCAGTGTGGACTGGCGGGCTCAGAAGCCGCAGCCCAGACATCTGGAAACGCTGCAGTCACCGCTGAGCCGCTGGAGAGCTCAACCCACTGTCACAGCGGCTGAGTGGAACCCAGTGTGTGCCATCCCCACCACAGCTCCACTGCAGCCTGTAATCCAGCTCACCACCAAAGCCACCGCTGCTGGCGGCGGCGCAGGCCAAGCCTCAGTGTTTGTTTATGCAGCACACAGACCCGGCCATTAAAAGTGGGAAGCCTGTCAAAAATAAAAAGAGACTTTTCATGTTTGAGGGCTGCAATTGTGGCTCTTGTGTGATGTTTTTCCCCCCATGCTGACCCCTTGCTTTGAGGTCAGGAAGCAGCTTAACCCTGGGCGACGGCGCGAGCTGATTGGCTGAGGGGAATGCAGTATTTTTAAATGTGGTCGTAGAGGGGGGAGCCTCTGGCAGCGGCGCTCCAGTTGCGTGCTACCACCGGGGCTGCGTAACCGATGCAGCTTGAACATCATTATAACGGCTCCTCGAGCAAAGAAGCCAAAGATCCTTTATTAACGTGCACATCATTCCCCTCATTATGTCCCGCTCACCTATTCTCACATTTCCCTCCTCACCGCTGGCCACGCGGCACGCCGGGCCGAGGACACGACTTTCTCTATCAAGCCGCGATGGCGGCGTCAAAGTGGATCAACGCTCCTGCTGTAAAATACTCAACTCAGCTGCACAAACACCCATCCACGGTCACAGCCAGAACATGGAAATTTGCTGTGCAGTTAACTTACGACAGCCACCAATTAGGTTTACGACCCGGGCGCCTGTCTCTGTCTCTGATGTCATTACACGAATGTTCTGCAGTCTGACAGAGTTGCAGGGCGAAGCCGGGGGAAGAGGGCTGTTGGCTCCTCTCCGCTCTGATAGCAGCGCATGAGGAAACCTCGGGGCCACCGATCGCATCTGCGGATCCTGCGCAAATGCAGGGTTTAGTTGTGCAGATTACATCGGCAGATCCTGCTGGGAAGAGGGGGCCGAGAGCGCCGGGGGACCGCCGCGACTCCCCTCCTGTGACAAAACGCATCTCCTCCAACCTCCGCGCACTTACAGACCCAGTTTGTCACAGTGAAGCAGCTCTTCTCAGCTATTTAGCGCAAGTCAACAACATTAAAAAAAACAACAAAAAAAAAAAAAACGAGATTAAAACCGTCAACTTCAATTAAGTCGGACACGTTCACCCCAGAGCGCTTGCTCTCGCTGTCGGCTGGGAAGGAGGGCGGCGACGCTGATGCACGCCGACAGAGCACTCCATCTTGGATCAAAGAGCGCTGTAGCTGGCGGGTGGTGTGCGCCGGAAACAGACGTCCTGTCAGGTGTTTGGCATCAAACCAGGAAGCCCACGCAGGGGAACAGGCCTCTGTGCTCCAGGTGACGCGGCGGTGCACCGCGGGTGGAACGGGGTCGTCTTGGGAGACGCAGACACGCCCTTCCCCTCGCCCCGCCTTGCTGCGCTCCCGGCGTTCTGTGCATCACATCCGGGCGAAGGGGCCGAGCCGGGGCGTCCTTTCGGCAGAGGCCCGCCCCCTCCCTCCCTCCGTCCCTCCTCCTCCTTCCCCCTCTCCGTCTCTCTCACATCCCACCCAGAGAGGGGAAGTGGTGAGGTTGGAGTGGTCGGCCAAACTCGGCCAGCTGTGTGACCACAGACCTCTGAGTGTGTGTGTGGGAGGGTGGGAGCCTGACTGGGCCTCACAAACAGCTACTTACAGCAGCCGCTGGAGCAGGAGAATACCTGTGTTGTGTAAAAAATATGTGTTGTGTTCTATTAATAAAGCCGCCTTTACAAATAGCCAAATCCAGACCCTCGTGGCATACAGAGGTCCGTCAGTACGTACACTATGATCTTTTGCTCTCTTATCCAGTCACTTCTAACGTGAGGATGGCGGCTTTTTTCTGTATTAGACTCTAAACGCAGCGTCTCGGCTTCCATCAGAGCGTCTCCGGAACAGTCAGCTGGACGGCAGAGTCGTGATGTCACTGTCTTGCGCCATCCCAGGAGCAGTGATTTATGAGCTCATCTGGAGCCGCCTGTCCGGGCCGGGCCAGGACCCCCCCCTGGGAGCTGCTGCTAATGGGACAACGCCAGGTCTGGACCCACACAGGCTGCATCCAACTGGGACCAGGACCCCAGACCAGGAGGCAGCAGCACGGGGAGGAGGCTGTTCGGCAGGACAAGCAGAGGACACACACACACACACACACACACACACACACACACACACACACACACACACACACACACACACACACACACACACACACACACACACACCTATACACACACACACACACACACACACACACGCACACACGCACGCACGCACGCACGCACGCACACGGACAGACAAACGCACACAAACCCCAGAAACACAAACAGAAAAACGAAATGGATCAAGTGTTTCTTCTAACCTCAGCTATTTGTAATTTTGTTACGCGGCCCAAGTAAGATAATTGAGGGAGCTCACACTATGCAAATGGAATGATAATCAGCTGCAGCACAGAGGGAAAACACTGTTACATTGTTAGTAAAGAGGACACCTATTGACCCATTTTCTGTTGGAAAGCAATTTGTCTTTCCAAAATAAAACTAATAGGTGGTAAGATGAATGGATTAAAGCAGGCTAGCCTGGGCGCACCGTGCCACCAGGCACTAAATCACCAGATTATTAGTTTTATGAGCCAAGCCCATGAGAGAATAATTGCTAATGTTCCCAGAGTAACCAAGGGAAATAAGGGTAATGGAGCAATCTATAAATTCTGATTGGTATACACAGAGAACTTCCAGCCCATCTCCTTTGTTATTCTACCGCTCTGGATAAAATACGCCTCAAGCTGCACAAACACTAGAGCCAAATCAATACAATCACAGCACACGAGTGATGCCTCCACTCCGTTGGTAATTTTAGTGCCTTGCTTCCCCGCCTCGCAGTTATAAATCAAAGTAATGCCAAAAGGGAAAAAAATAAAAAATAAGCATCCAACACCAATTTATTTACTTCGTTTAGCCTTTCCAGGAGACACACACACACACACACACACACACACACACACACACACACACACATGCACACATTGCCCACATCTCTGCACGCACACCTGGGGCTCAGGTGAGACGTGCACCGGGCTCAGGACGAGGATCCTAACAGCTTTCTGACAGGCGACACAGCGTCACATCACCTCGGTAACCGTTTGAATTATTGAGATGATTGAGAGTCATTGTGGATGCAGCTACAGAAAACATAACAAAAATAATTGACCAATTTTAAAAACCTTTCTGTGTTTTTACAAATTTTGTAGATTTTTGTTTTTTTTGTTTTTTTGTACTTTTTTCGGCCTGTGAAGCTTTTTTTATTTTTAATGCTTATGGTCTGTACTGAAGTGCACCGAACCCCGCCGGAAGACATTCCCCCGTATATGTTTATGTCTTGAACTGGGCCACACCCCTCCCTCGTCTCTCCCTCCCTGCCGGTCTCCACGTTAGATCTGTTCCTCCCTCAGTGAGGTCACAACTTCACCGTGAACCACGAATCATAAAACACAGTATAAGCCCCAAAAACACCAGGTCTCTTGATACCACTTGTTTGAGCTCTGAAAAGTGTCGGGATCAACTCGGTGTAACGGGGACTGGAGTTACTCTCGGTCTCAAAACCTTCCCAGCCCTACTCAAGAGTGCAAAGCTTCCTCCATTCACACGTGAATTCACACTTTTACTCGAGTATTTCTTCTCAGCACTCCAGAAGCGCTCGGGCTCAAACCATCCCGTGCACGCTAGTCCCACGCACGCAGCGGAAGATCCTGGAGACTCCCGAGCTCCTCATCCCATTATATTTGTTTTGAAGACATTTGGACCTCGGTCCTCTCTCAAGGAAACCATCGTCTCGGGGACGGTTTGAGTCACGTGGCTCTCTCTCGCACGGAGCCAAATCCAAGTTTTCTCGCTCTCTCCGCGGCCCTGTGATGTTTGAGTTGTAAGTTCCACTGCGTCTAAACGCCGGCTGAAATGTTTCTCAGATGCGGATCCTTTCTTATGTGGTTCATGAAAGCGAGGGGGGGTTTTGTCTGGTGCGCCGGGCCCGGCCTCCAGATCCAGGTGGGTGGTCTCGCTCTGCGGCCCCGCGCTGGTAAACAGCGCGCGGCCCAAAGCAATCAATAACTCCACCACGTTTCTTTATTGGGGGACGGTTGAAGATATCGCCATGCCTCAGGGGCGTTTTGGGGCCGCGAATATGGAACGCTGCAAAGTCATTAACAACTTTCTCACACTGTAACGCCTTCTGCTTGTCGGAGGATTTCCACATCCAGCCCGAGGTGTGGCCGGATGAGGCAGGCGTGGCCCTGACTCACCCGAGGAAAGACGAGGATTTGAACACAATCGCTGATAGATTCACTTTGGTTGCCGCCAAGAACGTTGGATGCCGTGACACACGCAGGTGTGGTCCATGCACACACACACACATACATACAGGCAGTTTCATCACACACACACACACACACACACACACACACACACACACACACACACACACACACACACACACACACACACACACTGTCATGACCTCTCTACAGTGTGGGTGACGGCCTGAAACCCTTGTTGTAACTGACAGCGTGTTGACATAGGTTCCAGCCCACTTCCTGTTCCTGTTTTCTTTTGTTGTGGTGCAACTTCAGCACGCTGCAGATGTTGCACTTGTTTCGGTTCCTGACTCTGACACACCCACACACCCACACACACACACACACACGGATGACAGGCAAGTGGCTACGGTGTGGACTCAGTGTTCGTTCCCGAAGTGATTCACCGGTTTGAATGGGTTTCCCCGAAGCTCATGCTTGGTGTAAAACCGCCGCTCTGTCGTCCCAGCTGCACCATGCGGTCGCAGGTAGAGGAGAGGGTTTCGCTCGGGCTTATCGTCACCTCCCGCGTCCTGTTATGAAAGGGGCGTGACACCTGGCGCAGGCGAGGGAGCTGTGAAGCAGATCTCGACAAAGGAGGTGCGCTGGAGGTGCCAGGGCCCGGGCCCGAGCCCCGGCGCCGCCACCGGGGCCGGGTCTCCCGTCTCATGTAAATGCAAGTCGTTTTAAAGCAATTTCAGAACAACCTCAAATGTCAATTTAATTCCACAGACGGCTTTCAACAACAAACGACAGCGGCGCGCAAGCCGGTGGGATGCAAATTGATTTTCCAACAGATTGATACACGCTCCGGATTCCGTGCCCGTCCGCAGACACTTTAATCAGGCTTCCTGCGACCCCGCAGCTTCTATACGATGCGGTTTGGTTTTATCCAAATGCAACAAGGCCTGTAATAAATCTACTCTTCCCCTCCGCAGCTCTGCCAGCAGCTGGGAGCCGTGGAGGGAAGCCACCCCAAGCAAAATGTTATTCCAGCTTGTTAGTGTTTGAAGTCGCAACGAGCCGGGCTGCAGAAGCTGCTGCCTGCGGTTTATGGTTTGTGGCGTTGCACAAGATATGGAGTCTCACTTTCCAAGGCAGGATGTCTCACCGCCATTGAAGCCACAACTGGAGCGGTGAGATAACGCCGGCGCGTTGGAAGAAAGACTTCAGAGGAGACATGTGGTCCTGACTCAGTGAGTGACAACACCACAGAGTGTGTGTGTGTGTGTGTGTGTGCGCGCGCGCGTGTGCCTGTGAGTGCGTGGGTTGGTGCGCATGTGTGCAAGCGCCTGAGTTTGTGCTTTTCCACACCCGCCTACTGATACACTTCTTTATTGCAACCACTTGCTGAAGTGATATTACTTCCTCTTAAATCCGCCCCAACCAGCCGCTCTTTCATCCTCGCACATGTGCTTTTCTCATGGCTTCGTGCGCTCACCAGCGTCTCGTACGGCGAGCTGCTCTCGTTTAGACGCTGCTACAAGACCAATTAATTACACAATGCCATAAAAGTTGGCAAACTAAATTAGGACTCAATAAATGCAATTCATTAACTATGAATGAAAAAAAAAAATAACATTTCATCAGTTAATCCGTACCAGCTTCGTGAACTCTAAAGGGACATTCCACACGTCCCTCATCATCATGTGTTTGTGTGTTTTTCATTGACCTGTTGTGTCTGTTGTGCTGTTCCTGTTTTTTTTTGTTGCACTGCCGCACATTCCAATCCACCTTTTCGGATTATTTTGTTATCCAATTATCACCGAATCCTGAATGAATTTGGGTTTCATTTGGAAAATATGATGCTTTCAGGTTGAGTTTTGGAAAAGTACCTTTCTAACCGGCTGCTGTGGTGGCGTTCAACGGGGAACGCTGAAGCCCGGTGGGGGAATAACACACGAAAGGTTTGGGGAACCAGGTGGAGCCAACCTCACGGTGCGAAAACACTGAAGTAATGCGTTATAATCTTGGATCAGATCATTGAGTGGTGACGTTCCAGTCACAATAAACCAAAGGTTATCGCCCGGTCTGTTATCACAGGATAATCCTCCTGACAATATGTATTTTATCACCTCCCAATCAAACACAGCCATCATGGCACTGCAGGATTTTATAATCCCTCCGGTTCTTTCCCCTCCTAATAAACTGGAACAAAACTAGAAGGCATGCCAGGGCGCCGTCGTTACCGTATACCTCTAACTGTACAGTTTAAACACATCCCGTCACACATTTCGGACTAACTTAACTGGGGTCAAAGGTCGGATTCACAGACTATCAGTTGAAACATCACATATTTTTAATGGTTAATGTCTTATAATTGATCCATTAATAGATTGGCCGGTAACAATGTCATTAAGTCCCCATCAGAAAATTTAACAAAACGGAGAGCCGCCCGTCCAGCTGTTGGTCCACAGGACGTCTGGGAAAACCACAGCTACGGATGTTTGAAACCAAACATCTCACATTACTTCATTACGGTGATTTAACCACGAGAAGCCGAGACGCTAAAAACGCTGAAACGCAGCGTCTAATTGGATACGCGCAGCTGATTTTATTACACCTCCAAGACAGGGCTGGGTCAGAGGACGGGGGGCGCACACACATACACACACACACACACACACACACATACACATACACATACACATACACATACACATACACATACACATACACGCACACACACACACACACACACACACACACACACACACACACACTGTGACCTGGGGGGTCAGCGGCTCGGGCCTCTGGTCCCACGGGGGGCCGTGGGCGGACAGGCTATTGATCAGCTGGACTATTATCAGAGCTGAGGCTGTTTATCATGCTGCTGCTCTCGGTGGGGAGGTCCCCGCCCCCGCCTCCACCCACCTCCCCCACCCCGTCTCTAATGGAGTCCAGCGCCGCTCCCCCACTCCTGTCCTTGTCAAGCCGCCACCTTAACCACCATCGATCCCCGTGTCACCCGTCCTTGTACCGCTGGGAGGGGTGGGGGGGAGGGGGTGGGGGTGGGGTCCTGTCAGAGTTGAAATATGCTCCTCATTGATAACCCAACCCCCCCACCTCCCCCACCCCCGCCACCTCCTCCTCCTCGTCTTTTTAAAAACCTGCGTTGAGCAGGACCCCGGCAGCTGGAAACAATGCACAGAATATTCACCTCACCTGCCTCTAACCCTTTGAATTCGTGGTTTTCATTTTTCCCACGATCATTTTCTGCTCGTAGCTCGAAGAAACAAACGGAGATTTGGAACTTGTCACACAAAACCCACATCTCTGTCTGTAAATGGAACGGTCGTGGACATTTTAATCATGCGCATTTGACGACAAATTCTTGCTCTGCTTGAAAACTTGTGTTATTGCCCAATGAAAATATATTGTATAAGTTTAACAGATATCTGTCGCTTGAAATAAACACAATTAAAGACATATTTTTCCTATAGTTCTTCTTATATTTTGGCTATTGGCAGTGACTGGGAGTTTATTGAGTTGGTAAAATATTAAATCAGACCCATGGGGAAAACAATCTGTGGCAGTTCCACCTGTCACACGCCGCCCGATTGGCGGTTTCCTCCGACGCAGACACAGGCAATGGTGTTGAAATGTGCCAGTTTACTGCAGAGAGTGGGCAAGATGTAACAAGCCGGGAGCAGATGGAAAACATGTCATGACAGAGGCTCTCCCTGTGTGTGTGTGTGTGTGTGTGTGTGTGTGTGTGTGTGGGGATGGGTTGATTTAACCTGAGCGCGTTGGTTGCTCTGACGTGCAACAGGCGCACAGCCACCCCGATCACCACTTACCGTACTTCCACCCAAGACAGATGTGTCCGCCTAAACGACACCGCCCCCACAACCACGGAATGGTTGCATGTATTAAGGGTAAGACAGTTTATGTGGGTGCTAAACAAAGAGAAAAGTGAATGCACAGCAGATGCAAAACAAAAAAAGACTCCAGAGGGTCAACAGCAAAACAGTCATTCAACAGGCGTCGTTGACCCCTTTGAAGCGTTGACCTCATCCGCGTTCTACTCCTCTCAAAGTAACGACCAGCCATGAATGGGATCATAATTTACTTCCAACATTTGCCCCAGTCAATGTTTGCTGACATAACGTGAGCAGATTTCCCCGGATTTATGGTGTGTGACCTGCTCCATGTGCGCAGTGAATCAAACTGCGTTTTCATATCAGGCGCTTCCCCGTCCCATTAGGAGGAGACCAGTAAACCCACTGCGAGCATAAACAGAGCCCGGGCCCCCACCCGCAGCCGCAGGGAAACACAGAGATGAGGATTTAATGACATCCATCGTTGTGGCTATTGATAGCAGAGTCACTGGGCGGAACTGTGGTGTCTCTCAGATACACAGCAGATTAGCAGCTCTGCGCCAGATGAAAACATCGGCGATCAATAGGACACAGGGGAGAATCAATAACACCCCCGACACTCCGTGGGCTTTCGTTCGCCCAGGATCGCGCCGCTCCTTTAAGGCCGGGCGTTCTGACGGCGCGCCATTAACTGCACTCATAAAACATGCATCACCAATCTGTCACAGGTGTCATATGTTAATGCCCGCTGCTAATGAATATGAATGCTCTGCTCATAAGCCGAGTCTCCTTCTCATTACGCTGCTTTTACACCTCGCTGAGCCCGGAAAACTTGTCTTGGATAAAATGTAAATCACTGCTTTATTAGGTAAAATGCATGACTCTCATACCAAAGCTCTATGAAGGAGCGTCACTCTGAGGAAGATTGAACATGTACCTGCCGCAACGTCCTGTAAGAATAATAGGAACATCTTCCGCAGGACGTGGCGCTAAATACTATAATTCAGCGTCACCTGTCCTGTCAGAACTCCGATTAATTAGCGTTATTGTGCAAAGTGAGTGAGAGAATTGGACAGTAATTACATTAACCTTCTGGATCACACCTTGTCTTTTAACAAGACGTGTCTGAGCAAAGAAGATCGCTATTGCATAGATGATTACTCTTATCCTTGACAGTGTCTGCCTTCCAAATTGATCCAATTAGCTGTTCGGGGCTAATTTAATTACTCCGCGCTGCTTTGCCTCTCTATCGCTCCGTCCTTGCCACCGGGATAATCATAATTCTGGGCACTGGAACACATTATCTTTAGGACACGCATGAGGAAAAACAAGCCAAATTTAATCTGATAAGGATGGAGCATGAACAAAATATGTCTCTCACACCCCCCGAGTGACGGTGCTCGCAGGTCCCGGGCCTCGGATCGCCTGTAATTAAAGACGCCGGGAACCGAGTTTGGAGTTATGGGCGTGCAGCCGCCAGGTCTCTGCGCTCGCCCGGCGGATCCGCCCCGCGAGGAGCGCGCGGGTCTCATTTGAGACGTTAATCAGGCGGAGAAGCAGAGCGTGGAGATGGAACCGTCTGATTGGCTCGCGCCGCCCGGCCTCACGCTCCGTACGAGGCGGAAAGCGTCTCGGCGCACGGCGTCACCTCAGCTGCACCCCGAGCCCGACGGAGGGGACGAGGATGAGGGAAAGAGGGGTGAGGGATCGAGGGTGAGGGAAAGAGGGGTGAGGGATCGAGGGTGAGGGAAAGAGGGGTGAGGGATCGAGGGTGAGGGAAAGAGGGGTGAGGGATCGAGGGTGAGGGAAAGAGGGGTGAGGGATCGAGGGTGAGGGAAAGAGGGGTGAGGGATAGGGCACGGTTCAGAGTCACAAAGCGCAGGGGCCCGGAGGGGGCGTGGCGGCGGGGCGACCACAGGCTCGCGTTTCCTTTTCCTTCCGAACTTCGGGTTCGGGCGCAGATACATTTCAGACGGAGCGAAGCGTCGCGTGACTGGACGCGTTTTTAAAAAGCAGACGAGCGGAGAGAAACCGGGAACAATGTTGGAGAAAACCTCTTGCCACCTCTTCAGGGGACGTTGTTCCCGGGAACGACGCAAACCGCGTGAACTAATGAGCAGCGGGCGTGGGCCCCCGCCGTCGCCGGCCGGTTGCGCGTGGAAGGATCCGCCCGTCGTCTGTTCCAGACCCCGTGCGAGCGCAGCCTCTCTTCGGGGGCCGGGGCTCGGGCAGCGTCCTCCTAATCATATATATCCGTGATTAAAACGGCAGATCAATGTGATCACCGCTCGGAGCCGTGTCGGCGGTGGAAAAAAGGTTTTTGTTTTTTTTAAAGAGGAATGGCAACAAATATTCACGGCCGGCGCCGGGGTTTGGGGCTTTTACAGAACCGATGGAAAACAAAAACCACCGGCAGAAAACCGCACGAAAGACCGAGCTGCGCGGCGCTACGGTCGCACATTGGCAGCGGGATGGTTTGTGTTTTTAAACAGATCAGATGGATCGGTGTGTTTTGGATCAAGGCTGAGCTTAACGAGGCGATTCCAAGACTTTAAGGTCCAAGGTCCTCCAGTCCAGCACCATAAAACCCCTTTTTCGAACTGTTGTTTTTTTTTAAGGATAATTAAAAAAATAATAAACACATGTGCAGCAGAATAACGAGTACATCATCCCTAAACAGCTAAAGATGTCTTCTGATGACTCCCCGCGAGCGGCGAGATCACCCTGCAGCGTGGGCGTAAACAGCTTCCCAAAACCTTTCAACTTAAAACATTCAACTCGGGGGGGGGGGGGGGGGGGGGGGGGTGACGGAGCGGAGACGCCGTTCAGGAGCCGCCGCGCCGCTAATGCAAAGCAGTTTAATCTCTTTTAAATGTTTGATGGTATTTGCTCGAAAGCAAAAGCAACAAATACATAATTATCCGTCTAATTAAGCTGCCAAAGCACGAGCACCTCGGAAACACCGAGCGCACTATTCATTAGCATGTGCTGTAAGCTTATTAATCATCTAACAGCCAATTAGCACACTGTTACCGTCTGCAGCGGGTGTGTAAATACATTCCTGGGTTAATTTTCTTCCTCTGATAATAAAGGGAACATTATGAAAATTTGCTCTGTGACTATGTAAATGATATATGTCGTTAATTGCGCAGCGGCACTAGATGTTTACCGCGATGAGGCAACAAATATTTCCCAGGCTGTTCGAGGAATTAAAACCAGGAGCCGCCGGCTCCCGGGAGACATCCGCCGGCGATGATAATGACATTTAGCCTCCGGCGCCGGAGCACGGCGATGCCACCGCCTGGCAGGGGGCCAGCAGGAGGTGAGACACGCACACACACACACACAAACCCGGGCTCTAACAGCTATATAAGCCCTTGTACCACCCACTAGTAATTAATAATGATTGCTTTCTAATAAGGGCCGTGCCATTAACAAATTACCTCTCAAGAGCAACGCAACATACGCCGTTTTGGGAGATTGAGTCTAATGGGTTTTACTCGAGCAAAATAAAGTGACCAACACACACGCACACGCACGCACGGACACACACACACACACACACACACAGTCAGTGACATTTCTGTAGATAAAAGGTTGCAGGAATTTCGCTTCTGCGTTCACATATACGTACACACACACACACACACACACATACACACACACATACATACACACACACAAACACACACTCATACACATACACACATACACGAAACGCCATTTTATTCAAAGGAGCTGATGGTCGTAGATGCATAACAGGTCAGGTCCGCCATCACCGTATTCGGTGGTTAAATCGATTTTTTTTTCTTGTATTTGTACTTTCTTGTATGTATATATGTGCTTCTTCCTCCTTCTCTTTATTAATTGTATTTGTTTCTTCCTACGTTTGTTTTAACATTTTCCCTTTTATCATTTCACTGCACCTGCATGACGTCAGGCGACAAATAAAGAGTCTTGAATCTCTACCGTTTTACGATACTTCACACCAGTGCAAGGTACAACAACAGGCCAGACAGTGTGTGTGTGTGTGTGTGTGTGTGTGTGTGTGTGTGTGTGTGTGCATACGTGCATGTGTGTGTTTGTATGTGTGCGTGTGTGCATGTGTACATGTGTGCGTGTGTGCGTGTGTGTGTGCGTGTGTGTGTGTGTGTGTGTGCGTGTGTGTGTGTGCGTGTGTGTGCGTGTGTGTGTGTGTGTGTGCGTGTGTGTGTGTGTGTGTGTGTGTGTGTGTGTGTGTGTGTGTGTGTGTGTGTGTGTGGGAGTCACGTCCTGGCCTTGTGATAAATGCTCCGGGCTGGTCGTAATCACGCGTGTGACAGAGGAGGAAATGGAGGCTGGTGCAGAGAGAGGGGACGAATGGTGCATTTACTACCATGGAGAGAAAAAAAGCCTCTCATGCTTTAGTAACCCCCCCAAACCCCCATCCCCCTGCCCCCCATCACACACCCCCCTGCCCCGCCCAGTCCTGCTGACAGTGCGGGCTCCGAACCACAGAACCAAACACTCCACAGAATAAGGACACTCAACGGGTCCTAGGTCCTAGCCCCTGCTATGCCACAGCCTGGCATGACAGCCATGGAGCGTGGCAGCGCTTCTCCTCCAGGGCTCGTGCATCCGGCCACAGACTCCGTTGGATGAGATTTTGTCTCTGGGACGATCTGACCCGAGTCGGAGAGGATTTATGTTGTCAGACAAATTGTGAGTGAAACTAGGGCTGCTTTCACCCGTGCACCGCAGCCCTGAAATTGACATGACATTACCTGGAGGAGCTGTATGTGTCAACGCAAATCGTTGGAAAGGGCCGGCGACGGTGGGGGAATGGGCGGCGAGCGAGCGGGCGTGTCGCGTGTTGACGACGTCTCCATCGCACGGATGGATGCATTCTTCCTCCAGTGGGACCGTGCACGGAGCGTAGCTGCTTCGTACTCCTTTCTGCTTTCCTTTATATTCCTTCCCACCCTTTTGTTCATATTGCGGATACCTCCAAATTCATGGAGTATCAACGCCAAAAAAGACAAGTCGGTAGCCTCGTCCGCCATCTTGGGTGGGCTGTAAAACGCCGCAGGGTCATTGCGTCACGTCCTGCCTCCTGCACGCTCTGCCCAGGCTCCGCCCCTCGTCTCAACCAAACTCAGCATTTCCAGGTGACAACGCGTCTGACACGGACAATCTCCGGTCGTGTGCTGCGTGTGTGAAAGGGCAACTCCAGACGATGTCCAGACCTGGTTATCCGGACATTGTCTGGAGTTCATGTGCGAAAGCAGCTTAGGATCATCAAGCCACTATCGTACGCTCTCCCAAAGTCTTGAAAATTAAGAAATCGCGAATGGACCCCCTGGAACCCCCCTGGCCCCACACTGAGAACCACTGTATTAAGGATTATGCGGAAAAGCGTTTAAGAGCATGGGCTTCAAACGGTAGCGGTTCGTTGCACTTGTTTACTGATGGAGACGGTCGTTAATGTTCTTCACTCTAACGATACTGATAATGGAAGGATGTGATAAGGGCCCGACCTCGTTATGTCGCGGCGCAGCAGCTTTTAACCATGATTGAAAAATGAGTTTTTGTCACAGAAATGCGATGTTGTCACACTAACTGGTGTTTATTTTGGATCCCGGCTCCATATTCTGGCTCCAGCTGCTTCCTGCTCGCGCAGCCCAATCAGTTAGCGTGGGGGGGGGGGGGGGCAGACAGAGCCTCCCCAGCTCCGTCATCTGCTGTTGGTGCAACTGCTTCATACAGCGGCAGGCTCAAAGGAGCACTTACCGGAGCCCAATCTTCAGGAATCAATGGCGGCACGCAGGCTATATTGTTTCAAACAAGGAAACAGCAGGGGATGAGATGGAGAGGGAGGGAGGGAGGGAGGGAAGAAGGAGAGCGGGTCAATACATGCGCTCGGGGGCTTTTGGAGACACCGGCTCAGCCGTAAACACCGTGCGCTGGTAAGTGCTGTTGTGACACAGATACAAGCACCGCTTGTAGGGCGGGAGGGGAGGCGCTCGGCCCCTCTCCACGGCTCAGAGAAAGGCGGCGAGGTTCGACCTCTGGACAGCGGCACGCCGGCCGTGGTGAGAGGCCCCCGTGGGTGGGGGTGGTGTGGGGCGGGCTCCCGGCACCGGCTCAGCGGGGGGGCAATTATGCGCTGAAAGGAGCCTTGACATTTAGGGTGAGCATCTCTTTTTCCGGACAATATCTCTGGTGGAGCTGTCCGTCAAAGTTGATGAAAATTCTGATTCAGCTGCGAGCCGCTGATTGGCCGGGCATCTCACAGCCTCATGGTACAAATGTCAGGGCCTTGCTAGAATAACAATGACGGCACCGACGCCCAGCAGAGCTATTGGAAAGCATTTTTCCAGTAAGTGAAACCGTCGCCCGCCTGGGGCTCATCAATGTCAAACGCCGATGCATCGCATGGTTCCCTGTGGCAGTGGGGTCAAGTTCAGGGTCAGTTATAGGGTTAGGGTTAGGGTTAGGGTCAGGGTTAGGTTCAGGGTTAGGGTTAGGGTTAGGGTTAGGGTCAGGGTAAGGTTGTTTGAGAAAAGGAACCTACCCAGTACTGGGTGGAAATTGCACTCACAACTGAGGGTTAGGGTCGGGGTCAGGGCTGGGGTTAGGGTCAGGGTCAGGTTCAGGGTTAGGGTTAGGGTCAGGTTCAGGGTTAGGGTCAGGTTCAGGGTCAGGTTCAGGGTTAGGGTCAGGGTTAGGTTGTTTGAGAAAAAGAACCTACCCAGTACTGGGTGGAAATTGCACTCACCACTGAGGGTTAGGGTCAGTTTCAGGGTTAGGGTTAGGGTCAGGTTCAGGGTTGGTCAGGTTCAGGGTAAGGGTTAGGGTAAGGGTCAGGTTCAGGGTTAGGGTCAGGTTCAGGGTTAGTGTTAGGGTCAGGGTTAGGTTGTTTGAGAAAAAGAACCGAGCCGGTACTGGTTGGAAATTGTACTCACCACTAAGGGGTGAGGGTCAGGTTCAGGGTTAGGATTAGGTTGTTTGATAAAAAGGAACCTACCCAGTACTGGGTGGAAATTGTACTCACCACTGAGGCTGGAGGGTCCTTCAAAAATTGGTGGAATGAACAATAACAACAAAAAAGGGGGGGGGGGTTGGGGGGAAATAAGGGTCCGAGGGTTTTGTAGGGGGCTCTCATAGTCTGTTGTTGAGGCCTCCTGGTGTTAATGTACCCAGCCGGGTCAGGGTTAGGGACAGGGTTTGGGTTAGGGTTAGGGTTAGGGTTAGGGTCAGGGTCAGGGTTAGGGTTAGTAAAAGTTATAGGGTTAGGGACAGGGGCTACATTTAGGGTCAGGGTTAAGGTCAGGGTCAGGGTTAGGGTTAGGATTAGAATTAGGGTTAGGGTTAGGGTCAGGGTTAGGTTGTTTGAGAAAAGGAACCTACCCAGTACTGGTTGGAAATTGCACTCACAACTGAGGGTTAGGGTCAGGGTTAGGTTCAGGGTTAGTGTTAAGGTTAGGGTCAGGGTTAGGGTTAAGGTTAGGGTCAGGGTTAGGTTGTTTGAGAAAAAGAACCTACCCAGTACTGGGTGGAAATTACACTCACCACTGAGGGTTAGGGTCAGTTTCAGGGTTAGGGTTAGGGTCAGGTTCAGGGTTAGGGTCAGGTTCAGGGTTAGGGTTAGGGTTAGGGTCAGGTTCAGGGTTAGGGTCAGGGTTAGGTTGTTTGAGAAAAGGAACCTAGCCGGTACTGGTTGGAAATTGTACTCACCATTGAGGGTTAGGGTCAGGTTCAGGGTTAGGGTAAGGGTTAGGGTCAGGGTTAGGTTGTTTGAGAAAAAGGAACCTACCCAGTACTGGGTTGAAATTGTACTCACCACTGAGGCTGGAGGGTCCTTCAAAAATTGGTGGAATGAACAATAACAACAAAAAAAGGGGGGGGGTTGGTGGGAAATAAGGGGTTTTGTAGGGGGCTCTCATAGTCTGTTGTTGAGGCCTACTGGTGTTAATGTACCCAGCCGGGTCAGGGTTAGGGACAGGGTTTGGGTTAGGGTTAGGGTCAGGGTTCGGGTCAGGGTTAGGGGTTAGGGTTCGGGTTCGGATTAGGGTTAGGTTTTGGGTCAGGGTTAGGATTAATAAAAGTTATAGTGTTAGGGTCAGGGGTTACATTTTGGGTCAGGGTTAGGGTCAGGGTCAGGGTTAGAGTTAGGGTTAGAATTAGGGTTGGGGTTAGGGTTAGGGTTAGGGGTTAGGGTTGGGTTCAGGGTTAGGGTTAGGGTTAGTTTAAGTTATCTGGAGGGTTAGGGTTACATCACACCACACCACACCACGTCATGCCAGGCCACACCATGTCACACCACACCACACCCCACATCACACCACTCCACGCCACGCCACACCATGGCACACTGCACCACACCACGTCCCACCACGTCACACCACACCACACCACACCACACCTGACACTCCTTCAAAGACTCACTCCACTCATGATGGGCGTCGCAGGATCGGTAGAAAAATAAAACCAAACGGAGACGGAAAACATTTGTGTTTGGTGTCACATCGTCACAGACACAGATTTAACGACCAAACCATATTTTTTATCACGATATTGACGAAAATGGTGGATTCCCTCATCAGTTTCCTCCAGAGTAGAGGTAGATTTGGGGTAAAGTAATGTTTTTTGGCCGAGGAACGTCTTGATTTTTCATTTGTTTGTGTTTTATTCACATAAACATCGTCAGAAAATAAAATTGTCGTCTGTAAGAACCTGCTCAATGTCAGGAAACAAGATGTTCGAATAAAACACATAGAAATACAAAATGAACATTTGTAGAAAATTCATTAACTCTATAAATAAATAAAACATCTATAAATAAATAAAACAGTTGTAAAGGAATTAAACCTCAGACCGTTCAAAAGAAACGTCCCATTGAGATGCAGGAAACCACACTTTTCACTTTTACGAGAACGAACAATTTTTATTTCTTTGTGATTCACACTCGACTGCAGCGTCGGGGAGGGAGACGGACAGACAGACAGACAGACAGACAGACAGACAGACAGGCAGACTGACAGAAGGACAGAGGGCTGGAGAGACAGACAGGCAGACAAGGCGAAAGACAGACAGAAAGATAGATAGAGAGACAAAGGTATACAGAGACAGACAGACAGACAGACAGACAGACAGACAGATGGAGAGAGAGACGGACGGACGGACAGAGAGACAGGGAGACAGACGGACAAACAGACAGACAGACAGACAGACAGACAGACAGAATTCCAGAGAGATGCCGCAAAAGATGTGAACGAGTCACGAACGATTCTATAACGACGAGTAGACGAGAAGACGCACCACCACCATCACCACCACCACCATCACCAACACCATCACCACCACCACCACCACCAACACCATCACCACCACCACCATCACCAACACCATCACCACCACCACCACCACCACCACCACCATCACCACCACCATCACCACCACCACCACCACCAACACCATCACCACCACCACCATCACCAACACCATCACCACCACCAACACCATCACCACCACCACCATCACCAACACCATCACCACCACCAACACCATCACCACCACCATCACCACCACCACCACCACCAACACCATCACCACCACCACCACCATCACCACCACCACCACCATCACCACCACCACCACCACCCCCCCACCAGACAGTGAGACAGCGACGGTGAGACAGCGATGGTGAGACAGCGATGGTGAGACAGTGCGGCGGAAGGACACGGGGGGTGGGGGGGGGTATTCCCCTTGGTTCTCATTAAAATTCAGCTGCAGGCAGCACCCTGCCCCCCACCCACCCACCCCCATCCTCCTCTTCCTCACTCCATCCTTCTGCCGCCGGCTCTCGAACTGCCCGACCACACCGTCCGGGATCCCGTCTTATTAGTCGGCGAAACACGCTGAACCGGAGGGAGAGCGGGCGGAGGGATGGAGGGATGGAGGGGTGGAGGGAGGGGTGGAGGGATGAAGGGATGGAGGGAGGGAGGGCGCAGTAAAATATGAGAAAATATCACACATTTCAGCAGGGAAAGCAGGGTGGGTGGGGGCAGGGTGGAGGTGGGGGAGTGGAGAGGGAAATAAGTGGTGAACAGGGAATGAGAGGCTGAGAGAGAGGGAGGGAGGCGGTGGTGGTGGTGGTGGTGGTGGCGGCGGCGGCAGCGGTGGGGGAGGTGATTCATGGAGGCAGGGTGGTGGTGTAGAGAGCCGGGGGAGGAGGGAGGGGGTGGTGGTGGTGGGGGGGGGGGGGTTGGTGTAGTAAGAAACATGTTTTGAAATATTAATCTGCAGCTCTGGCCGTGGGCTGGTGCAGAGCGATGGGAAAGGGAAGCGAGGCGGCGGGCCCCGCCCCACGCAGCCTCCACGTTTCTGCAGAAAAACCGGGGCAGGCGGGGCCCCCGCGCAGGGCCCTCCGCCCTGCGCTCGCTCGGAGAGCTCCGGCACAAAGCAGACGGGTGCGCTCCGGCCTCCTCATCCCAAGGAGGAATACTTAATGCTGCAAAAACTAGGGCCCGCGGTCCTAGGGCGGCGGCTCACTGGACTCTGGGGACGCGCGTTAGCATCAGGTAGAATTAGGTAGCATCAGCTAGCATCAGGTAGCATCAGAAGAATGAAGAATCTTTAATGGTCACACAGCACACCACACTACAACACATGCGCGCGCACACACACGCACATGATTTGGCTGGTGGCCGGTGAAATGAACCCATCCTGGTTCGTGGACGCGCCTGGGGACCTGGCGCCGCGTCAGTTAGCATCAGTGCATCAGCTACCATCAGTTAGCATCGGCTAGAATCGGGTAGCATCAGTTACCATCAGTTAGTATCAGTTACCATCAGTTAGTATCAGTTACCATCAGTTAGTATCAGGTAGCATCAGTTGGCATCAGTTAGTATCAGTTACCATCAGTTAGTATCAGTTACCATCAGTTAGCATCAGTTAGCATCAGTTGGCATCAGTTGGCATCAGTTAGCATCAGTTAGCATCAGTTAGCATCAGTTGGCATCAGTTGGCATCAGTTGGCATCAGTTAGTATCAGTTACCATCAGTTAGCATCAGTTACCATCAGTTAGCATCAGTTAGCATCAGTTGGCATCAGTTGGCATCAGTTAGTATCAGTTACCATCAGTTAGCATCAGTTAGCATCAGTTGGCATCAGTTGGCATCAGTTGGCATCAGTTGGCATCAGTTGGCATCAGTTAGCATCAGTTGGCATCAGTTAGCATCAGTTAGCATCAGTTGGCATCAGTTAGTATCAGTTAGCATCAGTTGGCATCAGTTGGCATCAGTTGGCATCAGTTACCATCAGTTAGCATCAGTTAGCATCAGTTAGCATCAGTTGGCATCAGTTGGCATCAGTTGGCATCAGTTGGCATCAGTTGGCATCAGTTAGCATATTAGACGGCTTTCAACCTTCATCCTTAACGACCTGCGGCGGGAGCGTGTCATGGAGGGAGCGGAGGGAGGCCGTTGTTACGGTGGTTACTGCTCCTCACAGCACTGTTTGAGTGATAATAATAATAATAATGTTAATAATAATAATAATAATAATAATGATAATAATAATAATAATAATAATAATAATAATAATAATAATAATAATAATAGTAATAATAATAAAACAACCATTACTGACACCTTTCCGTCACAACATGCAGCTCAATAAACAAATAATTCTCATATAAATCCTCACAATACTTCAGTCGCTAGAAATAAACAAATAAGAAGCATCCTCCCAGCTGACGATAACGTCTTGGCGTCGTCGTGTTGTGACCCGGGCCCCTCCTCCACGCCCCACGGGGCCCCCCGTAGCCCCCCGTAGCCCAACAACACCCGCAAAACACTGCAGGAAAATATCTGCAAAGGCTCATTAAACATGAAAGAGAAGCTCCTCTAGGTGGACGAGTTAATATGCAGTTCCCAGATTTACCACGACAAACACATCCGCTGCAAAGGCAATGCGCTGAAAACACTTTGAAAAATGACATTTGGGAAAAGTCGTCGTCGCTAAAGCTCGCTCAGGCTGGCGTCCTGCTGGGCCCTCCGTCTGGACGTCCTCCGCCCGAAACGATGATAAAGGTTCTTCTCTCTAATTATGCAAATGCTCAATTAGCATAACTCGTCCTCTGTGTCAGCCCGGCGGGTCCCTCCCCACTCCCACGCTGCTGCTCTCTGCTTGTTTTCCTTAATGAAGGCCTGTGCTCATGGAGATAATCATTGAAATTATTATTAGTAATAATAATAATAATAATAATAATAATAATAATAACAACAATAATAAATAAATAAAATGAATGGATAAAAAACAAAAAAATGAAGAAATAAACAAAAAATAAAAGATAAATAATAATAATTAATAAGTACATAAATAAATAAATAAATAAATAAATAAATAAATAAATAAATAATAATAATGAATAAATCAAATAAATAAATCAATAAACAAACAAACAAACAAACAAATACCTAAATAATAATAATAATAATGAGTAAATCAAATCAAACAAATAAATAAACACTGCTTTGCTTTAAAAGTGATTGAAACCTTGTTATGAGGGGGCGAGCCCAGTGGTGGAAGGCAACAAAGTAAAAGTACTTTATTACTGTACTTCAGTACATTTTTCTGAGTATCTGTACTTGCTTATTTTCATTTTCAGTTAGGTTACTTTCGTTAAAAAAAATAATAAAATCAGTATTTATTGCTGTGGTGCGGGGGGTGGTGTGGTTCGAGCTGCCACCCCCCCGCCCTGGGTGCAGTTAGTTGGGCCGGGGATGAGGGTGGCTGTACGCCTGTTGTTCATCAGGGTAATCAAAGAGCACGGCTCGAACCAGCCCCCGTGCCTCTGTGTCGGGGGGGCCCGGGAAAAACCCCCGCCGCCTCAGAGCATCAGGTGAGACCCCATCCACACCCCCTGCTGTGACAAATCCACAATCCTAAAGAGTGTGTGTGTGTGTGTGTGTGTGTGTTAACGGCGGATCAAACAGAGCGCAGAACACAGCAGAGCCCCGCCCACATCCCCGATAGGGTCTGTGAGGAGCGCAGAGTGAAGAGTGAAACCGTGAGAGGATGACGTCACAGGGTTTGAAATGGTAATGAGTGCATAATGGCAGCCCGGCGGCGCACACACACACTTACACACACACACACACACACACACACACACACACACACACACACACACACACACACACACACACACCTGTCACACACAGTAACGAAATACAACGGAACAGGAAGGAGCAGCGGATAATCACAGATGTACACGTTAGAAGGCGGCGTACACACACACACCGCTCAGTGCTAATTAAAGAGCCTGTCAGGCCCTCGAGGGCCCCGTAGTAAACACTACAAACACACCGTCCCCAAGAGGCCCCCGTCCCACCCTCCGCCCCGCCCCCTCCCGTCCCCCGCCTCGTCCCACCCAGGTGGAGCTGGCGAACCAGATGTTGGTCACCGCTGGCTCCTTAACAGCCACACCCGGGGAGGACTCGCAGCAGCGGGGGGTGGAGCGGGGCACCCCCCCCCCCCGCCCCCACCCCCCGCCCCGGCCCCCAAGCCTCCACCCAAAACAGAGACATGCGATCACCGGGCGACATTTCCACACCTCAGCGACTCCGCGGGGCTCGGGACGACTCGAGTGTCCGCATTCCTGCTCGACGAGCCCTGGGAGCAGCGCGCACACACACACACACACAGACATACACACACACACGCACATACACACACACACACACACGCACATACACACACACACACACAGACACGCACATACACACACACACACACACGGGGCGGAGCTCTGCTTCCTGGGAGACGTGGAGATGAAAGGTCACATTATGGCGTCAGATTAGACGGGGGCTTTGAGTGCGGCCCTCACACACATTAGACGGACATGTCCCCCACCACACACACACGCACGCACACAAACACACACTTATACACATACACACACACACACACACATACACATTCCCACACACACACACAAAAACACACACAAACACACACTTATACACATACACACACACACACACACACACACTTATACACATTCCCACACACACACACAAACACACACACAAACACACACACAAACACACACTTATACACATACACACACACACACACACACATACACATTCCCACACACACACACAAACACACACACAAACACACACTTATACACATACACACACAAACACACACTTATACACATACACACACACACACACACACACACACACTCAAACAAAATCACACACAAACACACACACAAACACACAGTTATACACATACACGCACACACACAAACACACACTTATACACATACACACACAAACACACACCTATACACATACACACACACACACAAACACACACACACTCAAACACAATCACACACAAACACACACACAAACACACACACACATACACGCACACACACAAACACACACTTATACGCATAAACGCACACACACAAACACACACTTATACACACACACACATTATACACATACAAACACACACTTATACACGTACACACACACACACAAACATACACACACACACACACACACACACACACACACACACACACACACACACCACATCCACTGCCTCAGGCACTGAGAGAGGGAGGGGGGGGGGGAGTGACAGGGTGAGTCAGTGGGGGAGTGAGAGGAGGTTTCACGAATGCCTTCATCATCATTTAAACGGCGCAGCATGAATAATTCAGCGCCGCGGCTCCTTCTTCAAACAGACAAACGGAACAGGGTTACGCCTCCGCCAAGCAAACGGTAAACACCACAATCAAAACAACAGAATTAATTTGGTAATTAGGGAGACAAAATAAATGTGAAATAATGATAAACTCTTCTGGGGCCTCGGTTACAGTATGCAAATATGCAGATTCAGGGAGTGGTGAATACATTACGAGCACAAAGCTTTGTTTTGAATAAATCACGTTTGGCATTCGTTTCTACTATTTTTAATACTCGGATCCAATCTGTCGGGATGTGAGCGCGCAGTTGTCTTCTTAAGAAGAAGAGCCTCCATTCGTCACATGACACACCGCACTACAACAACACCGACTTTTCTCTTACAACTCTTATTATTTGCACTCATTTACACCAACCAATCAACACGTACCGCATCGTTTAATGCGAAGCATATGAAGAAGAAAAAGTGCCAAACACCTTATGGGGCGATGGTGTGGTTTGAGCAGCCACACCTGTCCTGGGTCTCAGTAATAGGGACCCAGGCTCGTTGCTTGGTCTAGCGAGCAGCAGGTAAAACCCTCATCCCCGCACTCACACCCAGGAGAGGAGCCCTTGTCATGACACGTCTCCACCTGCTCCCGGCTTGTTCCACCCAGCCCGCTCTCTACGATGAACCTGGTGTCCCAAACACCGTCGTCACGTCTGTCTCTGTGCCGGGCGAAACTGCCGCACCTGAATACCTACATTGTGGTTGATCGATAATGCATTCAATAGATCGATAATTGATTATTTAAATCCATTGTCGAAAGTCAACGAAAAAAATAATAATTTTGTCGTGAATGAGACCATGACAGGACTGTAATGATTTCAGTTGGCCACTAGGGGAGCACCCACCTGGAGCAGATTTGGGTGTCATGCTCCCAGCGTTTCCATTTATTGCTCGGATCCAAATTTTTTATTTTGGCTGTTTGATTTGCATGGTACTGACTGCAGTGCCTTGATGGAATCGACCAGTTGTGTGGTATTCATTCACAAAGTTTGATAACTAAGCAGTTTCTCTCATCGCGAAAAGAAACATCAAATTAATTTTGTATGCATGTGCGATTTAAAACATTTTCTTTTTCACCTTTAGCTTTTGCTAGCCGGAAATGTTTACCCATCAATGCAGGATTTGACCTTTTGCGGAACTCTTGCTAAAATATAAGTATCAGCGTCAGAGTGGCGCTGACCCAGGCCAAACAGCTCATTGAGAGGCTGCGGCGCGTCCCCGTCGCAGGCGTACGGCGAACAATGACCTCCACTCCAGCTCAAGGATTTGAAGTTAATTTGCTGCCTGGGGGTTAAGAAGGCTTTTATCTCCATCCTCCTCTCGCTGGCGGCGTCCTCCCGCTGCTCCCAAGCCGCAATATCAAAGCGCGAACAAAGGAGATCCTCCTCGTCCCTGGAAAACCCAGCCGCCGCGAACAAGCGACAGAAGCGGAAAGGCCTCGGCTCGCGTCGCCTGAAAGGTCACATCCGAGCCGCTCGCGGGCAGCAATTCATCGCCGCTGCCCGAGGCGCTGGAGGCACAATGATCAGACGGAACCTGGCACGGGGCTTAGGTGAAGATGAACTATCCATTTCAAGCCACATTTAAATCACATTTCCAATTTGCAGCCCTTGAACGGCAGTTTAGAGTGTGTTGAGGGGGCCGGAGCGTAATGACGGCTTCTCTGGGGTTTTATTGAAAATGATGAATACTCAGAAGAGGGGATCGCTCAGTGTGAATTCATGAATTTGAAAGAGTTTTTTTTTAAATGGAGAGCCATTTAAAAGTGGTTGAGCTCGGCACTGATGCGTTGCCTCAAGGGCAAAAAAAAAAAAAAAAATGTTTTTTAATCACAAAAGAAGTACTTGGGAGACAACCAGTGAAAAAAAGGAAGAAATTGGCTGTTTGGTTTCCTCCTACATGATGCTTGAATCCAAAATTCATGATTACCAGGTTACACTGTCTGAGCAACACCACCTTCGTTAGAAAATAAAAAAAAAAAATCCACATTCGTAGATTCCCCGTTAGATTCTAAGCGTGGGAGGAGGTGGGGGTGAAGGTGAGTTGCGATGGAGAGGAGGGCGGGTGGCAAACAGGTGTAAATGGAAGAAAGGGCCCTTCAGTCGGGGAGAAAAAGAGGGAGACGTTACAGGCATTCTACGGAGAAAGCACAAGAGTCAGGACTGTGATGAGCCACTTGGCCCTTGGATGAGACCTTGGTTTGGCATCTGACCGCACCGGTCTTTGGAATAAACCCGTGGGACTGACATAAACCCAGTTCGACTGCACATGCGTCACCACCAAACCCACTCCACTCCAGAGTGAAATTGACCAATTTTCTGGGGATGAAAACCAAAATAAATCACCAACACAAGCCGCAGTTAGAGGCTGAACACAACCTCTGGAAGCCCTTATTGCAGACGCAGACGGCGGTGGGACGCCCCTCCCGCCGGCCAGGACCAGACGCTTCAGCTTGAAGGCGAGACGCTGCTGATCCACTCCGTGCCCCGTTGTAGGATGTGGCGGGCCGGTCGGGGGATTCAAAAAAACTAAAAAAAAGAAAAGAAAAAAAAGAAAGGACTCAAAAGAAGGCGGCCGCCAAAACACCAGAGAAAAGGTCCAATCAGAGGCAGCGTCAGCGGCGCTTTGTACAAAGCACCAGCCCACTGCCGCTGCACCGCCGGGGCCGGCCGCCGCCGAAGACGGGCATGAAAGCCTGCGATGCAGCGCCGCTATCAAAGAACTGCGAAAAATAATGGATCCCCGTGTAGGAGGAGAGAGCGGAGAAACGCATCACTAATAAATGAACAACAGATACAAAGGCACGGAGGGAAACGGGAGGGTACAGCCGCCGTCCTGCAGGGGGAGGGCTGCGGCGCTCATTTACCGATCACATTAATGTCCCCACGCCAGGGAGGGAGGGAGTCGGCGGCCATGAAACAGCCTCGCCTGTGCCCGCCTCCCCTTCCTCCTCCCTCCATCTTTTCGTGCGCCTGTTCCACCGGGGGCCCCCCACCGCACCCTCCCTCCCTCCTCTCATCTCCGCCTCTCTGTAGTTCAGTAATTGGGCTTGGCTCATTGTTATTCAAAACCCTGTAGAACCAATTAGCCGCAGACCCCCTGACCCCTGGCTGCTCTGTAATGGTGCAAGTTAAAGACTCTAACTGAGAAAGCCAAGAGCAAAGGTTTGAAATTCCTTTAGTTCCTGATTAATAATCCTGTCAGGGCGATCAGAGACATTAAAAAGGAGTCTCTGGTTTGGCTGCTGCTTTTATGACTTCTCCCTCATTTCTGCGCTGTCCATTAAAGCTTAATGATGCTGTGGCTGGCTCGCTCTCCTCTGCCTTGTCAGATAAATGTACAGTTAAGAGGATAATGAGGAATCCTCGTCCTCCAGCAATCTGGGGGGTGTGGGGGGGTGGGGCTGTGACCAGGGATGGGAGGAGGTGGAGGGGAGTAGGGGAGGGTGGAGAGATCTCACCTCCATCTCCTCTCACCTCCTGGCACCCTGAGGCAACAACCCAACTGGATGCATAGATGGACGGGTGGGTGGAAGGGCGGGCGTGTAGATGGATGGATGGGTGGATTGATGGATGGGTGGGTGAATGGATGAGTAGGTGGGTGGATGAATGGGTGGATGGATGGAAGGTTGGGTGCTGGATGGATGGCCTTAAAGGTTCTTTAAGTACCTTGAAAAGTGCTATACAAATAAAATAAAATGTGTTATTATTATTATTATTATTATTATTATTATTATTATTTTGAATGAATGGATGGATGGAAGGTGGAAGGCAGGTTTATTCTGGGATGATGCCTCGTCTCCACAGAAACCTGAACTTCTCATCAAGATTTTTTTTTGTCAAATCACGTGGTCGTGGTTGTTTTGATTAGGGGTCAAATATGAAAAATAAGACACTAAATAAAATTGTAATTCATACAAGTGACATGGGTTTATTCAGGGGATCTTAAATTATACACCCACAGCGCATCATTCTATTCAGAGCTTCTACCTTCTACGTGACTGGTTTTTGAAAAAACAAACAAACCAACTTTAAATGTTTTGTGTCTTTTCAAGGGGCACAACACTGTTTTTAGAAACATAATATTTTTATGCAATACATAACTATGAAATGGTATAATACCTATATAATTATCTCTTTTTAGACAAACAAATCAAATGTTAATTTAATAGATGTTAATTGAACTGAAGACATTGTTTTCATATTCTGTATTTTAAATTGTTGCAATATGAATATATTCCTAATTCATTTCCCTTGAATGTTTTCCCACACGTAGTGGCGTGATAAATATCGTATTAAATACAAATAATTTCCAAAACAAATGAGGGTCAGACGTGAGGGGCTCCTGGGTTTATTTTCTCTCATATAAGGGGTCCATCAAGCCCCATCCAGACCACGTGTTTGGGATCTTTATACTTTGCATGAGTACATAAAGTACTATATTAACTAGTACTTATACTTACTCCATAGCTAAACCGCACCAGCGTACAGGAAATGACATCATCTACATTCAACATTTTCTCGGAACGCACCCCCGACGAGCTGCGTCCTCCACATCCAAAAACACTCCCTCGGTTTGGTCCCATGAAGGGTTTAACGCACGTTGGATCAAAACCGGGAGAACTCCTCGTCAACCCGGCGACTTCAGCGTGAGATTTTACAAATCTGTTTCCATGGACGGGCGTACGTGCACGATGAGTCAGGCCGGGGCTTAAAGCGCGTGTCGACCGCGCCCGGGTCAAGGTGCATCCAACGAGGACGGAACTGTTGGTCTCCCCGGCCAAACAAGGTACTTATAACAACATTGATATCAAAATTGACTCCTTATCTCTTGCTCCTACCAAGGCTGCGAGGAATCTTGGTGTCATTATGGATGACCAACTGACATTCTCCGACCATGCTGCCGCCGTCTCTGGGTCATGGTGCTTCCCACGATTCAACATCCGAAAAGTCAGGCCGTACCTGACCCAATATGCCACTCAACTGCTGTTACAAACCTTGGTGATGTCCCGTCTCGACTACTGCAGCGAGCCAAAGAGGGCACACGTTACTCCGCTGCTCATCCAGCTCCACTGGTTACCTGTAGCCGCTTGGTTACCTGTAGCCGCTTGGTTACCTGTAGCCGCTTGGTTACCTGTAGCCGCTTGGTTACCTGTAGCCGCTCGCATCAAGTTCAAGTCTCGTCTCTGATGCTTGCCTACAGAGTGATTGTTTGGAATGCTCCCACTTACTTCAATGCTCTTGTGAGAGCACATGTTACCCCCCGGATGCCGTGTTCGTCAAATGAGCGTCGCCTGGCTCTGCCGGCTGCACAACCACGGCCATCCAGGCTGTACTCATTTGTAGTTCCACGTAGTTCCACGGAACGAGCTGACAAACACCACCAGAGCAGGGGACTCCCTCTCTGTCTTTAAGAAGCACTTGAAGAGCCAGCTCTTCAGAGAGCACCTCCTCTCCTAACTTACAATTACTTAGCACTACTTAGCAGTATTTATTAATTGTTACACTAATGTTTCTGTTGCAATGTAGCTTGAATGTTATTCTCCCTTGTAGGGCGCTTTGGATAAAAGCGTCTTCTAAATGACTAAATGTAAATGTAAAGGACGTGCGCTCGTGCCGCCGTGGAAGTTCCCCTGACGCTGGACGGTGTTTTACTGCGAAAGGGGCCTCGGCGGCGCGCCGGCCGTTCATTCTCGGGGGCGTCGACGTGCGCGGATATTCCCCTTCCATCCGGCTGCTCTGCTTGGGGAATCCGCCGGCGTGAGGTCTTCGACTGGACTTGTTTTGTGGATCACGCGGGCGGCCGAGTGCGGAGCGGTTAGGGCTGGCAGGCGGCAGTCAGCCTGCATTCCTAGCTCCGAACTGCTTATTTGGTTCCACTCATCGCGCTCGGCCCGGAGTCGTGGGAGGATCCATAATGCATTGCAGTCCGCCCGGACCCTCCCCCTCCTCCCCCCGCGTCCCCGCCCGGCCTCCCCCGTCTGGCACCGCGCTGCATTCCATCCTCCTCGGGAACTCCTAATTACCACCTTCCGACCCGGGGAGATGCCGTGGAATGGAGATACGAGTAAGAATCTCAGGTAACATTCCGCGGCAACCATTTGCCGTGTAGGATCATCATTCAAGATGGCGGACACAAATTAATTAAATGATGAAGCGAGGAAATGACTGTTGTTATCCAACCCCGCTGCAGTATAAACAGCATATATCTCCCTTTCTACACTTCGGGATATTGCTTCAACATCTATTGAAATGAGAAGTTGGACACCGGCCCTCTAAGTAGCCCTGACAGCGTCTTGACAGCCACCGTGTTTCCACTGGTTGCTAAGCAACGGCTGGAACGCCGTGAGCCTGTTAACTCCCTGTTTTCTTACAGTCGGCGATAACTCCAAGCTCCCGTGTCAGCGATGTGAGCTGCGGGTTCATGCGGAGCGCGGCATTAAATCCTCTTACAACAAACTTCATAAAGCTCTTCCGCGTCTAAATATTTATGGGTTGCTGAGTTTCCCTTCGAGTGCTATTTTATTTATATTTATTTTTTGGCCCGTGTGTCTCACACCGGGGGACAGCTCTGGGATTGGTACCGGGGACTGTGGGCGCGGCCCGCACGATGACCCGCTCCACCGGATGAGGAACAACACGGAGGGAGGCTTCCCCCGCGCCTCCCACTCGGCCTGTGGACCTCTTTTGTGACCTCTGCAGAGCCGACGGTCAAACAAACAAACAAACAAACAAACAAACAAAAAAAACGCTCCAACGTCCAGACCCCGAGCGGCCCGTCGATGTCTGGCAAACAGGCCGGAAACATCAATAGAGGCGGCGTGGCTGGCCACGCGGGGAGGTCAAACGCCGCCGCGGGCGCCCCACAGCAAACACGGTGCGGGTGGAGTGCGGGCGGCGAGAGAGAGAGCGACGTCGAGACCGGCTGCGAGAATCCGGCGCAGGGATCATGCCGCGGCGTCAGCGTCGGCTGCCGCGCCAGGTGTCTCCTCCAGGCGAGGGACTCAGGAAGCCGCAGAGTCCTCGAGCATCCTCCCAGCGCTGTGATTACTGACGTTTACCCTCCTTAATATGTGTAATTCACATTTTCCTCTGATTGGTGCGTGAGGGCCCTCGGGGGAACACACTCGGTGGCAGCGTGCCAGAGCCTTCCTGGAGGAACAGGCCCCAGTTCAGACTGTACCACTCACATGTTTCCCGACTTCCCTTTTATTGTAATTGCATCTTAGAGCAGCGGCGATAGCTTCGATGTACAAAGTCTAAGGCGTGACACACACTTCCAGCCTGGCTGGATCCAAACACCCAAACATAGCCACAAACATCGGCTAATTTGTTGTAAATTGGCGCTTATTGCAGCTGTTTGATCCGAGCTGATGAGCACTGCGTGCAGTGCTCGGTGTCGCTGACCAGAGAGATCACGAGCCAAGTCCCGTCATAATCCATTTTCCATCAACATCATCGCGTGTTTTTTGGCGGAGCTACACGCCGCGCATCTACGATCAGCCACGGGCCGAGCGGCCAACAGAGGGAGTGGGAGGCAGGCACAGGACACGCGTCTTTCCTCAAACACTTGACATCATTCACGCGAGGCGTTGGACTCCCCCCGCCTCCCGGCCCCAGGTACTGGAGCGGCCGCCGGTCGTGTCCTTTAACATCCAGTTAACGTATCATTTTCATCCGCAGACACATGATGAGAACTCTCCCTTCACCGTAACGCAGCACCACAGCCCCCTTATTACGGAGCAAAATCGTTGCTACCAAAAGCGGTTGGCGGCGTTGACAGCTCAGATTAATGCTCCGTGCGGAACAACCCAGAATAACAACTGCGCTCGCACGCAGTCTGGGGTGGGCGAAGGGGAGGGACGCCCGCCAGCGCTACAAATTCATGCATATTTGGGTCTGTGGACATCTGCCAGCGCAAATAATTTATACCGTCCTCCGAGCTGAGGGGGCCGATGAATCCCCTCTGAAGAGTTTGCTCCAAGTTGAGTTCCACGGTGGAGCCCCCACCCACCCCCACCCCCACAGTGTGAAGTGGTGCAGTCGCACGCCAGCGCCGGGCTGAATGGGCGGGCGGGCGGGAGTCCTGGGTCCTGAGGCGGGTGGGAAAGTCCTGGACAGCACTTCAGACTTCCAAGGGCCAAAGGCTTCCTGTGCCGTCCTTCTCTGGGGGGCCCCCCGCGAGGCCTCCGTATCCCATAATATCTTGCGCGCGCCGTCACAGGGCAGGGCCTCGCTCTGGGTTGATTCCAGCTAGAAGGATCACATGCTCACTGCACCGCCGGGGCCCTCGCTGGGTGCGTCGGGTGGAGGAGCAGACGGAGCAGACGGAGGTCTCGCCGCCCGGCGCTGCTCCTTCTTTACTGTTTGATCTGAAGCACCAAACGCTCGGGGAATAATTCAGCTGTTAAACGCCGCTCGGTGTCGACGCCTTCGCTTCTCTTCCCTGAACTGAAGTTCAACTCCCACGTACAGAGGTTTTCATAAAACACTGATAGAGATGCCAGGCATGTGTTTGATGAGAATATCCTCTTCATACTTAAATATAATTCATATATTTGCAATATATTGCAGCATGTCCCAATTATTGTTGCTTTTTCTATATTTTATATATACATTTTTATTATATATTCTATATTATGTATTAACACAATTTCTTCCAAAAATATATAATATATTAAAAATAAACTGGTAATTTGTAACACAGAAAAGAAGGTGAAGTACTTTCATTATATTTTGTGATATATTCTTGAAGAAAAATGACAATATGTTGGCATGTGCAGCTAAATAAATGCATTTTTCTATATCTGACGTGGTACGTCTCAGTATATGTCGACATGTGTTTGTTCTGCCTAGTGAGTGCTGGTTTGGGGAACCTGTCATTTGTCCCTGGACGACTGTAATACGCCTCTCTCTGGTCAACAGAACCTGCTGGAGCTTGGATCACGCAGCTATTTGCAGCAGCATAACACGACAGCCAGGCGGGGATGTGTCTCAAAAACATCTATTTCAGAGCACAACACTTAGCTACAGCGGTATTGATCTGAATGACAATATTATTATTATATGGACCGGTACAGGCCTTATCATTACGCTGAGGGGGATGATTCCAGGTCCAGACAGTAAGAGTCCTGTTTCCACTGATCAGCTGGTTCCAGTGATCAGCTGGGTGAGTGAACCTCCCTTCAGCCTCAATGCCTTTACCTCATGTTATATGTTCCTTACTTTTATAAATATAAGGTTGTTCTATATGATTGGGTTTTACATACATTTATATATTTCTCGTATGCTTCTTGTTTTCAACATGTTTCATTTTTTTTCTTTTTATCATTCAATTATTGTTGTATTTTGTATTTTTATTCCATTTATGTTAAATGTCATGTCTGGCTCCATGTATAATGATTGGATAGAATATATATCTGTTTCCATGCTGTTTGGTTGCTTGACAAAAAAAACAAAAAAAAACCTTGAAACTTTGTGGCCTTCAAACATTTTAGAAATTTCAGAAAAAAACCCTCCACGTGATACCAATATTTTCCTCCTTAAAACGTGTAATTCCACTCGAAACGTTGAAATAAATAAACTGTTTAAACGCTGTTTACCTTCCTGCAGAGCCTGGCGTCTGAAAGCTGCTGATACTGCAGACAAGTCTGCCCTCTGCAGGTCACAACATGTACTGCATGACGTGCAGTACATGTCGTACATGTTTGTTTTATTGATTAATCATCCATGTATTTATTTATTTGTCCATTTGTTTATTTATCTACTAATTTATTATTTTATTTATTGATTGATTGATTGATTTCTTCATTCATTCACTAACTTAGTCATTTATTCATTCATTATGATAGCTGTCGTTATTTTAAACCATTGGTGGTGATTTTTTCCAAATCACAGGAGTCAATTAAGCAAAGACGCTCACTCGCTCATCGTCGCTCATGAGAGTCAAATGTTAAATTGCACTTCCGGCCCCACAGTCGTTTTATTTAGCGATCACAGAACGTGCCTCTCAGCAGAGACCTGCAGCAACCCAGAGATGAATGTCCAGGAACAAGGTCAATGTCGGGCCCCCGGGTCAAAGCTGCTGCAGGTGGACGGCAGAGGGCCAGGTCCAACTGGTCACTAAGGAGAAATAAAAAGGGTGAAAAGGTTTTCCAGCCTAGCGCGGCGGGATCTCATGGCATAACAAGATCAGAATGAGATCGGTTTCACAGCGGCTCCTCGTCGGACCAAAGGAGGTGTCTATTTATATTGTGGCTTTTGGATTAAATCGCCATGGAACTCCTCCGTGCAGTTGCCTCTGGCGCCGAGCTCCGGCGAGCACGGTTCCAACACCACAAGACTCAATTCACTTGTTTCATGGATTCAGGGAAAAGAAAAAAGAAAAAAAAAGGTTTTGAAATCCGACTCGCCGGCCTCTAAGGAAAGGGATTTACTTCACTTTTTAACGATAAATCAATCTTCCGGTGGAATGCAACAGTCATCTCACCGCAGAAGAGATTCGCTAATAATTGCTTCCTTGTTGTTTTAGAGTGGGAAGGTCGCGGGGTTAAAACAAACACAGATAACCCCAGTCCAGCGTGAGCGATTGAACCCGCGCCCCCGCCAGGATCTCGGCAGATCGACGGCACCGGAGGGGGGAATCGGGGTTTCCGCCGAGGAAAAGCTTCATCGGCCGGATGATAAATCCAACGTGTGAATTGAGCGAAGGGCCCGGGCCCCCACAACATGTCCGCCTCCCACCGCCACCAGCACATTGGAACCAGATGGCTGCAGCGGAGCGTTCCCTTTATTTGGACTACCCTCTGTTATTGGAAAGTATTTCGCTAAGAATTACCAAATGTGGCGGCCTTTCAGGGAAACAAATGGACACAGATGTAGTTTTCCATTTACAGGCTGTTTATGTTTTGCAAATTCCTGCTCCAGAAGAGCGGCTCGTGTTCTTTCATGTTTTAACGGCTCGGAGTGACCGCAGCGCTTTGTGGCCGAGGCCTTTTCCAGAGCTAATGACCTCCAGTCGCACAGCGCTCTGCGCCCACTGTGTAATTAGTCCACCGCTAACTCCCACTCTGGGGAAACATTCACAACCACATTAAACCTTGACGCTTTTTCACCTCAGAGGGCCCAGAGCAGATGGTTGGGCTCCAGAGGAATCCTGTGCAGAGAACCACCGGCCTCCGTGGAGCGCTTAGGGGGGACGGCGGCGTCTGACCGGAGGGAGGGACCGGGGCTGCAAGCACAGAGCGGATCAGATGACACAAGCCCAGCGTCCTGCGGCAGGATTTAAGAGCTGGCCGAGGCTCAATTCACAACTCGGTATTCGAGTCGAACATGTAATTTGAATTTAATTGAATCCATTGCAATTCAAAGGAACTCCACTCGAGTCACACAATAGTTTCACCAAATCAAACACACATGTTGCTGCTCAATCTTTATAATAATCATTTATTTAAAAAATATATATTCTACGTATATGTGTAATGTTTCATTTCTTAAGCGCTTATACAAGCAAACAAAAAGTGCCTTTAAATGCAATCAAAATGTATTGTTTGTTGTTAAGAGCTTCATCCAAAGTGTGTGATGTGTAATTATCAGAAAGAGGGAACATTTTGTTTTTAAAGCCCGAAAAATCATCAATCAACAGCACTTGAGACACATGGAACTAAATTGTTTTATATTTGGCCTGTGGAGAATCTGTGAATTTCTGCCACCTAGTGGCATTAAGAGGGAGGTGCATGACGATGCCAGGAAATATTTTGTTTGTTTACAAATGAATACAAATAGCAGTTAAACGATGGTTTCTCCTGAATTTTAAGTTAAATTAAATTAAAATATATATTTATTATTCTCTGAAACATAAAGCCATGTATGTGATATGATATAACACAATTTCAGCACAAATAGCTGAATGCTGTGGAAGCTTCAACACCGAGCACTATTCCGTACCATATTATGTATGCATATAAAAACATCTCACCAAAACATCTCAAAGTGTATAATTTACATTTTATAAGTTATTTCTGCGTAAATCACGATATGATTATTGGGAGGTTCTGATTATTGGAGGTGTTACAGCCGCCCCATCCCCTTGCCTTTACCGTACATTGAACCCTTGCAGCTCGGCCTCAGGTCCCAGAGGAAGAGCCACGGAGCGGCGGGGGCCTGGCGTAGCGCTCACTGTGAAGCTCACTCTTATTTTATGAGCCACGGCTGTAACACACGGGTTCCCCCAGCGGGGTGATAATGGCCTCACCCATTTCACATATAAACTTTTCCCCCCAAAAAATAAAAATAAAAAGTAAAAAGGTGTCACTCGGGGGTTGACCCCGATCGTTAGTCATGTGTTGAAAGCGTTTAACACCAGAAGACGTGGAATCACTTCAGTGAAGGGTCGATGCAAGAGACAGGGGGACGCGCTGAGCGCTTCTCCAGACCAGACCCACGGATGTCGGGCGTCATTCTTCTCTGTTGAGCTGGAAAATGCCAAGACAACATTGTCATCTAATAGCGCAACGTAAATAGATCTGAGGGACGGCAGTGAAAAGACACATGGTCCTTGTTACAGTCCTGGAAATGGGATTAAGAGGAAATTCTTTATTCATAACACACTGGATCGTTCTTGCCATAACTACTAAGAGCGGCTGACGTTGATGGAACCACAAATCACGGAGCCTGACACTCGTATTTAGTCTCCTAGCTCCATGCCAAACAAATCATAATAATGGAAAAGAAGTGGAGCTGGAGGTATTCAGCTGGACAAATTTGTGCGGAGGGAGGTGAGAGCGGTGTATTGTTTGTGGTCGGGTTTCTATGGCGCTCAACCAACCAACAATAAGGCACCAGGGTCACTTTAACAGAAGTGGGGTCACTCTTATAGTGTATTAGGGCCATGGAAGGAGAAACTGTGTGTGTGTGTGTATATATCACAGCACAATATTCCAAGGGAAAAAAGACTTGATATCCGAGAATAACGTTGGAAATTTACAAGAAAAACAATCTTGAAGAATTTGTCAGATGTCTGACGGCTGCAGTAGAGAGGAAAGGGTAATATTCCAAGAAACAAAAACATTGCAAATTTACAAGAAATAAAGTCAGAATTTTCCAGTGATTTCGGGAATTTGGGGACATTTACAAAAAAGAGCTCAGAACTTGAGTGCATTTAAATGTGGCATAGTTTCTCTTTGTACCGCAGGCAGGGGAGACTACTCTGAGACTCACTGACAAGTTTTTCTCCCATTCATTTTTGTTCTTCTATTCATCTTCTATTCATCCGTATTCAGAGGAGAAGCTGCAGAGGCGGTGAACTAGCTTCGCTGCTGTGAAATTAGGGAAATTAAACCGCTTTGGTTGTAGAAACGGTGGTAAACTGCTTTTAGATTCAAAACAGAGATACAAGAAAAGAAAGAAAATCCTTTTATTATAAAATGACAACAGCAAACAAACTCAGCGATCATTAGAAACGAGACATAACAAAAACAGGGCGACGTTCCTTTCTCAAAAAGCCGTGGTAAAAACCCGGAAATAAAAGAAACTGAAAAAACGGTACTGAAAAACATACCTCTCAGAAAGCTTTCCACATGAAAGTAAATTATCTGCTCAACGGGCCGGTCTCGAACAAACTTGAACGAATTTCGGAAACTCTCTGAATTTCTGGCAGACCATCCACAACCTGCTCCTTCAGTGAAATCACGTCCTTTCAACAGGTCAGAATGTCATCTTGAAGTAAACAGGAAATGCCTTAATTATTTAAAAAAAATAATAATAATAAAAAAAAAAAAATCCTACTCCTTAAACGGCCTTGCGGTGGTACTCCGGGGGGGCCACCTCGTAGTCGCTGGCGTTGAAGAGCGAAGCCGAGTTCTTCACAAGGTACCTGGAGGGGGCAGCGGGAGGAAGGGGTTAAGGTGACGGATGGGTGTCAGATCACTGGCTCTGTTTGTTTGCTGCGCCGCCTTCTAGGGGAGAAGCCACTTTTAGGACGCATGGCCACCAGTAGGAAGGACGGGATGCGTTCTAGTTGGGTTCCTTGATTTGAGCAAATATGAAGTGGTCCCTGGGTCAGAGGAGGACGTTCCAAAGCTCTGTCTAGCGATGGCAATGTGTTACTGACGGTCTCTCAGCAACACAGCAACACATCTGGGCGATATATCGACATGATAAATATTGATATCGTAATACGAGACTATATATTGTCTGGCTTTTAATTATCGTAATATGGCGATATGGTTTAACGCCGTCTTTAAGGAGCCTTACAGTAAAGTAATGCAGTTTTGTGAACCTAATGTTCTCATCAATGGTCATAATATCGGCATTACCAATGAGTGGTTCTCAAATATTTTCTGTATAAATATCTTATGAAAGCACCGACAGTCAACCCCCCAATAAATCATAAAACTATTCATATCAAGGTATTTGTCAAAAAAAGAATGTGATTTTCTTTTTTTTGACATGTCACCCACCAGCCACACTCCGTTCCACCAGAGTACATGACCGGCTTATGAACGTTACCATGGCAACTGGAGCTGCTGCATGGAGCGTTTGGTCTCGTCACACATAAGCGCATTGTGTTGCCCTGGTATGAAGTGCGCTCTATAAATAAGTGTGACTTGACATGACGGCGCCATGCTCGGCTGTCTCTCTGGGCAAAACGGGGAGCTAAAAGGAACCTTCCGGAGCAAGTCCTTACTTGAGGAAGTCCTGCAGGTAGCTGAGCAGCAGGGCGAGACTCTTCTCGTCCAGCGGAGTGTACGCCAGCATCGCTCCGATTCTCACTGCCCAAAACACAGAACAGCTCATTACATTTGAGCAAATTGACAATTTATGTTCATATATCTAGCAGCTCTATCTAAACTGTTGCTTGCATGGCGTCCTCTCGGTTATCGTCCAATTTTGGCAGCGTTACAAACCTGAACTACGAATATTTTTCTAGATATCCGACTCCGTTAATAGACTTTACAAAGAGGCAGAACGAGTGAAGAAATGTTTTGATTTCACACAGCGTGGGCGTGCTGGCTTGGATCATGATACTTTACCAAAATACCAATTAACAAGGGGTGGAATTGTTTAACTTCAAGTGCTAAAAACAATTATTGTCAGAACTGTACGGCAGTGACTGTGGAATAAATGTGACATAGAAAAACATTTTTACTGCAAAAAAATCCTGGAGGTGACCTTTAATGTAATGCAGGTTTGGAACGCCGAGCCTTTAGAAAAGTTTGGCCGTGCCGCGTTCCAGGTGTTCCCAGAGCACGAGTACACTCAGCTGTGTTCGCACCAAAGAGTCTGAGCAGGTGAGGAGCGCCGTAGATCTGCGACATGGAGGTGTCCGGGTGGTTCGCCAGCAGGTCTGCGTACTGCGGACGCTCAAATTTGTACAGAAGCTGCGTCCCGAGCATGACGTTGAAATACTCCTTGATTCCGGCCACCACTTCGTTCACAGCAAACTCCCTGCACGGAAGAGAGGCCGAGTGAGCTTGTTGTTAAAAAAAAAAAACCAAAAAAACAACTGTATATTCTACTGACCTCTCAATGCTCTCATGGTTTGTTGTTTATTTTAAAAAGGACAATGCACGAAAATGTTGCCACATTGCCACTTATTTTGATAAATAATTGATTGAACGGTTGTAATGTTCTTTGCAATGTTTTTTTTTTTTCTTGCTTTGATTTTAATTGTGCAATTTGTTGTTATTTGATTTTATTTTCTGCCTCATGGATATTGTAGCAGGGTTTTACCAGGGTGAATTAAGTGGAATAAGATCCCTACTTCTGAATTTTAATAGTGCAAAATCCAACTTTCTCCGGCACCACGATGCTCCACTATTTTACGTGTGATCAACAAACTGTGTCTGTATGATCATCTACTAATTGAACGTTCAATTGAGCATTGAACGTTATTGAAAAGAAATCCCAGAAATTTCATTCAAATTTCAAGTATATTTCCAACAATAAAAACGCAATATGAAAAAAGGGACTTTCAAGAAAGAAATATTTCAAGAATTATGAACCCTGTAGTAAATATTTACATTGGATGAAATATATACATGTACTGAATATATAAAAAATTTACAATATAATCATATTAACATATTACTTGCTGTCTGAGTTTCCTCTTGATTTCTTGAAGCTTGCATAATCTTCAAGCACTGCATCAACATTCTTTTTGGCAGGCAGGTGAAAAAGCTGGGAATAAAAAGAAGAAATATAAATACTTTGTGCAACATTATTGAGGTTTTTGCCATTTGTATTGCTCTGTTCTTCCAGCACTGACCTGCTTTTGCCGCGTGATCAGGTCCCAGTCGTCCACGAGCCACGGTTTCAGCTCCTCTGGGATCTTCACTTTAACCTCCACTCGATTGATGAAGGTCTCCTCCTAAATACAAATAAACTCATTTCATCAACACAAGAGGCTGTGCTAACAATCAGTGAAGCATAGATGTCACATGGCAATGCAAGTTAAGGCAAATATTTTATTTTAATCTTTACCAATTCATGTTCTAGAAGAGAAGTTTTAAATGTGCAGCACAGCACACAGCAGCACATACAATTCACGCCAAACAAAGCTTGAGAGTAGTTTTATTTTCTTTATTTTTCTATTATAATTACTATTTATAAAGTATTGGTTTCAATTTGATATGCAAGATAATTCCTCCAGGATAGGTTCAAAACTTGACAGATCAAAGCTTGCTTAGGAACTCCAGCTTATTGTAAAAAGATTGTTATTTAATATTAAGTGGAACATCACTGAAACACACAATGAGAATGAGTCAGATTATAAAAGTAGTTCTTCAACATACACTTTCAACGGTTGGGTCAACGCGCGCCCTTTTCTTCCTTGGTGGGTGCGCTGGGTCTCCCCCTGAACTTGTCCCTTCTCCGGCCCCCGGAGCTGGTTGAGTTTTAAAACAAGAGATAAAATACACAATTATCAATAATGGTCAAAATAAATACCTGAATAAAAGCTTATGCACAACATTAAAATGATACATACTCTTTTGTTTGTTCTTTTTGGCTTTCCTAGAGGGGGCATAAATAGTTAAGAGATCATTAAACGACAGAAGACATTTCAAGTAAAACTGCATCAGAGCAAGAGACTGATGAACCACAAAAGGTCTTGAAAAGAAAAGCTCATTAAATCAAATGACCTGGACTTACACATCATTTTTCTGCGACGCCGCAGGTATCTTCTTATTTGGTGCTACACCCCTCATCCTTCCCTCTACATAATGGTCTCTGGAGAAGAACGCCCCCACAAGAAAAACAAGTAAATCCTGGGAAACCGTTTAAATAACTGCTTTGTGCACAGCAGAGAGCATGAAGTGACCAAATAATTGAGGTTTGGTGAGGAAGGAGTCACACTTGCACATATAAACTCACTGCAAATTATGCCACATAGGGACTGAGACTAGAAATGGGTTAAAAACACATGCATATATGTATATATATGTAGATCATAAATCTCTAAAAATAAATATAAAATCTCCAAAAGTTTGCAATGATTGTGGGTTAAACTGCAGTGTGACTTTTGGACAGACTTATGTCAATAAGCTGTGTTTTCTTAAGAATGAGCAAGTAGAAAGCACTCACTGATTTGCCCTCTGAAGCTCTTTCTGTTTCTGAAGGTTGCTATCCACATACTTCAGCACTCGACTTTCAGGAACCCATTCGTCCCAACTAGAATACACAATAACAATCAGACAGTGTATCCACCACTCCTGTCATTTTTAAAGCACAGAGAAAAAATGTTCGAAACATTGCGAGAAAACTTACTTCTTATTCCATCCACTATAATGAATGAAGTATTTGATCTGCTTATCCTTGATATTTATTTTTACACACTGCAAAGAGAGGCACGGTTAATTGTCAACATCCCACTGTCAGAGCCACATCATGACCGTATGAGTGGACAGGCCCTACCTTAGCCTCGTAAAGCAATGGCCCATGAAAACAGAGAACTCTTTCACCTAAAACAGAACACCAGACAAACAGACGGGTCAGGAGAGAAACGTCAGATTACAACGACATATAATTTGTTGCGACATGTCAACCCTCAACGCTGCAGAAGTTGAACATGCACGAACAACACAGTACTAGAATTGTGCATGGAAGACAGCAGGCAGATCATGATATCACTGAATGTGGACACAGGATGAAATACAAAAACACACACACACACACACACACACACTCTCTCTACAGCTTGTGCAGTATATTGTCATAGTAATGCAAAAACATTGCAGTAACGTGGGCCCGCTCTTCTATTGTGTTCGTCCCTATATCATTGCATGTACATATGTATGAAACCATGAGGATATACAAAACACCCCAGCTACAAGCGCACACACACACACACACACACACACACACACACAGTGCACAATAGCAACCACACTGCCACCGCGCGCACAGCAAGCAGCATGTTCGGGTTAGTGATTCAGGTGCAGGGCACTTTGACAGGGAGGGTGTGAGCTCGAACGAGGCCCCTGACACCGCGAACACCTGCACCGCTCTCCCACTTTATTCCCCCGCGGTGCCTTCAGCTAGCTGCTGTTAGCCGTTAGCTGCTAGCCTCTCGGCGGCGGGAGCACTGTGTCTCACTCCACTGGCAAAAGCCCTCATGACTTCCCCCGCGGCTCGTCCCCGTGAGCGATACCCCGAAAGGCGAGGGGCGGACGGCGGTACCTTCTTGAAATTTAGGTTTAGGGTCCTGTTTCGGCGCCATTCACAGATTAAACGAGCAAAATATCTGAAAAGTCAAATCCAGGCATCGCCAGCTCCTGTTAGACAGTAACGACGCAGTACTATCACGTCACATGCGGCAGTGACGTATACAACATGCGACGAGGGGCGTATCGCGCTGCGTTCGGGTGCACTCGGAAATTGGCAAGTGCGAGCGGGTCGGCGGTCCCTCCGCCCCCCGCTCCCCGCTTACAAACTAAATCAGAATCCGAAACAGCCACACACACAAATGTGTGTTTGGCTGGCGACCGTGCGGGTCCTACAACGTCTGCACTGGAGCTAAAAACCGCTGAGTAGTTTTGGTCGAAGGTAGACGTGAATTAAAATATTCCCTTTACACGTTATCGAGTAATGGGTGAGGCTTTCCGAGTTCCGCTCTAAATGGAATGCAGCATGAAATAAAACGAATACAATAAAATAAACGCGAGCTTAAAGAGAAACGGTTAAAACGTCACCGTTCAGCCTCACACACCATTTATTCAGCGCATGTGACTTCATTTTGGAAAAGTTTCCCGTTTGGCCGTAATTGCGCGCGGGCGCAGTGGATAGAAACCCGCATCACGTAAATAGCGCCGCCATCTTGCCACGGTCTCAGTGCTGCTCGCGGCTCGGGACGCTCCGCTCCTGCGAAATCTCCCCGAGATGCCGCAGTTCTGTGCCGCGTACGGCTGCACAAACAGCCGCAGTGTCGAGTCGAGGCAACGGGGGATGACTTTCCATCGGTAGGTACGACGCGGTGAGTGTCGGGGGACTTTAAAAGCCCGGTGTCGCCGGCGCCAAGAGAAATACACGTTTTGTTTCCCCCCCCCCCCCAAACTAAAGCGTCACCAGGACGGTCCAGGTGAAGGTGTCACCTCAGACTCATGAAGTAGAAAAGACGATTCAAGCTCAAGTCAACGCTCAATTGGGTTTTATTCCAACATCGTCGTGGATTTTGTAACATCTGACTTGTACTGTCGCAACCGACATTAAGGTCACAACGTAATATTATTATTATTATTATTGTTATTATTATTATTAAGGTTTGTTTGTTGCTCATCTGGCCCGTGCGTGCGTGTTTTTTTTTTTTTAATCACCGGAGCCGCTGAGTGTGACGTTACCCTCCGCGCCCCCTCCAAGTATCGCGAGAGGACGTATCGAAAATCCCGCTTCGAAAATGCCCCCAAAAAACGCGGGACCTGCTGTGCGTGACGTCACGCCCACGCCGGAGCCCCGACGAGATCATAAATAATAATAATAATAATAATAATAATGGTGTCGCCGGAAATGGACTCAAATAAGTGATCAATTTTTTTTTTATATACATACATTTTCACAGCTCATAGTTTTATCTAGTTTATAATGTTAATCAGTTTTTGTTGACAGAGTAGGGAATGTGTCAATTAAATGATGTGTTAACATCTGAGGTCATAAATAGAGGTATAGAGGTATACATAATAAAGTGCACACTGAGTGTATGTTGTTTATGTGTCAGGTTCCCCAAAGACCCAGACCGACGGAAGGCCTGGACCAAAGCAGTGAGACGGAAGGACTTCGAGCCGACCTGCGCCACGGTGCTCTGCAGCTGTCACTTCGAAGCAGAGGATTTTGATAGAACTGGGCAAACGATCCGTCTCAGGGATTTTGTTATTCCTTCAGTTTTTTCCTTTCCAGGCCGTGTGAAAAAAGTATGTTTATTTCTGGTCAATGAAACGGTCACTGTGTGTGTGTGTGTGTGTGTGTGTGTGTGTGTGTGTGTGTGTGTGTGTGTGTGTGTGTGTGTGTGTGTGTGTGTGTGTGTGTGTGTGTGTGTGTGTGTATACACATGCAGTATATTCATAATGTATACCCGCCTGATATGCTCATAACAATAACTTATCTGTTGCATAGAATCACATTTGTATGTTCTGTTATATTTGGCAATCCTTGAGATATATATATTTTCTATTTATTTATTTATTTATTTACTATTTTATTTTTGATTTAAACTTTTCAGTGCTAATTGTCTGTGGTAACGCAGCAATCCCCGCCATGACAAGTTCCTTGTACATGTAAATGTACCTGACGAAATAAACTAATTCTGATTCACATCTTACCTTATATGTAAATTCTAAATAAGGAACAGGCGTTGACAGTTAAGCGCTTCCCCTATTGCTCTAAAGGCATTGTGATCCGTTTCAGCCGTGACCTTTTGTTGATTCCTATGTATGTATTTCCTTGATTTGAAGGTGCGAAATAAAGCCAAGCCCACCAAGGCATCGACGCCCCCTGTGGAAGCGGAGGTTGTTCCGGTCCTTGTCGCTGAAGTTTCTCCGTCCAAATCCTCAGCCCTGGTGAGGACTCAGTTCTGCGGCGTGAAGGCCCTGGTGTGACAGGGAATGGATTCAAGTATGCCATCAAATTATAATATATATATATTTTTTCACAGGACCATGTTTATGCCCTCGACCCCGATCAGCTGAAGTTCAAAGTGATCGAGGCTCAAACGAGGATCGACGAGCTGCAGAAGCAGCTGAGAAATGCCAAGGACCGAGAGAGGAGGTCCAAGCGTGTCGTCAAGTCGCTGCTGGGTGATTTGAAAGAGAAAAAAGTCATCACGGAGGAACTGCAGTTACAACTCAACTTATATCCTAATACATAGGTTGTCTTTACTCGTATAATAGGTTCAAATGTAATATTTTTTTTATAGTGGAGATGTTACTAGATAATTTATCTCAGCACATCCTGCCACAGTGACTTGATAGTTATTTTATACAGATATTACAGGCCCTCACATTATTCCATTGTGACATTTATACCAGATTTGTAAAGCTGCTGGTTTAAAATTTGTGGATGGTAAAATGGATACTGAGATATTAAATGTTAATTTTCAATGTTTAAAGTGTGAACAAAATCCAGATGCTTAAGCTAAATAGTAAACATTACTAGGAAAAATGTCTGTCTCTGTTTCTCAGAGACTGGTTTGTTCCTCTGCCGCAGAAACGAAACTTGCACTACATCCCATAATACTCGCACCGATTCAGTTGGCTGGGCTTCCTGCAGATCAATGTCTCGACTTGGAAGAATGGGCTCAATATGACAATTGGGATAAAAATCAACTTCCGTCAGGACCACGGTTGGTCAAAGAAACCTTTATTCGATTGCAGCAGCCTCTGTTTGGGCGTATGGCTCCGTCCTGGGACCCGCCTGCCCTTCCACCGGCACATGCGTGGGAAGCCAAGCCACGACTGCACTCCTCCACGCCCTTTCATGGAAAGCCAAAGGTGGAGGGAGCAGCAGCAAAGATCCCTCGAGAAAGCGGTCAGAGCAAGCACCCATGACACTGACAGTCAGCTGCAGCATAAAAAAGGAGGAGGAGCCGGGATGGAGGTTGGACGCAAAGGAGCTTGCAAAGCAAGGGCGGGTTAAAGCCGCTTGAATAAAAACGTCCCGACGAGACAGCCAATTGGATGCGGAGGCGGATCAGCTGATGCAGATCAGCTGGTGGGGCTGGCTGGTGAGCTGAGCATGACTTTGTGGCCTGCCTGAACTAATGGCACGGAATTTTGGTGGGAAATGAAGGACACCGTCGCAAAACGGGACGAACCCTGCACCTCTTGAACAGGAAAACACATCGACTTTCCTCCGCGACAAACGTGTGATTTCTTATATCTGTTTAATTCATACAAATATCAAACAGCACAGTAAAACTTGTAGCAGGTCCAAATGATCAAAGCCTCTATTGTGTTACTGACATCTTTGATAGTAAAACTGACGAAATAAAACAGAAAATGTTACAATGCATGTCAAGCAACAATGAGATCTTTAAATAGCATTAATTATATAATTACAAAAGAAATATCACATACAATAACAGCAATGCATATCGACAAATCAAACAAATGCAAAAAAATATATATGATAATAAATAATCCTAATTGTATGCACAAGCCCAGACAAAAGGGGCCGGATAACATTAAGTTTCAACTTCTAGGCCAAAGTGTGAAGCCATCACAGCTGACCTTTAGATTTTAGGCAACGCAGATACTGACAAAGTGGAGGAGATTCCCCCGACGGCCTCAAAGTGGGAGCAGAGTCGAACAGAGAAGGTTCCGAAACAACGGCATGCAAAGCCAAATGTTCTGCATTAAGTGTCTATCGGAGGTTTCAGAAGGGCAAGATGACCTAAAAGCAAGTGCTAAAAATAAAGCTGCACTCAGAACAAGTCTTGGACATTTTAAATAAAGAATTAAAAGGAACAGAAATTAGCCTGGTCTCACAATTTGGAAATGGGGTCAGTATCATTTCACTGCCACCAAACCCAGTGGAGGGAAAACAAATACTTTGGTTTTAATTTATATACTGGTCCGAATAGGAAGCTTCATAAGTTAATTGTTTTTCTTTTTTGGTTGGCTCTGAGCCATTCATACAAAGTTGAAAAAGCCTGGCCCTAAAATACTGAGTACATTTCAACCCATTTGTATTTTACATAGACATGAAACCTAGATGGTTTGGATTTTGACTGGAAGAAGCAGGGTGAGTTCAGAGTAAGATGCAAGAGTCATGAAAACATAAAAAAAAAAAAAAAAAAAAAACCTAACGTTTGCCTTTCGCGTTTCTAGTGGCAACAACTCCCGGGGCGGAGGGAATGCTTTATAGACAGCATACATCCACCATAACTTACATCATAAATAGTTTCCTTAAAATTAATAATAAACCACAGCATGAGTGTCTGAAATGAAAATCTACCATGATGGTAAAAACACGGGCATATTAAACAAGTGTTACACATTCTGTTTCGCTGAGACTCGTCCACCTGCACATTTATACCAATGCCCGTTTCCTCTCAGTCCTAAATGTTCATAAAGTGTAACCTCATCTGGTTCTGTGCACTTTACATTATATAGAAATAATGCCATTGACATGGAATATTGAAATAAAACTGTAAAAACCAAGTACAAAAGATACAATATAATCAAAAGACCACATGAAGAGGTGTGAAAAAAGTCTCCAGTATTCACAGAAAATATCAAACTGAAGCAACTCACTGGACAGGAACTGTCCCCAAGTCTATTTACATACAATAAAATTGAAAATAGATTTTTCCTCTCTGTACATAGCGTTGTTCTCTCCTCGTCTCGCTCTTCTTTATTTACAAACAAACTCCCGCTCTGTCCCGTGCGGCTCTAGTCCAAAGAGATGACGTCAGCTATCGAGCCGTAAATGGCCGCGGCCGCCGCCACCTCCGCCGAGGAGCGGGACACGCCCGACACCGAGTGGCTGTCGCGCTCCCGCAGGCTGCTGGACGACACCAGGCTGCTGGTGCTGCCGCTGTTGCTGCCGCCGTTGGTGGCGACCAGCGTGCTGCTGCCAGGCGTGGCCGGCTGCTCCAGGAACATCTGGGAGGAGCCGTAGGGCAGGAAGCGGTTGAGCAGCAGGTCGTGGTCCTCCGAGGTGGAGGCCGAGGCGGCGGCGGCGGCGGCCATCACCATGTTGTAATGCTGCGGGGGGGAGCAACACCTGGGTTAGCGCGCTGCAGTGAGACAGGAACATTCAGACGAGATCGTGCGGAAACAGAAAGGGAAACATACCTGACTGTCGCCTTGGAGGAAGGAGAAGAAATTTAAATCTGAAATAAAAAAAAATAAAAATAAAAAAAGAGTGAGTTTTGATAATAGCTACAATCTGTTTTGACTTGAACTATTGTGCCATTACGCAGTGCAGTGGCACTAAAAAAAACATCTCAAGTTTGTTGTTCAAATATTTACTGTGTATAATAATAATAATAATAATAATAATAATAATATCTGGAAACAAAGGAACTACTTTCACCACAAGCCTCTGACACCGTGCTGTGGCTGAAACTACTTCCTTTGTTTCCATGTTTCTGGCGTTTTCCGTCGCCCCTGCAGCGTGCGCTGTACCTGGCAGGTCGCTGGGCGTGTGGTAATAATGGCGGTAGTCCTGGATGAGCGGCGGAGGAGGGGGGATGTAGCTGGTCTCCACAGGAGGCATGCTGGGAGCTGTGCTCACAGGAGAGGCCTGGCCGTGGAGGTTCAACACCCTGCCACACAAAAATATAGAAACCAATAACACCACGAGACCACATCGCCTGTTTCTGACGTCAGTAACCTGTTCTGAGTTACAGTGCGTGGATAGTACACTCATTAACTATGCCTGCCGCCCCCCCACCACCACCACCCCCTCCCCTTCAGGTTTGCGCCTCACCCCTTGTTGCTAGGCGGAGAGGGGGGAGACAGCGGGGGACAGGATCGCTTCGGCGGTGGCTCGTCGTCAAGCTCCTCCTCCGACGAGCTCTCGAGCGTCAGATCGATCACGTCCACTTTCTTCCCGTTGTCGTGGTGAGAACTGTGTTTCTGCTCAGAGGCTTCGGTCCGACATGAGCCTGCGGGGGGGGGGGGGGGGGGGGGAGACGCATTCCATGCTGGAAAAACTTAAATAAAAACAACCACACATTCTGAACCTCTCGGGCTTCCCCGCTGAATCGGTCACCTGTGTCCACCCCGTTGTACGACGCCGACACCTCCTGCACCTCCTTCTGCCACCGCATGGGCGACCAGTTTCCATCTTCCTTGAACTGGATCTCATCGCAGTCAGAGCAGCTGTTCAGGATCTCCATGAACAGCCTGGAAACAGCAGATCACAGTTCTACATGATTCTTTTTAAGGCCTCTTGAAGGGACATTTCATGACATTTAAGATGGACCTTTGGGCGAATCACCTCGCTCTCATTCAATAAAAAGTAAATCCTGTATATTTGGTAAAGGGCAGAGGTCAGTGTGGGGCAAGTGAAGCAACTGCAACGATTTCAGGTTTTTCTTTTTACTAAACATGGTTTAAAGGGGACCCATCATGAAAAACTCACATTTCAGTGCTTGCGCACATACATTTCTGTCTGTGATGGACCTGCTAACACACACACACACACACACACACACACACACACACACACACACACACACACACACACACACACACACACACACACACACACACACACACACACACACACACACACACACACACACACACAAATAACACCACCGAGTCAGTTCATTGTGAGCTGTCGGTTCAGATAACCTGTCCTGAAACAACCCGTTGACATTACATTACATTTGGCAGACGCTTTTATCCAAAGCGACTTACAATTGTTCAATCACCGACGGACGCAGCCATCAGGAGCAATTAGGGGTTAAGTGTCTTGCTCAAGGACACTACAGCATGCTAGCAGGAGGAGCCTGGGATCCAACCAGCAACCTTTAGATCACTAGACCACCAGCTCTACCGCCTGAGCTACCATCCCCTACATTCGCCGCCCTAACACATTCACGCTAAGTCAGTAGAATTAGAAGCCCCCCCCCCCCCATCCGAGTAACACAACAAACAAACAAACCCTTTTAAAAGAAAGAGGAATAAATAGCGACTGTACTTGAAGATACTGCAGACGACGGAAGTGTTAGCATTTATAAAATAATTCTGCTGCGTTTTCTAAGAAAAAAAAAAAAAAAAAAGGATGTGGTACATAGCGTGTGGGCTGCAGTGCATGATCCACTGTGGGTTTCCCCAAACAAAACCAATAAAAATAGTGTGTTTTTACTGTAGATGAATTAATTTTATTTTCCGACGTTCATGAAAGGAAAAAAAATCCCCTGTGCGATGTCGCGGTGCGGCGTCCGTGTCCCCCAGGTGCTTGGAGCACGGCGACCAAAGTCGGAACTAACTTTTAAACAAGACATTGTAGATGTAATATGAGTGAAGATTCGGCAACTGGATTGCTAATTTCTCGCCTCAAATCTGCTCAGAAACAAGATTTTGGTGTACTGATGAGCTGAGAGCAGTGAAGGTTTACGGACGAATGGAACCCGGAGTAAAGCTCAAACCCCACTGGCCAAACTTATTAGGCATTGAGTTCAAGCTATTTATTACAAAACACCGTGTGACTACATAATGCGCTCCCCGTGACCTTCGTTCCCCTGGGGGTGCGGGGGAACGGGGAACCAGTTTGTGACTCACCCGTCGATGATGAGATGCTCGTACGGCGCCTTCTTGTCGCAGACGGGACAAACCCAGGTCGGCTTCTTCTCGTTCATCTGGATGTAGAGCGTTGCATCGAAACACTGGAGGTGCGAGCAGGTCAGTGCTCGGCAGGGGATGGTCAGACGCATCTTCCCAAGCTGACACACACACACACACACACACACACACACACACACACACACACACACACACACACACACACACACAGTCAGTGACATTTCTGTAGATAAAGGATTGCAGGAATAAGCTTCTGCGTTGAAATAAAATATAATTTTATAAACCTTCAGAACTCGCAGATTTATTTTGGTTGTTTGGTTTTACTATTTAGAGTCAATATTCCAAAGTTTTACTCAAACCTGTCTGACCTCTTTTCCTTCCTTTGTATTCAAGTCAGCCGCAGCCAGCCTCACAGTACTACGTATCTGTATTGTGTACATTTATGGAGCTCGCCACCTCAAGAGTTCTCCACGACAGACAAAGGTTTGACAGACAGCGTGCGTGATGTGGATTGCGACAGATTGAGGTTTCCAACAATCAGAGACCTGTTTCACAATTTTCCTGAAATATTAAACTTTTATTTGACTTATCTGCCGAGCAGGTGTTTTCAAAAGAAGGACAATCGAAACTTTTTTTTTTTTTTACTGTTACAACTTAGTCATGGCACTGCGTTATTGTCTTATAACCTTGCAACAGACAAGTCAGCCCTTTGATTGTATATTTGTTTTAAATATAAATAAATAATTGATTATAAGTATTTTGGCTAAAGTTAGCAAATCAATTCACAAACCAATTCACAATTCAGAACACGGGAGGGATTTTTTTCAGGAGCGATGTGCGATTTGCTCCACAGAGCAGCAGCAGGAAACGGAGTAAATTAAATACATCTAGCGTTTTTATTTGGTTTGTCTGGAGAAAAGATCGCTCTGAGAACCATGCATAACGCCTCCCCAACAAAATTTGAGCATTACATTTTTTTAATATATTTTAATAGTAAAAATAATAAAGCATACAAATTTGAATGTGATCATAGAGGAATATCTGCAGCCCTAATTGCAACATTACTTCTCCAGGATGTCGAGGAAGACTGTGACTGTGTTTTATTACGCTAAAGACACAGTAAGTCTGTAAGACACAGAGGTTTGGCAACTAGAAGTCCTGTTTATTTCTAAAGCCCTTAATCACAGTGCAGTCTCAAAGGGCTTCAGCAGCCTCCCTTCATCTTGACCTCTAGTCAGGAAAGGAAAAACTCCCGGGGGGCGGAAGAAACGTTGAGAAGAGGCCACAAAGGGAGGGATCCCACTTTGAAGGCGGGCAGACTGCAAATGGACGCTGAGTGGCCAACACCAAGCATTATATAACAAGTGTTTATTATTTTCCTAATTTTGTCTGTGACAAACTGTGGCAGGAAAAATCAAACAGGAAGTGACATAATCTACCAATAAAGCCCCATAAGGTTCCCGGGCGGAGGATGAACCTTCCTCTACCTATCAGGATGAACCTTCCTTTACCTCACAAAACCAAACACCCGTTGGGAACCTGTGATTTCAACATATCACACTCACACAAGCACACATTACTTTTCCCACAGCTACAGTCACTCTTTAAATAAAGTGAATCAGCATATTTACTGGACAGAGGAGTGAGACACGTAGGCTGGTTGTGGCGATTTCACTCTCAGGATCAGCGGTCAACTTCTCTTTGACTGTGAGAGAGAGAGAACAGCAGCATTAGAGGGAGGTCAGTGTTTACATGAACATTCGCCGTCACAGAATGATCTACACCATCTACACCATCAGACGGTGCAGTGATATATGCAGAAGAGACATCACATTTTGGTTTTGAATTTGATCGGTGTTAATAATGGTAATAACTCCCAAGGACCGGGTCAAGATGGAGAGTCTAGCCCAGACTGGAGTTCTACAACACTGACATGCACCATGCATCTCTCGTGCTGTTATGTTTGGTATTCATTGGTAGGATGAAAAAATGACAAAATATATATTTAGATTAATATAATTTAATGTGTATGAAGATAATGCTGGATAATTCACAGTTAGAGAAAGGGTGACTTATGATACTAGATGAAGAAGCTGCATACTCAGAGCCCTGGAGTGGTCAGGATTCCTGATCCCTTTGGCCCGTAGTCTTTGTAGCAACACGGTGGAGGACTGCTGTCTGACCAGATACACCGCCATGGAAAAACTCTGACGAGGTGGAAGAAATCAAATCATATTAGTCAACAGGTGACTAAAATACTCAAGCTTAAAATAACTGAAAGCCTGGATATTCTGTTGCAGCTTTTAGATAAAGGTTTTGCTCACCCTGAGACCACTGTGCACTTACCCTGCCAATTTCTGAAGTCCACGAGACCACGATGGTGTTGGGGACTGTGGTGGACAATCTGACTAGAGACGTTATGTTTATCGGACGGCTGGGCCTTTTTGGTTCGACTCCATTTTTGGTAGGAGGAAGATATCCCTGCAGAAGAATGTAGGTACGAGTTTTAGTAGCTGGTGGCTGTAAACACTACTAAGAGATACCAACTAGTGGCGGAGGGATTAAACTTACAGGGAGATTGCAGGGCTTCCCGTTCACCTTCACGCACAGGTTGGGGGGGAAATGATCCTCCTGGGGGCAGCTAGTCTCCGATAAACAGAATCTGGGCAGAGATGATGAGATGGGAGATCAGCTCAAAATCGCAGGCTGCCAAATTCACAATAAGTCCATTCCATCTTAAAATGTTTTTTGCAGAGACACTTTTAAAGCTTTGAACCCCTAATCATCTGAGGATGATAACAAAGTATTTATTTATTTATATTCATAAAAAAAATTTCAGTCCAGACACATTTTTAACCGTACTGTAGGGGGGTGAAGACTGTAGTTGGGGCACTACTACTACTCATTTGATATTTACAATGTTTTTGGTTAACACTTAACTTGGTGTGGAGCTTATTTTAATGTATATACATCAGCTCTGCTACTCGTAAGTACACACCATGGTAAAAGTTCACTCGGGAAAAAATAAGAGATAATAACTAATTTGATGAGAATAAGTTTTGAAAATTAATTTCACCAGAACCCCCCTCCCCAGGGCTTAAGTGTTTTGATAAATAAGGCACCATGGATTTGACTGAAATGCCATATTTACAACCATGTTGATGCAACCTCATTACAACCTCCGTCTGATACAGATTGAATCAAAACGCTCAAGATATAAGTCACACAAATGATTTGTCCATTACAGCCAGCATGCCAGAGGACAGTGAAAAGCAGAAATGACGTGCTCTGTGGGGAATGAACATGAGAGAAGACAGCAGGAGTCTTTGGAATGTTCTCTAATGTTCTGTCAGATGAAAAGAGGGCACAACACGGTGCCACCCCCTCGATTGTTGCTGGGAATCAAAGTACTGAACAAAGAATAAGAAAGTCTTTCTATCTGCACCCCAATCTGTCGTATTGAAGCCTCTGAAGCGCAGGATGTGGCTTAAGAAGAGCACTTTCAGTTCACTTAGCTCCATGTGTGGTGTCTGTCCTTTGCCCCGTGTTGCTATGACAACCTCACATATGTTGCTGTGAGCACGTGTGTCACCAACATGTGTGAGCCAAAGATCAGAATTCAACAACACAGCAAATAGAATAAAGAATCAAGATGTAAATGGTTCAGAAGTAGGACATTCTTTTTCAGAGTATACAGTATACTCTGCTCCGTATTACAAATTGCATGAACTAAAATTAGATCAGACAAATGTGGGCTTGCGACCCCACATGGGGTCACTTGATATGAACACTTGAAAGACTGTTACGCTGATATTTGTCATTTGTTTTAGTAATATATTTCGATATATTCCATTTGGAGCACGCCCCCCATGTTCTATGGGTTTAATCAATGAAGCCGCTATGACACATACATCACATGCAACAGTTAAATGTGCAATGTGGAATAGCCACACCTGGAAAAGTAATAATAAATGGAAAAGATAATATTTGTCACTTTCTCTAATTGCTGTTGTCGCACCTATTTTGGGACCTAGAAATCCGAGTCATGAGTCAAAACATGTTGAGAAACCCTAGATTAGATATTTATAACACACATAATCAAGGTCTGTGGAATTTTTCCTCATGACAAGTACATCACACAATTCAACAGGCATTACACATACAAACAACATAGTATAACGTACAGTATAAAGCGCATAAATATTTGGTAATAAAAAGAGATGAATGTTATCAGTACTAAGTTATAAGTTCATATGTCAATTTTTTGGGGAAAAAAAAAGATCTGTATCTTTGACTTTGAAAACCAGAGGCTTACCGTAACTGAACTTGAACTGCAAAATCACATTTGGTACCAGAGATGTCCCTACAGCATCAACACAGAAGACAGTGTGAGAAATTACTATTCTGTTTATACACACAGAGCAGTGGAAAATATTTGTTTTCACTAAAATAAAAATATATTTGCTTCTAACATGAATACACCTCTGCATCTTAATCCAATTGTGAATGTAGTCAATCTCATTTGAATTCTGAAGCACTTCTGAAATATTATTTAATTGCGTCTGAATAAGCTGAGACGATAAACACAGTCGTTCCTTCCTGACTTACATGGAGCTGCTGATCTGTTGAACTTGCTGTGGTGTTAATGCGAAAGCGTAACACGTTTCCTGGAACCGTTGACTGTTGTCTGAGGCTAAATGACAGAATGAAAAAAAGAAAAAAAAAAATGGGAGATATGGGATTGAGAGTGGGCCCCCAGAAAAGTCATTTAAATGAGCCTGCTGCAGATGTCAATGCGATTGGATCTCCCTTTCCGTCACTAAAATACAAACTGCCAAGTTCCCCTTTTCATCTTTATATAACAGTGTCTGTGAGTGTGTGTGAGCAGAAACTGCATTTTAAAGTATAAAATAATGCATATTGGTAATGGGTAAATAAAATGCACCGAACTGGATTTCATGATTTCTTTCTCCATTGCTCAGGATGTATACTAATAGCCTATTACTGCCATTTTATCTTATAGGATTATATATATTATATATATGATTGCTGCAACCACATTTCCTTAGGATAACAATAACAGAGTTCATTTTTAAAGCTGACATCGAAACATTTGCCTTCTCTTTGATTCATAAAATTAGAGAAACCGAGCTGCAGTCAAATCTGCGTTTCATCGTACGTTCATGGTTTTCACATCCAAATGTCTGCAGTCTGGGCTCTGGTTAAATATACGGCTGAACAGAAGAGTGGACTCACCCAGGCTGGTGGGCTTGATGAGCTCATCCAGCAGGTCATAGAAGGGCAATCTCTGCAGCTTGACATCAGGGTGTACGGGGTGGAGGGCGGAGGGCAGGTGAGGCAGTCCCAGCTCGTGCTTTGGCCCCAGTAAAGACACAGGCAGCAGGGGAGAGGGGGCTCCGTGGCTGTCGAACCCCAGCTGAGTGAGACCCGCTGGCAGGCTGGAGGTGGATCGCACGCTGGGCAAAGCCAGGTCCAGTGGTGACACCATTTTGGTGGGGAATCGCCGTCTGTAGAGCTCCTTGATCTTCATCTGCACTGCAGGGCTACAACCGGCCTTGAGCAGGTGAAGTGCTTTGGTCAAGAGTTCGTGTTTCCGCCCGTGCTTGTTGCGTCCCGCGTAGCCCAGCAGCACTTGGAGTTCCGAAACTCGAAGGCTCATTATCATTTGCTGGAGAAAAATAACGAGAAAATGGCAATCAAGACTATACCCTGGTAACCACTGCGATAACACTTATACAGTGCAGATTTTACTATGATCACCTTCCCTGCACCTTTGATTCAGAAAATACAGCTTTAGAACTAAATATTTAAAGCAGGGTCTGCACTGCAGATACATATGTTGGTATCAGAGCATGCACCGTGTTTGTGTACTCATAAACACCAACACAAAGTGAGATACATGCCCTGAGACTGGGCTACGTTTCGTGTTTTATTTTGGCGACGATTTCGAATCAGATGCGAGTTCGTTTAGTGGTGCACTAGATCAAGACTAAACATCACTGTTACCTTCACTGTTCCACAAAAGTCGCACTAGCGACCGTCTCCTTTTATATCGGCGAGACCCTGTGCTGCACGCACAGATTAGGAGTTAACAACCGTCTCCAGCAAATAGACAGAGCCCACCTCAGCAGACACTGCGGTGTGATTAGCAACACACAAAGCAAGTCAGCGGGAAACCGCTACACATCGGAGATACCGTCACTGCGCTGATGTCAGTTAGTGCTTTTGAAAAGCGTAAAGCGGCTTGATAACAATAACAAAGCTAACGCTACCTAGCCTGGAAGCTAGCTGCTGATCTCATCTCCGCTGCGCCGCTGTTCGCCGCGTCAAGCTGCCTAATAAAACATACATGCCGTCGAGTGAGAACACGGGTGTCGTTGGGAGCCGAAACTTTATTGTTTGTGGAGCGCTGATTAGCAAAAATACGTTCGCTTGGGATTCGATTTTTACCTTCAGTTCCGCACTCTCCGCCATCTTGTTACACTGAGAGCGCATGCGCAGTCATCGCCCTCCAGGGACAGCGCAGTAGCGCGGTCCTGCGGTGGAGAGGGCCGCAGCTCGGGCACCGCGATCCCAGGACCGCGCTCCTAGGACCCGGGGACCGCGCTCCTAGGACCCGGGGACCGCGCTCCTAGGACCCGGGAGTTCCGTCCTAGGATTTGAGGGCCGCGCTCCTAGGACGAGGGCCACGTATCATTACATTACATTGATCAGACGCTTTTATCCAAAGCCACTTACAATTGTTCAAACAGCGACGGACGCAGCCATCAGGAGCAATGAGGGGTTAAGTGTCTTGCTCAAGGACACTACAGCATGCTAGCAGGAGGAGCCTGGGATCCAACCAGCAACCTTTACATGACTAGACCACCAGCTCTACCGCCTGAGCTACCATCCTCTATCCTAGGACCCGGGGACCTCCCTCCTAGGACTTGAGGACTGCGCTCATAGGACCCAAAGGCCCTGCTCCTAGCAAATGATAGTGTTAAAGGTTTATTCCACCCAAATACTATGTATACTTTTAAAGGTTTATTCCACCCAAATACTATGTATACCTTTAAACGTTTATACCACCAAAATACTATTTATAGTGTTAAAGGTTTATTCCACCCAAATACTATGTATACTTTTAAAGGTTTATTCCACCCAAATACTATGTATACTTTTAAACGTTTATACCACCAAAATACTATTTATAGTGTTAAAGGTTTATTCCACCCAAATACTATGTATACTTTTAAAGGTTTATTCCACCCAAATACTACTTATACTTTTAAATGTTTATTCTACCCAAATACTACTTATACCTTTAAATGTTTATTCTACCCAAATACTATGTATACTTTTAAAGGTTTATTCCACCCAAATACTATGTATACTTTTAAAGGTTTATTCCACTTAAATACTACTTATAGTTTTAAACGTTTATTCCAACAAAATACTACTTATAGTGTTAAAGGTTTATTCCACCCAAATACTACTTATACTTTTAAATGTTTATTCTACCCAAATACTACTTATACTTTTAAACGTTTATTCCAACAAAATACCATTTATAGTATTAAAGGTTTATTCCACCCAAATACTACTTTACTACTATACTTTCAAGTACAAGGTCCATGGTCCTTAGGTCCATGTGTCCTTAGTTATCCTCTGAGGTCAGGGTCCTATAGGGTCCTCGGGCCCTAGAAGTGCCGTCCTGGGACTGCGGTCCCGGAGCTGCAGCCTCCTCTACTGCAGCCACGTGCTACTCCGAGGATTTGACGTTTTCTCTCGAAACGATTTGAAAACTACGAATTTGTGACGTAATAACCGTGCAATCACCGTACAGTCAACTTTCCGTCCGTTGTGAAGCTGTACACACTTAAATGGAGCGATGTGGCATTACTGCATCCTTCATCTGATGAGTAGCTTTCTATATTAAAGACAATAATGTAGGATTTGTGATGAATATATTGATTTTAATGATATAATACTTTATTCATACACAACGATACAGTAAAACAAACCCCCCATACATCCCCCTTCAAGACTGACTTTAATGAGTTAATTAGGAAAGAAAAAAACGGCACTTAATCCATTCGTTTTTTGATTGAATTCAATCTCAAGTGAACGTTTGTAAAAGTTTGTTCCTGCGGTTTGAGGCGGAGGACAGAGGGCGAGCAGCGGCTCGTCCAGTAGGTGGCAGCGTCTTGCTGCAGAACCAGCGGCCCTGCAGGTCACTGGTCAGTTTTCTTTGTTTTTTGTTTGTTTGGGGGTTTTTTTGCTTCTTTTTTTTTGGTTTTTAATCCTCAGAAGTGTTTAAATTATTTAGTTTTTATCTATACGACAAGAAAACAGCAGTGGCGAGGGTTAGGCCTCGTTTTTTTTTAAATGATCTGCCTTTTATTGTCTCTTTATCGGCCTTTTCATTTTAATGAATGAATTTCATTCCTGTTAATTAATGTTGTTTTGCCTTTATTTTTTCTCATGATCTGAGCACTCTGCTTTTATTTTATCTGCCAAAGCATTTTGTACACTGTGTTTTTAGATTTTTCTATATCAAAGAAGCTTTTATCATTATTATTATACATTAGTATTTTATTTATTTATTTATTTAATTTTTTTTTTTTTATTACTTTTGTTATTATTATATAGGGGGGGGGGGGTAGGGCAAGCCCCCCCCCCCTTGGCGGGCTAACTTTGTAATAATAATAATAAAAAGAATAAAGGAAAATAAATTAAATAAACAAAAATCTAAAGTTGTATATACTTTATTTACCTATAAAAAACTGCCAAATGGTTCAACATTTAACTTAAACTGACAAAAATGTCACAGCAAATGTGCCGACAAAAACTCACCATCATCAGTGGGGTCGAGTAATTATATTTTTTGAACATGACTAAAATGTTCAAAATGTAAAGCAATAAAATAAAAACAACATACAGTATATGAAATTATAATTTCATAATTTGCGGCATACCTCCTGCAATCCCTTCGAGGACCCACAGGGGGCCGCGAACCACATTTTGGGAACCCCTGCTATAGAGGACGAATGGTTGTTGGGGCCAAATCCTTTGAATAAGCCGAGTGAGGTACATATAAACAAATAGAATAAACTAAATATACATATATAAAGACCATAATGTATAGTGAGTGAGGCACGCAGATTAGATATATTTCAGATTTGTTTTATTAAAATGAATTTGCTCCTCAAAACAGACTAATGGAACCAAAAAGTTAAATGAAAGAAGAATTATTCATTAATTACAGTCATTAATTAAAGTTAGTGAATGTAACTGAGTCTACTTCTATGTTTACTACGGGGACATATTTGTCACATTGTGATAATAAAAAAATCAGCCCTGGACACCAACTGTACCTGTTATTTACACACATATGCTTATTTATATCACTCGTTTTTTAAAGTGCAAAACATTCAGAAATATGTATGTTGTTTGTTGGCCTCCAAACATGAAGACGTCGGCCTATCCTGCACATTACAGCCCGCTTGCCACTGTAACTGACAATTAAAGAACAAACTCTAATTACAACCGTATACATACATCACCATTGCACTTTGCCACGAAATAAATATAATAATTCGGGTGTATAGTTAAAGTAAAACAAAAATGTCACCTTATGCAAGACGGTTAAACGTCACATTTAGCCTCGACATACACAATCCAATATATTACAAAATTACAACAGGGCCGTTGACAAAAGGGGGCTACTGTCAAGCTGGGTTTCTCCCCAAAAGTTCTTGTTTTCCTCTGGTTATTCCACACAAGCTGCAGCTCCGTCCCTGTTGCCTCCAGCGGAAGAGCGTTTTGCTTTGGGTGGTGCGCACGGTTTAAGGTGGAAGCAGAGGGGATTTGAAGGAGCAGGTTCCACTGCAGTGACGAGGAGTTAACATCTTGCAGGAGAAATGGTGCAAAGCGTCGTGAGCTTCTAGGAAGAAAGACATGAGGCAATGAATAATGCACCTGGGCGGGCGAAGACACTCGTAAAGAGAATTCAAATCAGCCTGACGTGTGGGTTGTACATATGACCTAAAAGGCCCCGATGTCTAGGCCTGCTGTACAGTATGTGAGGTTATTTTTTTTTACATGCATCTGCGCAGCTTGCAGAACCCACATGATAGAGATGAAGTGATTCAGGGCCCAGCTGAGGAAGGTGCTGGAGCACGACCGTGGCTGCACAGCTCTGGAGTGCGTGTGGTGAAATAGGTCAAATGTACTAAACCGACCTTGTCCTCTCTTAATGACTGTGACTCTACGTCACGTCGGGGCAGGGGTGCAGTTTGCACTTCAAAGCCTTTACCTTTTAACTTCTGCTGAATTGCATAACACGCTTTGCATTGTGGTCCAAATCGCTGCATTAAGTATTCATGAGAGAAGTGAGAAAGGATAACCTAGACATGCAGCTGCATGTTGCAGCTGCATTGATGCCATTTATCATATAATCCTGCGGTCAAAGAAACCTATGTAGTGCAGACAGTGCATAGTCGAGACTATTTTTGTGATAACAGCAATAACTTAATTGTAATTGTTAACGTTGAATTGCACATTTATTTTATTGTCTTTATCGATTCACTGTATAGCACTTTTTAAAATGTGGTTTATAAATACATTTGACTTGCATTGACTAATAAATATGTGCAAACTTCACCCATTCATCTCACAAAAAGCAGAAGTACCATCGTAAGTCTGTTTCTTATATCAGTGGCTGCTCTATTAAAAAATAGTCTAAATCAAAGAATAATGAGGCCCATCCCATGGTGTTAACATAGACCCTGAGCAGCTTTAAATCAAATTAGATTCAGCAAATATGCCCCTGTCTAATCTCTGGGTTAGTTGGTGAAAATGAGGAGGTCACTGTGCATCATCCACACCACATTGCAGGCTTATTTTCTCACCTCTCACGATGTGGAGCTGCTGAACCATCTCCTCCCTGTAGGAAAGCTCCCTCTTCATTTGATCTTGAAAATTATCTGAGGAACAAATAGCCGTCATTTATATTGGTCAGTGGACTAAATAAATGTGGGACACACTCCTGTACACAATGGCTGATTATTCTGGCATTTAAAGGGGTTGAAGACTCCAACCCCCCTGTGCATTCCCTTAGGCCAGCCAATTTGTAGATTCACCCTCATGGGAAAACACCTATTTAATATTTCATAATCCAAGACCACTCAGGCCTTTTATATTAGGTGTTTGTTGCAGTTTGGGGTGAAAGCAATCCATTTTCTGTTGCGTTTAGCTATCAAGTAAATTTGGCATTATTCCAGTTTCAGCATTGTGGAATATATTTTATGGAATGGAATTTGAGTCCATTTCTTGATGTTGGTCATTCAATTGTTTATTGTTCCTTATCTTGTGCATGTTGCATTGCAGTGTTCCGAAGCTGGACACCCACTGTTAAATCCTAAGCCGCATTCAGCCCAAAATAAACCAATGGCGTCAGCACTTCTCCAATTCAGCAAGGATTTGCTTGTTTGCTTTGCTAATTTTGCTTGTTTTCAAATCCTGGAGAATTTTACACAGGGTTTTGAAATCACCTTGTTGCCCTGAAAGTGGCGTAGGAGTGAAGTATGGAGGTATTGTAAAATACTCTGGAAGTCAACAAGCCAAGGGTGAATTTGTGAAGTATATATTTTGGATGTTTCATAAAACCTTGCAACAAACAGAAGGTCAGTGAAGTTGAGTCATCTGTGGCTTGATAGAGGCTAAAATATGATAGTTACCACACACATATTTATTTTATATGAAATTTGTTTAATCTTTTTCCCTCTTCTCCTTGACTTTTGTATATAAAACCTCTGTTATGTCCATTGTATCACACGTTTCTGATCTTTCTCCTAGATATGTCAGTCAAAACCTGGAAATATCGTAAATTCCAATCCTGTTGTATTTACACTATAACTTACAGGAGGAGCAACACTAAAATATCACTCAAATCTCAACCTTGAGAAGCTCCAAAACCTCCTCAAGATGGTTTGCCCTTTCATGGATTTTTAGTTCACCCATTCATTGTAAACGCACAACAATAATAATAATAATAATAATAATAATAATAATAATAATTATTATTATTATTATTATTATTATGATTATTATTATTATTATTATTATTATTATTATTATTATTATTATTATTATAATGCAGATGAACGCCTGATAAAGTAAATAACAAACCCACCTTTAAGATTTTGGAATTCACGTTCCAGCTTCTTTCTCAGCTCAACTTGCTCCAACAGCTGCTTCTGCAGCTCTTCTACAGAAAAGACAAACAGCTTTAGAGGAATATGAAGTCTATCTCCTATCGTCAATTACAAAATTGCATTTTTTAATTATGTTATTATACAGAAGCTTCATTCCTCCTGCAGTCCAAATCGAAGGCCACTATAAACACTTCAATACTCAACATACTAGAAAAACTTCAATGCTATAAATACTTCAATACATAAAATACTATAAATACTTCAAAACTTAAAATACTAAAAATACTTTGATACTTAAAATACTATAGATACTTCAATACTTTAAATGCTATGAATACTTCAATACGTATAGTGGTATAAATACTTCAATACTTAAAATACCTCAATATTATAAATACTTCAATACTTAAAATACATAAAAATATTCAATACTTAAAATAGAATAAATACTTAATACTATCAATACTATCAATACTTTAATACTTAAAATACTATAAATACTTCAATTCTTAAAGTAGTGTACTTTAATTACGGTGGAAAATGTATAACTGTTTTTAACCACGGGGAGGGTTGCGGGTTTGGGCCTAAATCCCTGATAGTAGGGTGACCTGCTTTTATTTATAAAAAATCCATAATTGACATTATTTACATTTCGTTATTAAATATATAATAAAAGAAGATGACGCACGCAACACACCAACACGCGCTGAATCCATATGTCATTTTTTTATGTATATTTATAAAATTACAATTATTTATGTAATTAAATACATAGAATTAATTGAAATGTATGTACAGGAGAGCCTATATAAGTATGTAACGTATGTCATTTATAGGAGTAACAGATGGTATAATGACACAATTTGTAGTGTTTAATATTGAATTATATTTCATTTGTAATATTTAATTAGTCGTTACGATATAGAAAATTGTCAATTTTTATTGACAATTATTCCCCATTAATTATCACTAATTATTATGAATTGCTCCTGTTATTGGCTGCCGATCCAACGCCCGTGCAGGGCCTCCAAATGCATGAAGTAAGGTCTAACCTACCGTCTTCTTACCTTTTGCCAGGGTTTCTGGGTCTTTCTGGGCTGTCTGCGCCCTGACTGCAGCCTCCTTTCCTAAACACATCATGCAAAAAAAAACAAAAAACCCAAAGCATCTGAATATTGAGAATATTTCAAGTGAGTTGGGAAGATTAAGTAAAATGTGCAGTGGTCTGAGTGGAGCTCACCCTCGTCCGGCTCTCCGTCCTCCACGCTTGGTTCGGTGAAGGGTTTGGATTCTATCTCTCCCACCGTGGACGACGGCTCCTCTTTACTGGCCCCTTCGTCTGGAGGGGACACACACACGCGTCACTTCCATTCGCATTCACGGGTCCGTGTGAGGGTGGAGTATATCAACCGTGTGAGGGTGGAGTACAGAGACCAGTGCGTCTGTGGTGCATTTCGAACCGTTTGACAGGAGTCCGCCCTGGTAGTGCGTGGATCTGCAGAGATACGGACTGTTGCTCTGCTGGAGCTCGTCCCTCTCCGGGCTGTAAATCTATAGACAATTAATTATTCATTATTATAACTGATGTTCTGAAAATAAGAAAAGGGCATCTTCGAAAAGTAATAATAATAATAATAATAATAATGAGAATTGTGCAGCGCCCGAACAAGACGCAGGTCAAATTCTTTATATCAAGAGAAGGGAATGTAGTAATAATAATAATAATAATAATAATGAGAATTGTGCAGCGCCCGAACAAGACGCAGGTCAAATTCTTTATATCAAGAGAAGGGAATGTAGTAGTAATAATAATAATAATAATAATAATAATTATGATGATAATAATAATAACAGTGATAATAATAATAACAATAATAACAGTGATAATAATACCAATAATACTACTACTACACTCATAATAATAATAATAATAATAATAATAATAATAATAATAATAATAATAATAATAATAATAATAATAATAATAATAATAATAAACGCATTAAAATAGTTGATTGAAGGCCACTATAATTATACAAGGCCTGTCAGGGAAGCCCTGATAATAAAGATCATGTTATATTAAATATTCTGATTTACTTCAGTGTAAGATGTCTCCACATGGGTCTCCGGCAGCTGCTTGCTCCGCGGGTCCCTCTCGGAGGGCTGTGCGGGGTGCAAGATCATCCTGCGGCTCTCCAGCAGAGCAGCTTTGGGGTGTGCGTCGTTGTGCGGCGCGCCGTGCGCCCTGCTCTGCTGGGCCGGTGGAGACCCGGACCCGGAGCCGGAGCCTGAGCCCGGAGACGCTTCCTCCTCCCGCTCCTCCCCCCCCTCCTCCTCCTCCTCCTCCTCCGGCGACTTGTTGGTCTCCACGTCCACATCTGGATCCGCCTCGCTGTCCACGCAGGGGGACACGGAGCGGTAGCTGGAGCTCTCACTCAGGAAGTCCGGAGACATGTAGCCGGCGCGGGATCCGTTGTAACCCCCCCTGGTTCCGTAGAGTTTGGCAAAGCTGTCCGCGTCTTTAACGACGGGTCTGAACGCGGACACGTAGTTGATTTTCCTGGGCACCACGGTGACCCCCTCCGTGGGCCGTGAGTCCTCCCCCAGCTTGTCCTCCTCGTTTCGCGCGGAGTGCGCGCTGGGGCACCGCTCCCCATCCACGGTGCCGTCCTTGGACGAGCCGGTGCTCCGGTCACTGAGCTCGGAGTCCAGGTCGACCTGCCTCGGGGGGCACAGCAGATCCGGCGGGGGCTTGTGCTGCGGCTGGTGGTAGGAGGGCAGCGGCAGGCTGCTCGCCGCGGGCCAGAACACCGGGAAGGGCGGGTAGGTGTCCTTGGTGCCGGGCCAGAGGACCCCGGACAGGCCGGGCTTGCTCTGCTCCCCCATCATGCCGTCCTCCTTCTTCTGACACAGGCCGAACGCCGGGAAGCCGTAGGGGTGCGGGAACAGGGGCGGCGGGATCTTCTGCAGCATCCCGAAGCCCTTGCTGGGCACCGGGATGACCGGGTAGCTGCGCGGACTCGGGGTGGCCATGCCCCCCAGGGTGTCATCGCAGCGGATCATCTTGGGCGGGAGGTCGGACGAGTCCCTGGATAGGCTCGGACCCTGCGGCTTCAACGGGGAGCCGGACCGCGGGCCATGCACCGGCAGAGTCCTCTTTCTGCTCCCCCCGTTAAACATAGCCTTCACGTCCTCCCACGCGTGGCCCACCTCGTCCGGGGAGTTCTTATCTGAAAGTTTGAGGTGTCGCCTCCAGGAATTAAAATTGGCAGCGTCGGGTTGCGTGTACTTGGACTCCGGTGTGCGATGGGAGTGGAATATGAATTTATTTGGGGAGAAGTACATGTTGCAGTAGGAGCACTTGATGCACTTGGCCCTGGAGCTGTTGTACCGGGCCGGGATGAAGTTCCCCCGGCTCCCCCAGGCGCACTCGTGGGACACGTCGAACGCAAAGTTTTCCGGCAGCTTGGGCGGGCTGTGGGCCCCCAGGAAGGACTTGCAGAGCCGCTCGGCCTCCCGCTTGGTGATCATGCCGCAGCGCCGGGACGAGATGGGCATGGCCCCGGCGCGCCGCAGGATCTCCAGCTGCACCGGGGTGCACTGCACGCAGGTGATGCCCAGGGCGACGCGCCGGTTGTGGATCTCGTTGTAGCTATAGTTCTTGAGCAGCGTGTTGGAGATCTGGGCCAGGCAGAGCCTCTCCTGGCCGTCTATCACCAGAGACACGATGGGTATTCCGTACAGCACCGTCTCACTGACCTGGTTGGGCTTCAGGCTGTTGGTGCCCGGGTAGGACAGCTCCTGTTTGGAGGTTGGAGAAGCGCTGGAGTCTTGTCCAACAGCTATGGACTCCATGCTGTGAAACCTGTGAGCTGAAAAACAGTTGAACGGGTCATTAAAAGTACTTTATATCCTGGTAATGATAGCTCCAGGCCTTTGTGATTAACGTGAAGCCTGGTTCATTCTACTCTGAGCACAGGATAGAACAGACACATTTATTTTAAATAACTAAATGTGTTTTGTTTGAAAGTAGTGGTCGCTTCTATAAGACGTATTAACATCACGAAGGTCAATAATTGGCCTATACCTACATTTTAGACAGGTGCAGGGTTAATTATGATAATAATACAAATACAATAAAATAAAAAAATAACAATAGTAATACTAATAATAATAATAATTATAATAATAGTATTTATATAGCCCAAAACACAGGTCACTAAGTGCTTTACAAACGGAAGACAAATAAAAATAAGAAAAAAACACAAATCATAAAATCAAAGAAAAGCAAGTAGATGGAATAAAGTACAATGGGGTAAAAGGACATCATAGATGCAGTTACGTCAAAGCAGGTATAGTATTTTTAAAAGACATTCAAAGGAACACCGTTTCGATAGAACTGTATTATCCTTCATAAAATATATTTCTAATTAATTTTCGGTTTCAGCTTCGCAGCCTTCATAAAAACACACAATAAGCCGAAATGACGTAAACAGATGATTATCTATTTGATATATGGTTCATAATTATATCTAAATTATTTATATCGTCCAAACTGCAATAACACCAAGATAAGAATACCTGGTGCCAACGGAGGTTGGGCGTGCACGCCTTATAATTAAACACCTTTTACGCCCCAAAAAAAACTCACCTTTATTGCGAGCGGAAGATCCCCCCCGTGTCCGAAGAAAACCAAAGTGCGACCAGGTGAGCGGACATGTGCGTTAGATCCGCTGCGTGTGCGCGGAGTGGAGCGGTGCGGTGCGCGTCGCAGCCCTGCGGTGTGCGCCGTGGCCGTGCACCGTGCGTGTGCACAAGGAGCGTGTGGTTCAACCCCTTTAAGCTCCGCAGCAATCAGCTGACAGGGCTGCGGAACCCTCCCACCCGCACCCCCAGCCCTGCCCCACCCTTCTGCCTGGTCTGAGGCTGCAGTCGTCAGCTGGACATTTTTGTAATAAAAACAAAATTACGAATGTTTGCAATTTTCCCTTAGAAGCTAATCCAAAAGAACTCCGTGATATAAATTAGTGGCATAAAATGGCTTCGTTGAACATAAAACCCTATCCGAATTTTATTATTATTATTATTATTATTATTATTATTGTGTACGTTAAAAATAAAATGTGTAGGATGAATTCGATGTATATAAACCTTTAGAACAGTCTTATACATATAATGCAAATATCAAAATATCAACAGAGCCAGTCTAACGCCTTCAACTTTTCATTTAGACTGTCATTGTTTCCCTGGTACTTCCCATTTTAGAAAGGGTAGCCGGGGTTTTGTGATTGTATTTTGTTTAGGATCAGCAGGGGTCCAGACTCTAGGAGCTGAACCCCGCCCAGGCCTCCGTCAGGTGCTGCTTCCCACGGACACAGGGGCCCCGGGGGCCAGGGACCCGCCGCCTCCGCCCTGGGACCGTGCGGAGCCTTGGAGGACAACACGCTCCAGGTTGGTGATGGTCTTTGGTGGATGTCAGTGTGAAAACAACTGCAAACGGTCCTGCAGGCTGAGCACCAACTGCATGTCAACCCAGTGTCCAGAGAAACACGTTTGCATGGATCAACTCAAGATATTTTGATATTTGAAGCGATTCATTTATTGGCTACATGAATACCATTTGAAAATGATACAAATTGAAATTTAATTCGAAATCTACATTTAAAAATATTCAATTAAATTCCAAATGCAAATAGATCAGAACAAGAACATTTATTAATTAGTAATTCATAAATAAATAAATAACCAGAGGAATGAGGTTGTGTTAAAATAAGAGCATACAATCACCATATGATATTCTCTTTAAAAAAACCCATGTCGGGGTGGTTATTATAGGTATACACATCAATTTGGGGGATCTATTAATACTTAAAGAAATCCCAGGCGCGCTGGAATTAAAACCATATTGCTTCCCTTCCTGTCGTTGGAAAAGGTCGTTTTGCTTTGGCGACATTAAAAACAAAAAAAACCCCTATTATTAATAACTGGGGCAGTTTTTATTTTATTCGATTTAATAAAGCTCCGTCTACTATACCAGGGCAACAGTGCATTCTTTGCGAAATCCTGCTTCGTTTTTTTCAGTATAACATTATATACTACAGTCTAACATATTTCAGTAAAACATTATATATTACGGTACAATATATTTCAATAAAACATTACATATTTCAGTAAAACATTACATATTTTAATATAAGATTACATATTATAGTCCAACATGTTCCAGTGTAACATTACGTGTTTCAGTAACACATTATATATTTCAGTAAAAACATTACATATTTCAATATCATATTACAGTCCAACATATTTCAGTAAAACATTACATATTTTAGTATAACATTATACATTACAGTAAACATTACATATTCCAGTACAACATTACATATTTCAGTATAACATTATATATTTCAGTAAAACATTTAATATTTCAATATAACATAATATCTTACAGTACAACATATTTCAGTAAAATAGTATATATTTCAGTAACACATTAAATACTTTAGCATAACATTTTATATTACCGAAAACATTACATATTTCAGTAAACATTACATATTTCAGTATAACATTTCATATTTCCATATAACATTATATATCACAGTAAACATTACATATTACAGTAAACATTACATATTTCAGTAAACATTACATATTTAGTAAAAATTATATATCACAGTAAACATTACAAATTACAGTAAACAATACATATTTCAGTAAACATTACATATTTCAGTACAACATTACATATTTCAGTAAACGTTACATATTTCAGTAAACATTACATATTTCAGTAAACATTAAATATGTTAGTATAACATTACATATTTCAGTAAACATTAAATATGTTAGCATAACATTACATATTTCAGTAAACGTTAAATATGTTAGTATAACATTACATATTTCAGTAAACATCACATATTTCAGTAAACGTTAAATATGTTAGTATAACATTACATATTTCAGTAAACGTTAAATATGTTAGTATAACATTACATATTTCAGTAAACGTTAAATATGTTAGTATAACATTACATATTTCAGTACACCACAACCTGTAATATTACTTGAACCACCAGCACCTGCACACAGCCACCTGTGAGGTCACCATTTGGTCCAAACTTGCACCTTTTACACCTTTTGTGCAGGAAAGAAAAGCTCATTTAAAAGTGTGTGCATTAATCACAGTGCTGCTCCAAAGTATGATAATCACCTGAACACTCTATTAAAATAAAAGTACCCGCCCGGGGGAAATCTCACCTTACTCTTTAATTGTTTTGAGTCTTTGATAGGCTTTTTAATCCAAGATTAATTTATGCATTCTTAAATAACTCTACCTATGATTAATAAGCTTGAAAGTTAAAAGGAGACTATGGCAATTATAACAAGTGGTTGGTCATCACCTCATTAGACGGTTCCGGAAAGATGCAGTTTGTATGTGACAGTGTGCATGTGTAAGCCTGAGTGTGTACAGCGAAAGAGAAAATGAACAATATGGGGGAAGGAATAGGAGTATTATGGGATGGGTGCAGGTTTCCACTGTTTAAATGCAGATGAGCACAGAGGGAGGGGGCTTCGTCGGCTTATCGTTGGCGGCACTGAACCCGTGTGGCCTCTGATCCTCGACCAGGCGCTCAAACCCCACCGTTATCGGCCACGACGGGACGGAGGTGACGCGCTGCCGACCGCGCCGTCGTGGCGGAGTCCGTCCTCAGCAGGCCGAGCGAGGTCTGAGCGGCAACAACGACAAAAGGAAGCAGATCAGAGCCCGCCCCGGGGTGGCGGGGGGGGGGGGGGGGGTGGGGTGCTAATGTGTAAACAAGACATCACTCCTCTCCTGCTCTGCTGTTTATTTGTCTGCTAAAAGCCCACCCCTGGGTCCCGACCCGGCAGCCAGACCTGGTGAAGGCAACGTTTCATTTTGCGGGAGGCAGCGTGGAAGTGCACCATGTGTGTGTGCGTGTGCGTGTGTGCGTGTGTGTGGATGAAGGCGCACACAGGGATGGAGGGGATGGGGGGGGGGTGTTATCATTGCATCAAATGAGGCTGGGCACAGGAACCCTTTTGTCACAGACAGGGACTCATCTGCCAGTGTGTTGCTGCGGGGTCCTGGGGGGGAAGCCAGGAACAAAGGTGCTAAAAGGCTGCGTGACAATGACGCCGCTCCGTGCGGAGCCTTGAGGAGGACACAGGCTGCATGGGACAAGCAACGCCAATCACTCGGCAATTACTATGGCGCACAACCCACAGGCCTTGTGCGGGCATTCTTCGAGGAGCTCAAGGACACAACGGAGCCCGTGTGAGGGCCGTCCTTTCTGAGCCTCTACAGTACCTACAGGTAGCCGCACGGTGGATAATGACTTGTCGTCCGTTGAGCTGATCCTGTAAATAGTACCGATCGATATCTGAGCAACGCGTCCGCCTGCCAAAAAGCAGTCTCCGCCATCTTTTCTGACAAGTAATCCAAACAAAGGAAGACTTTGATTTGCACACATATCGATAGAAACACGCCAAACACAGCACCTCCAGAATTCCAGAATTATAATAACAGCTCTTTTTATTGATCATTCATCGCGGCAGCTCCTCCGCTCCCAGATTCCATCCCTCTGCATCTGCTGGCGTTCAAAGCGTCTTACCGGGCCACACCGGAATAAAGAGCGCTGCGAGCGGCTTCAGTAGGGCAACGAGGAGTCAAGTGAGAATGGGAATTATAGTAATGATAACGAAGGGCTCTGCGCCCTGGCTTCAGGCGGTGTTGTCGGCATTACCATAAAGATGCAATGTGGTTATATTGCCGGCTTTGGTGAGGGAGAAGGCCAAAGAGATAATAACTATTAGAAGATGACAGTGCTTTGTGGGTTTCCAGCTGCGGAACCCAAATTTCCATACAGATAGAATAGCTCTGGGTAGATGATGAATGTGTGTGTGTGTGTATGTGTGTGTGTGTGTGTGTGTGTGTGTGTGTGTGTGTGTCAGTGAGGGGGGGGGGGGGGTGGTTTGCTGCGTGACTCTGTGGACCGTCTCTGTCGACAGACGCACATAGTCCTGGTCGGCAGCATCGAACCGGGTCTCCTCCGCCCCCCAGTCAGAGGGAGGACCCTCCCGGTGGAAGAGCCGCGCAGGGAAGTGACGCCGTCCCCACGGCTCACACCACTTAAAGCCTGGAAGTGCAAATAGCTCGGCTGTGTGCGCGAACAGAGGAACAGCGGTCCCCGTCGGGTGAGTGGGTGTGCGACATCCCTCTCCAAAAAACCCCAAAGAGTGGCAAAGTTCAAGGTCATACGACTCTCAGAAACAACAAATACAAAAAAAAAAAAAAAAAAAAAAGGAAGTAGTTTGCATCCGATGATAAACAAACCGAGTACGAATAGCAACCCTCGACTCCCCAAAAGGGGAGATTTGACTCAGCAATATTCAATGTAAATCGAAATACCACCTATCAGGATGAATCCTGATGACCCAGAAATGGAACAGAGGAGGGCAAGCTGAGGGAGACGGAGATTTAAAAACAGACTGAACCACAACTGGGATGAATGAAGAGGAGCAGGGTGCTGGAGACCCCCCCCCCCCCCCTCGACTCTCTTTCTTAACACAGTGGGAAGGTGTTAAACATACACAGCCGGCGGAACGGGCCCCCCGGAGCAGCGCCGTGCCGGGGGGGGGATCCTGGGGGCCGAGGGGCCCCGCGTGCGGACTTCCAGCGGCGGCGGCGCTGTGTGTGTTTATCTGAGCGCCGGGCCGGCGGAGAGGGGACGGAGGCTCGGGGAGCGGCATGAGCGTGAGGACACCAATCACCCGGTAATTATCCCCCCGGTGTCGGAGCGGCCCCCCGACGCGCCGTCCTTGATAGATTCTCCTCAACCGGGAACGTGGCACCCGGCCGTGGCAGACTGCGGGCGGGGCGGAGGCGCCGTGGATGAGCCAGGGATCAGCAATGAGACAGAGACCAACGCCGGGGAGTCGCAGTGAAATTAAAGAAGCCGAAGAGCGAGCCAACGCCGCTCCCGCATCCCCTCGCCAGAAGCCCGGGAGCAGTTTGAGGAAACTGCGCGAGTGGAGTAAAGCGGGATTCAATTTGGTCTGATATTAAAGAAACACCCCTTGGCATCTCCCTCATGCTCTCCCTCTCCACCTCTTCTGTTCAAATCACTCGCTTACCTGAGAGTGACGTGTTTGAGCCATTTAAATTAACAGTGAAATGACTTATTCTAATAGGCCGGCGCTGCCGCCGCCGCCGCCGACGCCTGGCGGAGGGGTACATCATCATCACGCGCGCTCACCAAATCCGAACCCCGGGCGGGGCAGCGTTGCGTGTCCCCGCCGCCCAGATAGCCAAACACACACACACGCGCGCGCGCGTCATTTGGACGCCGCTCAATCCCACGTCAGCCATTTACGGAGTCACCGAGACGGCTTATTCTAATGGAAGAACACGAGGACTGTCATTACTCGACTACAACCCTCTAAGACATCGATGTCATGGTCCGATTGCCGAGGAAAAAGAGAATCAGTAAGTACACCCCAGACGGGGGAGGGAGCCGCCCCCGTTTCCTCTGTATGGAAACCCCCCCCCTCCACACACAAAAAAACCCCACAAAAATAAAATCGAAAAACCGGGAGAGGCAGCGGCTGTGTGTGTGTGTGCGTGTGTGTGTGTGTGTGTGTGTGTGTGTGTGTGTGTGTGTGTGCGTGCGTGCGTGCGTGCGTCCCAGCGTCTACCTCTAAAACATTGAGTTCTACATCACTCTCGCCCGGGCGCTGGTCCGATGAATACAAATGAGGATACAGTGAGTATCCCCCCCCCCCTCCCCCCAGGGCGCGTGCAGAAATAGACCTGAGAAAAGAGCTCTGATTGATGCCGCTACACTCTGAATAATGATCGGTTCAGGGGTCAAACTACTTTAGCGGCATACATTATACCATTAATTACAGACATCAATAAACAACAAGGACATCCTCCGTGTGTCTGCAACTTCGCCCGGCCGCCGCCGCCGCCGCCGCGTCTCCCGATTGGTTAATTGTGCAATTAGTTAGAGACACGCGGCCACCTTCAAAACACAGACAAGCGGCGTTCCAGCGAACGGCGCCGCCGCTATCGATCGCATGTTTGATATAATGAACCTGCGCGGCTGCGGAGCAACGTCATGGTAATTACAAGTGACGAGAGGAGCACATCACCACCGCAGAGTTACATACGCAATTAAAATATTATTCATTGCCTCTTAAATAAAACCCCGCTTCTGGAATCCTATTAAATTTGGGATAATTGTGTGTGTTTAATTATAAGCTGCGGCGGGGAAGGACGGAAGTTTGGGAGAAAAGTAACAGGCCGCGCTGTGACCCAAATAGCGGCGGAGACATTTTGTTTTTAAAGTGACCTTGCCGTGAAGCCTCCGCTCAGAATAGCTCCGTCGGCTTGGCGTGGACTCCGAGGCGCGGACTGTCACCGCCGCTTCTTTTTGGTTCTTTTTTTTTTTTCTCTTCTGTCTTTCAACGGTGAATGGGGCCATCACCACCTCATATAATCTGTGCCGATGAAATCGTTTTAGTTTTTACCACTTTTGAGTACACTGCTGTGAAGTAGTTATTTCGGTGCTTCACCCTCAGCGGCCATTGGAGTTTGAATAAAGCAACGAGGAACGACGGGGTCGCACGGAGGAAGATCTCGGGTCGCACGGCAGGTCTCCATAGCGACCACGAAACCTTGAGAAACAAAGCACTGCCTAGAGGGTCATCTGTGGTGAGTGGATTATACAAACTCTCCCAATTTCATTAAAAACTGCAAATAACTACGTAAATTCATCCAGGTTTCCCCTTCGCTTCAGTTTTTTCTTCTTCTGATCGACTGATTTGGGTTCTTTCCGGTCACTTGAGGTGGTGGGGGTATTTTTTGTCTTTTTTTGTGAATGTCCAGCCATGTCGACAGCTCACTGACCACAACTCCCCGCGCTGCTTCTTCCACAACACCGCGGCTGCTTTTCACTTCTTGCACATTCCCGATCGTTGGTTTCTTTGCTGGGAAAGGCGTGGCGGGCCCCGCCACCAGCAATGGACACAGCAAATAGAGGAGCACATGGATAACACAGATACAGTGAATGGCTGCTTCTTATAAAAAGAGCTAAATAAGGGCAATTATTTTTCCAAAATCATTAGCATTTATTAACACTTTAAAGGTCCCACATCGTTTGATCCAAGATTTTTCAAAATGTGTTGCTAGATCAGTCGTCTTGAGTGAATGTAAATCTTTAACTTGCTCCTTTGTCAGAGTGTGAAAAAAAATCAAGGCAGTCAGATTGGGCCCCAGGTGTGGTGTGCATGGGCCACGTGAACAAAAAACTGCACTGGAACGTCCTGTTCGGCTCCAAGTCACAATAAATGTCGGAGAATCTTTATTTTTGAAACAACTTGTGTTTCGTTGACTCAGTGGAACGACATGAAACCGCTGGAATCGAACCAGGCGCAGAGGACGCTGGATGCACCGAAACCCGCACTCTCCCAAAAAGTTCGGTCCGTGGGACGGTGTGCATATTTAAGTCCAGATGTGAGCCCCCCTCCCCGCCCTTGGACACTTAACTCGGCGCCCTCGCCCGGCCCTCCGGCCCCCGCTGGCTCCTCGGCGCCACTTGGCTCCGGGCGGAGGCTCCCGCCCGCAGGCAGCCGGGGGACAGGCCAAGCGGAGCTCTCTGCCACTCCTGTGCTTCATTAGGAAACAAAATATAAGGTTTCCACTCCATTAGGAATGACTTTAGGAGTGAAAGCACATAAGACGCCGACTCACCTCATCAACAATGCATTGCAATAACGGTGCAGGATGAATGAGAGCGCGGGAAGGGAAGAGGGAAAAGCATTAGGCTGTATACGATGTCTTTACGGCGGAGCGGAAAGAAAAGAAAATCATTAATGCAATAAAATGTGGTCAGATTAATCAAACGCCCCAAACTCCTATGAAAATATTACGGGGAGAGAATTTTCTATTACATCTAATGGTATCTAATCTAATACTGGCAGTTAAAGGCTTGGGCATCTATTTATTGTGAAACACAATTTAGGAAGTTTAAAGGGAACCACTGAAGCGTGGGCTCAACATGGCCGCCAGGAACGCGAGCACAGATCTGCTGCTATTTCCTGCCAAACTCATAAAAGCTCTCCATTAAAGGTTCTGGTTTGCTCTGAGTCGGAACACTGATACGAGAGCAGAGATGAGACAACATGTAATTAGCGCGTCATAATCAAAATGACCCAGTCGGACACTTTATGATCACCAAGAGGAAATTGCAGCACCGCTGGTGGCAATCTGCAGGCACGTGTTAACACCATTAACATAATGAAAATACACAAATGTTAATAGCCCGCCTCGTGATGCGGACCAGGACATAAAGCACAATGTTAATTTCACAGCACATCTTTACTAACCTCAAGGCTAGTGGGAGGTAAGGGGTTGGGGGAAACACATCTGTATTCTTTTTGTAAATGGTTTGGAGAGGGGAAAAGTCTCCCTTTCTCTTAAAACAATGTATGAAAAGTGCCGCTCCCAAGCTACACGTCTCCGATGAGGGACTCAATGGAAAATCTAATTTTCAATTAAAATCTCATTTGCCAGGAAGTTGAAATGAAATCACATGTTGTGAATTAGCACACGCATTTGCATATTGGGACACTTGCCAATATGCGCAGAACATAATTTACCTTAAAGATTTTTTTTTTTTTATGGATCATTGATGGGGTATGATCAATGATGCATGCGTTAAAAAAAAAAAAACAAAAAAAAAACAGCCGTTAAACGCCACGGAAAACTTGTCAAAACTACCATGCATATTTTATCTTTTCTCATCAAAAACAACTGAAATGATACGCACATGGAAATGGGAGACAAATTTATGGATAAAAGCTTCCGCAATATCTCAATTCCCACTTAAAAAACATCTCAAATTCAGGGATCACGTTGTGGGGCTTGTTCAGTCATTTTTACTTCTTATGGAACAAAGGTTGGTATTCGGCCAGAGAGGCTTTTCTTTTGTGCTGAAATACAGATTCGCACGTCGCCGCCGGGGATATGACGCACGGTGCCCGGGCCGGTGACGGGTGTTTTTATCGTTTGGTCAGGTGACAACGGGGGTGAATTATCGACACACGATGACTTTGGGGGGGATGTTCTCCCTGCGTTGTTGACGTGTGCCAGCCTCCCAGCCTCGCTGCTTCCAGCTCTCCTCCCTGATCCCGTGCCCGGAACACGCTCATCCCATCAGCTGTCTGCCGGGCCTTGGATTGTCCTCAGTAAATTACTTGCATTTCGCAAGGCCTTTTCTGACAAAGCGGCGCCGCTGTTATTGATTCATTCTTTCAATTAAATAAAGCTTTGCTCTCTCCACTCCTTGTAAATATCTAGAGACCCCCCATCCAACACAATATCCATTATTTTTGCACGGGAAACATTATCAGTCTGCACGGAAAATTAATTCCCGCACTATTGCTGAAATAACTATAATTGCAAACTAGGCAAAGAGAGAAATTGGACGGGGGGGGGGGGGGGTCTAATATACATTTCCAGGTGTATTTTCCATTTGTTCAAGTCAATAATATTTTTCATTAACATTTGTAATAAAAAGTTCTGTCCCCTGTTCATTTCCTTTTTAATTCAGATGAATTCACCACGCTCTGCCCAAACTGCTTTTTGCAACACCTTCTGGTTTAATCAGGTTTAAGACATCCAAATGAGATTAATGTGGGCTATCAACTATAAAACATTTCAATTTACATATTTATCAGTTGAATGAGCCATCGCTCACACTAGGTAAGAGGTATTAAAATGACTGCATGTTGGTCCATTTTTTTAATACACCCCATCAACAAAATATGTAATATTTTAGAATATAAGTGAATAGAAATTAAAAGTGTTATATTGCAGTAGTCATAACTCATCTCTATACATTGCTATAGAAACCTGATCATTTTAATACATACGTCTATATCGCTAACTTTCAATAGAAAAGCCCCTTGTATTTGGCTTTGCCAGAATTCATATTCATTGCAGCAGGAATGAAGAAAAATACGGGAATAAAAGAAGTGTTCAAGGACATTTGATCCCAGTCTTCATAGATGGTCCAGAGGAAGAGGAAGAGGAAGAGTGAGATCCACCGCCCGCTCTCTGCGGTCTCCTCCGTTGTTACCGTGGCGACACTCCCGAGGCTGCGCGGGAGCCGGCGCTCCCGGCCTCCGCTGCTACCGGGGTCAGATCTCCGCTCGCATGCGTTGGAATTACGAGCCGGCCTTCCGCCCGCGGCGCGGGGTCGGCCGTGACTCGGGCGGCCGCCTTCCCCCGGCGGGTTGACAAATTCTATCAGCACACCCCCCGCCCCACACCCCCCCGACTTTCACACCGAAACCGCCTCACCTCGATCCGGCACCGTTGCGTTGCGGTACCCCGGCGCCCTCGGGGCTCATCTCAAACCTCGCAGAACGGAAGAGCCGGGAAGATCGGAAGTGGCCCGGGACGCTGGAAGCCACCGAGTCACGGCGGCTTAGAAGACACGAGACGACCGTTCAGCTCGTGAAACAACCAAGCTTTCTTTAACAACAAGCGTTTGACATTGTAAATACAATGCTTGTTTAAGGTGCTGCATCGCTCACAGCACCGCCACTGGGTCGGCGTTCCTTTTGAACCGAGATGTTAGTTTCACCGCAAAGTAAAGCTACTCCCGTTCTATTCTAAATACGTTTCCCAACTCTGGATGTAAGCAATGCTAGAAAGTGTAGAATAATCATGACAAACATCCCGACGACGTCTCCCGCCTCTGCGGCTCTCAGCTCCCACCTCCGCAAACTGTTTTGCAGCTACTCAAAGACGGGAGACAGTCGGGGAAAGACGAGCAAACATTAGAGGCACAATAAATCAGGAAGCTCTTTGCTGGCGGCTGCGTGCACATTAGACCACATCAAGGTTTTCAGAGCAAACCGTCGTGCGAAACTCCATTACCTCCCGACGCAGAATGCAAATGAAACGCAACATGGGGTGAGATGGAATTAAAGACCCTTCTCTAATCAATGACAAGCCAAGACGAAACCCTCTCTTCCGTGGCCGTGCCATGGGCGAGCACCGGCTCCCCAACATGCACACGCCCGCACAGATGGACGGCAGACGCACTCCCGCCAACGGGAATCCGAAAAAAGCCGCTTTCGCTGTGACGCCGCAGAAGGACCATGTCCGGGTCCACAACTTGGCTATAATGCGACACATATCGTGTAGTGGCCACAGACCCGTGGACCATGGGTTTTTTGTTTTTTTTCAAATTTCACACCACAATCCAAAAACTCAAAAATAAGAACCAAGCACATTTTAATATCCCACAGAACCAGATGAGGAACAGGGAGATCCAGCCACTAAATAAAACAACAACAAAAAAAAACATTTTAAGAGGCATTACTTTTCACCAAACACGGCATTTGTTTGGCTTTTGCTCAGAGCTCGCAAACCACGAGAAGGGTTCACGTACAGTGGGTCAGATTCATGTTTTAACCCACAAAGCCCCGTGCATGTCAGAGTCAGGCTGTTTGGTTGCAGGGCTCAGGCTCTGCAAGATGCAGCGAGGGTGCGAATGTGTGTGCGTGTGTGTGTGTGTGAGTTGTGTGTGTGTGCGTGTGTGTGTGTGTGTGTGTGTGTGTGAGTTGTGCATGTGTGCGTGTGTGTGTGTGTGGGCTTGTGTGTGTGTGTGTGTGTGTCTGTGTGTGTGTGGCTCAGACAGATGCACAGGATCGTGTAAATGACAGCCGGGGCCTGAGGACGTCTGCTGGCTGCCACGCGGCCCGCTACAGCCTGCAGGTAAAGTGTCTGCGGCGCCATATGGAGCAGGGAAAATTAACAACGAGAGGAAATTCTCCACAACAGTGGGAGGTCTCCGCTACTCGCGCCTCGAAAAAAAAAATAAAAAAAAAAATTTAAAGACGTAGAGAAACAAGAGAGGGGGAGAGATAAAATTAATGGGGTTCAACATTTTAACACAACACCGACGGCAATGTTTGCAGAGAGAAACAGGAATTCCCTTTACAGTTTACCCGCATTGCACTGCCGCCTGATAAATCAGCGTCTGGCTTAAGTAGTTTGACCTGTTCTATAAATGTGCATTAACCCTGCTGTTGCTCCCCGCCAGCCTCCAAAACGCTCCGCGAGCCCGGCACGGTGGCGGTTAGTGCAGGTGAGGCTCCCGGTCCCCGGTGGCTCCTCGTGGTGGTACCATTACAGAGGAGAGACCCCCCACCCCCACCGCCCCGTAGAGCCTCTCCTGGTTTGGGTCATTGATTACAAAGAGCCTCCTGGTTTTGTCTGACAGATGTGAATCCATGCTATTTAATTTGGAGAGTTACCCTCCGAGGGACCACCATTAGCTATCCAATCTGACCACAAACAGTGTTCCATTAACCAAGGAGTTTGAGGAGCTCTGGCGGTGCGTCTCCTGGCAGCCAGGAAGGAGGCCTTGGCGTGTTACGCTGAATTTTAAATGCTTGGTTGTTTAAACAAAAGGGAGATCTTACTTTAAAAGGACGTCTTTGTTTCAGAGATACATAAAGAGTCCCCCTCAGCGGGATTCTTCAGGCATATTAGAGCTGAAACCGTCCTTGTTTAGTGTCTAAAGAGGGTGGGGTTGGTAGTTAAAATGTTAATAAGTGCAATTCAGTTTTAATTTAACAGCCCTCTGCATTCCTAATTACTCCACTAGCTGTGAATAAATGAGGAGCAGAGCTCATCTCTTACCCTCTGCTTCCAACACAAAACACATTCTACGCATTTCCCCTCCTATACGCCGCCGTGGAACACAGCCACTGTGATTTCTGCACATAATCTTTACTGATAATGTCTCTGCCAGCAAAACAGCATGGTGCAGATAGCTGTTTTAGCTATTACTTCCCCAGTAGGAAAATAAGCCCCAAATCCTTCCTAAAGCTGTTAAACATTTTGTCAAAGAAGAGATATGCGAGGAATGAAACAAAGGAAAAAAAGAAAAATAAATAAAATAGACAAGTTTCACGATGTGTAATAGATAAGAGAGTGCAGAGAAAGGACCACGGCGATGGTGATATATTCTTTTTAAAACGTTTGACAATAGGGGCACGCATCCCTTCGCAGCCACGGAATAGAACTGTGCATAAATTACTTTATGTAATCATACAATGTAGATTAGCATGATAATGGCGGGTGTTAATAGATGCCAGGAAGCAGGGAGTGACAGCACTTTAAAATGAGACATGCTCGGGGCAGTGGGCTCACACACACACACACACACACACACACACACACACACACACACACACACACACACACACACACACACACACACACACACACACACACACACACACACACACACACACACACACACACACACACACACACAAATGCACACGTGGCGTTGGGGAATAGCCACCAAGGCTCTTTGTGCCTTTACCACCAATGTGAGTGACGGGGAGTGGAGCCACTCCGCTCAGCTGCCTGAAGGCTGCCGCAGAATTTCCAGCAGTCTGTAGGAGCGCGGTCTCGCCGGGAAACTCTATTAATTGTGCGCAAAATTGTCCACCATTAAAAACTAATGCTGTTAAGAGACTGGCGGAGATCCTACCGGACACAGAAGCCGCATCTTAAAAGCCTCCTGAAATAAGACCACCGTGGACCAGCCAAATCTAACCTACATTTTAGATATAGTGTGAAAAGCGCAAGGGAAGCCATGAGGAACATAATGAAAATAGAGAACCCAAACAGGACACATCATGAAATGAGTATTGAACCGCAGCAGTTCGATGTAACTGCGCTCGCGGACGCAGGGGCAACAGGCGCTTTGGAGGAGCTCCACGTTGCACCCACCGACCACCGTATCCATTAGTTAATCAGCCCAAATTGTTTCCCCCGTGGAGACAAAGAGGGGGCCATAAGTCAACAGGGATGAACATAAGTAGAGTTCAAGGACGCTTATTTAAAAAGCCCCTCGGACGCAGTTGGCGCATTCAGCTGAAATACAAAGTCCCTCCTTTCGTTTCATCCTCCAAAGCACCCGCCGAGCGCCGAGCCCAGTGGGGTGCGAGGGGGAAACATACGGAGCAGGAGCTGCCACCGCACCCGGGGATTAATCCACATCAGAATGGCTTTGAGACAACGGCAATTTGATCAACCACGATCCGGCTTACCCCCAGCACCCGCCCCCGCACCACCACCACCACCACCACCCATCCCAATCTTGAGCTTAATGGATATAAGTTCAGCTCCTCTGAAGCCAAGAGAGGAAATTAAAATGAAATGTGTGGTTTTGGTGGGCATGTGATTTAACCGCGTTCAGGGAGTTCACCGTAACACTTGAACGTGGAGCGCAGTCACGCCTTGCCGCCTTGTTTCCAGATCACCGCTGTTTATCAGTGGGGCATGTTCGCATACAAGTCCCGCTGAACTGCCATTTTTCCCCCGCTAACCTCTAACACACGCGGGTTCTGGCGGACACGCACCTCCCCGGCCGGGACAATGCCCCTAATCTCAGGGGGTCCAGCGTGGTGGTGAAGGGGGCTCCACCCGAGCCGCCTGCACCACTGACCTTCTGACAGCCACAGCTTGGGAGAAGGCAACAGTCATCAGCAGATCTGGGGGTCAACACCGGTGCACCAGGCGCTCCAAGGAGAGCGGAGAGGAAATTAATTAAAAGGCTGGTGTGCGCTGAATGACGGGCAGGTTTTGTTGGTCCTGGGCGTCGGTGGGGGAGGCAGGACGTCCCGTGTCCCCAGCGCGAGCGAACCCCAGGTGGCTGCAGCCATTGTCTCACTGCCAAGCTCCTGCCTTATCAGCGGCAGCATCTCAATGAAGCACCTTCCAGTTTGCGCGGCGGTAATTACAGCATCCGCATTTCTATAAATTAAAACCCGGACGTCTTTGTCCAAGGTAGCGAGGGTTTAAAGGGGTTCGAAGAGAATGGCGGACCTTAAAAAGACGTAGGAGACAAATAACACAGAGATGCTTTTATTCAATAAAATAAAAGGAACACACACTGTCGGAAGCTTTCACAAACCTACATGTCAGGCAAAAACACAGAAGAGACGACAATGAAACCACCTTCCGTACCCTTCTTCCAGCCCGTGGCCTTAAGAGGGAAAGATTTAGACCGAAAAGGCATTTAAGCCGGATGAAGCTTGGAGTAAAATGTCCTCCATCACTCCCATCCACACCTCTGTCCTGGGAGACCCTCAGAGCCGTTTAGCGCCGTGTTGCAGTTTAAAGGTGCAGCCGCGGAGTCAGGGAACAGGGGAGCAAACAGGCTTCAGGTTTAACTACCCCACTTCCATTTGGCCCCCACTCATTAAACCCAGAATGCATTTGTTCTGGTAGCTTTTCGCACGCACGCACGCACACACGCACACACACACACACACACACACACACACACACACACACACACACACACACACACACACACACACACATCGTTGTTCACAACTCACCACATCCACAGGCGATGATGCTATTAGGTGGGAATGGACGGTATTTTGCCAAATTCTCGGCTGAGCGCATGTTTCAGAACGCGGAGGCCAGCAGATCCATTAAACTGCGTCTGGTAAGAGAGGCCACGGAGAGGCGCACCCAGCACTCAAACCGCCGAGGAGCCGAGGAGCCGAGGAGCGAGATGCAATCATAAGGACCCGCTTGAGCCTTGAGGAATCGGCGAAGCGCCAGAGCCCGGGCAGAAAGGAAGAGGAGGACGATGTCGGAGCGAAGGCATCAGCGGGAGGACGCAGGCGGAGGGGTCGAGGCACAGAAACACTCAAACCAGCGGCTGTGGAGTGTGGTTACAAACAGCATCGGATTCATTACAGCCACGCTCAATCCCTAAACCTTTCGGGAAAACAGAACTTTCCCAGGTCACAGCTGCACACGACGACGTGCCATTGTTCGCGCGTTCAAACGCTCTGCACTGGAAGGGTCAGCGGCAGGAAATGTTGCAGAAAATGACGCGGTTTGCGTACAAATATCAGGAGAGTTAAACGTGGCAGACTGGATGACGGCCAAAACGCCCTCAAACACCACGAACCGAACCAACACGTGCTGCCGCATCTAACTGGTGTGAGAATTAGGGTTAAAGGGCGGTCGAAACTCGTGACACGATTGTCCGTCAGCGTGCTAACTCATCCAACACAGCTTTGATATATTGTTGCTTTTGTTAAAAGGAGAGGCTAGAATTACACTAAGTATATTAGGGTTGTATCCGTCGGTGGCCAGAGCAGGACGGGGTTGAAGGACGGGGTTCGGTGAGGATCCTCAAGTCCTTCTACTCTGGAGCAGTGGAGAGCATCCTGACAGGCAACATCACTGCCTGGTTTGGGAACTGTACTGCCCAGGACAGGCGGGCCCTGCAGAGGGTGGTGCGTTCAGCTGAACGTACCACTGGAACTACCCTCCCCCCCTTGCAGGAGTTATACACCAGGAGGTGTAGTAGCAGAGCTGTAGCATCATGAAGGATCCTCATCACCCCAACAACGGACTGTTTCAGCTGCTGCGGTCAGGCAAGCGCCTCCGCAGTCACGCAGCGAGAACAGAGAGACTGAGACGGAGTTTTTTCCCTCAAGCCATTAGAACTGTCAACGCTGACCTCACCAGGGGTCCTAACTGAGCCATGCACTAGGCTCCACTACCTACTGTACTGTATGTAGCATACTGTACCGCATACTGTGTCACTGTTCAGGGTTGTTCGTGATGCTGTATTGCTGCGCCGTACTGTTGTATACTGTGCTGTATTATCCCAAACACTACTCCCTCTATTCACATTCACATGCCACTTTAATTCACATGCCACTTTAAATGCACATATCTGTATATACATAGGCATATTCCTTCTATCTATTCCATTTTATTTCAATTTATTTTTATTGTATTTTATTCTTTATATTTTTATCTTATTCTATAAGTATTCCACTTACTGTATTACATTTTAGGAGTCAGTTAGTCGGTCTATTAGAAAGGAATTTTCTACTTTTTATTTTATTTTATTTTTTATTTTTTCCTAGGACATATTGTGTGCTATCACCGGGTGTGTTGCATTACATTTCACTGCATATATGTATGGAAGTATGTATATGTATGTGACAAATAAAAAATCTTGAATCTTGAATCTTGAATCTTGAAGAGCCGCTCGGCCGCTGCAATGTCTCTATTTCCAAGTAGCAGGTCATTAAACATGTCATATAGACCTAACTACTAAAAACACATACGCCAAAAAAACAAAACCACGTAATGCCAATCCAGTGAACGGAGATGAGATGCTTTTGAGAATTTCAGGGGAACGGACATCGCTATTAAATTCAAACAGAATTAAATTAATAACGCTCAATTATGTTTTGATAAAGATTCAATAGCCACGCCCTCCTCCTCCTCCAGAGCTCAGGTGTTACATACTGTATATGGCCAAGCCGAGCAAAGAGCACAATGTTGGAACCGCTGATGTTGCTGAAAATGCCCTTTTTGAGAACAGGATCGGAATAGCAAACTGTGGGATTGTTCTAGATGACTGTATTTTGTGAAATATAAGGAAGCACGCAGAGGGGGGATCATCATGAATCACATAATGCAGAACAAGTCTGGATACTTCAGGTGTTTCAGCCTGACAGACGGAAATAAGGGGAAGCACAGGAGCTGCAGAGCTGAATTATTTATCAGGACACTAAACTGAGCCATCCGGCTCCAGTGGCAACGAGAGAAAAGATGGAGAGAGACACGGCGCAACCCAGGAAATATAAGATGACGTTTTCCCCCTCAACGTGGAGCATCATCTCGCTAAGAGATAAACGGTTTACAGCGCGGCAGCGTTATGTCACCGGTCTGCTCACACCAGGTGTTTAACTGCATCCAAGCCGCAGGGAATCGTCAACCAGGATGATAACGCGAGCCGCCCGGCCTAAAGGAAGAAACTTACAACAAAATCAGCACACAGAGTTATGACTGGCGCGACGGACGTGCAAAATCAAAGCAGATCGTATTTTCGGAGTGGACCCTTTCTGGAGCAGAGGCACGGGAGTCTTAGCGTCTAAACTCGCGGGGGCAGCGCCGGGTCAGCGGAGCCCTGTTGAGCTCAATAGCTGCAGTCAAGTGACTCAATTACTGCATTTGCTCCCTGCGCTGACCCCTCAATTAGTGCGGAACTGTAACAATCTGCCCACCAAATACAGTCATTCATCACCAACAGCCCAAACCACCAGAGCCACTTCAGTGGAGGAGAGGGCAGGCAAAGGTCAAATTAAAGCCTGGACCCTGCAACGAGCCTCCTTAATATCTTCTGCTTAGCAGGATCAGCTCGGATAGGTCAACAGTTATTACACACGCAGTACAACAGGCCAGCAGACTCTAAGTTGTTAGTGAAGCGTGAAAAAGACATGAATCCATAACTCACCGTGTTTCATAGTGAAGGAACCTTTAACTCGGTTTAATAACTTTTAATGATAAACTTTGTTCCGGTAGATCTAGTTCTTCAGACTCAGAAGTGTCTGCGAACACAGGTAACCAGATTAGGCCGAAGTGAGTGTTGGGTGGGTAACGACGGCCCCGGCCTGATGCCACATCGGGGCGTTCGGAGAGAGGCGGCGTTTTGGGTCCGTGTCGTCCTCCCGCCTCCCTCCTGGCGAGGTCAGCGGAGCTGCGATGATGATGCTCGTCTCAGTCAGAGGTCAGGTTTCCAGTCTGGGATGAACTGAACAGACAGCGGCTCAGCTTGGCTTACAGGAGCGCCGGCCGGCCGGCCACCACCCGCGCGGCTCACAGTTCATCTCCCTGCAGGGTCCTCCGGAGGGTGGAGTCCCGGGGGAAGTGGGGCCCGTCCCGCTGCCGAGTGCGGGCTCCGTGCGGCCGAACCTGTCGCTCGGCTCTCAGAGGCCTGGTTTATTCATGATAGATAACCATGGCCTTTCCACTGTCTCTATACCTGTAAAGTGAGTAACACACTTCACTTGGGGGAATTCAGTTACACACACTAACGCTTTCCTAGTTTCACCGGTTTTGATTAATGGCCAAAGCATTAAACTGAGAGCTTACTGACATTATAATTGATATTCAAGTCGACCTATGTGAGCATTGTTTAATTAACCTCTAACATTATCTGATGTACAGTATATGAAAAAAACAAGCAGCCTGTGATTTCTTCCCCCTGTTGGCTCCTTTGAAAAACTCCTCCCTGTACTGCGCTTCTCCACACATTATGACTCCAGGGTCCTGTCTTCACTTTTGTGTTTGATAGCTCTCTCTTCCTTAAAGCTGCAATCAATACCTCTTAAGCAAGAATTGCATTTCTTAATTAAGGAAAGAGGGAGATATTAATTTAGAGCCATTATGCATCCAGGCCTTATGGTGTCTGACATTTAGTTGTGATTACACCAGGCGCTGTATACTGTCATGGAAGCCATTACACTGCTGTCATCTCAACATGTTTTCTTGGTCTAATTAACACAGCTTTCATAATGCGCCATGACTACTACCTATACACCAAAACTGAGAGGGGGGGGGGGTGAAAGTAATTGCTTTGCCCTTCACAACTTGTGCCTGCGCTTCAACAGTGTGTATGAAAGACTAAAGGTGAGCGGGTTTCTGCTGCAGGGCTCCTGGCCTGCCGGTGGAACTCATTATCATCCTTTAAAGACACACTGCGACCGTGAGGCCCTTCGGATCCTTTATAGGCCACTCCCAGTATTTTTGCATTTTTGAGCTATTTAAAGTTTTCGTTTTCATTCCCCGCTGCGATACATTGATTCCACATCATTACATTTTTGAGAAACAACTGATTTTAACACCAAAGGTTCAGTGTTTCAAGCTCTTGGTCAAACAGTTCCCGGCAAAAAGTGACGTATGAGTATCCGGCCATTCTGTGTCTCTGTGGCTGCAAACAAGTCTCCTGAGAGAGTCAGATATCAAGATTTCATTTGAGTTGAGAGATGACATGTTCACTTTTGCTTTCCATTCTTGACAGTAACTTTTTGTGTTGGTGAAAATCAGCTTCACGCATCACTGGTTGCCATGGTGATTCTAATACAGGATGTGTGATTACTAACCGCAGCCATGTTTTCCATTCTGGAGAAGAATTGAGGGGGAAAGCAGGAAGAAAAATTGGCTGGAGGGCCACTTTAACTTGGGTATTCATTTTGTATCCCCGAGCTCTGTCTGGACTTGTGTATTTTACATTTGTACGTATTTCTATGAGTATTTGTATCGGTATATGTTTTCCCTATTTGTTGATTTCCTTTTGAATCACTTTTTATTGTGACGCAATTAACAGCACCTCTGTTTTGAGGTGCTATACTAAAAAGTACGATAATTACCATTACTGTTAAACAAAAGGTAAAGATAAAATGCAGACGCCATGTGAAGCCCGTCTCAGGCGGCTTGACCCTTGCAACTGTGTCCCAGTCGCTTGCATCTTATTTACACTCTGGTCTGTGCTGCAGCGAACTCCACACATCAACTATTCATGGTGCTTTCTCAAACGGCCCTCAGATGACAACCATGGGGCCAATAAGAGTAGGGGCTTAAATTACACCTAGTGAGGCCCCACCTCGGCGAGAGCCAGGAACCCGACACAGGAGGGGAACACGGGCTGATACACCTTTATGGAATTTCATTAAAAAAGGAAATACAAACAGCCTAAATATGTGAGCAAACTCACTTGAAGGTTCTCAAAGTTTACTTAAAAACAGTCCCGTAAAATATTGAAGCCTGGTTTTCTGTAAGTTTTCAATCAATGCCAGGGATCCACCAAAAGACATTCAAAAGACATTACACATTAAATGTGTTTTTTCCATCGCAGTGGTGATACACTGTAGGATTTAACAGTTTAATATGGATCAGGGACCACACATCTTGGATTCTAGCTCTAACATTACAAGAGCAGAGACATAAGACTTCAGATATTATCAAACCAACCTGATATTGTGTCTGGAACTGATCTGAGAGTTTCTGACCGTCTCAAATCAAATCAAGAGATTTCCTCATGATTCTCTTAAGACCTTGAAGATTTGCCTGGGTCTCAAAAAAATCTGAGCCAAGGTCCTCTGGTTTGCACTAGGCATGAGGTATAGGGCAGAAGAAGAAAAAACCCTCCCTAAATTATTTTTCTGTTGTTTTAATTAAAAAGACAGAGGAGTGATTAAAAAACGGTGTATTTTACTGCTCTCTGCACTCTGTCCCACCTCAACTGACAGATACAAGGAGTAAATCCCAAAACAGCACCTGGCTGAATTATTTTCTTGGAAAGCAATCTAACGTAATATCCCCAATGACTTGCTCGACACAAACAGGCGTGGTGCACCGCCTGCCCTGGATGGTTTATGCAGGAGAAGCTGCACGAGGGTCACAGGACAAATTATAAAGCTGGTAACTGGCCATGAGTGGAGGGAGGTAGAGTAGAGGTAGAGTAGAGGTACAGTAGAGGGAGGTAGAGTAGGAGCAGAGAAGAGGTAGAGGAGTGGAAGAGTAGAAGTACAGTAGAGGGATGCAGAGTAGTGGGAGGTAGAGGTATAGTAGAGGTAGAGTAGAAAAGTAGGAGGTGGAATAAAAGTAGAGCAGAGGTAGAGGAAAAATGATAGAGCTGTGGTCATGACAGAGCTGATTGGTGATGAGTAGAGGGGGTAGAGGTAGAGTAGAAAAGAAGGAGGTAGAGAAGAGGTAGAGTAGAACAGAAGGATGTAGAGTAGAGGTAGAGTAGAAGTAGATGTCATGTAGTGTAGTGTAGAAGTGGAGTAGAGGTATAGTAGAATAGAAGGAGATAGAGAGGAATAGAAGTACAGTCCAGGTAGAGTGGAGGTAGTGTAAAGGTAGAGTAGAATAGAAGGAGGTACAGCAGAAAAGTAGAAGGTCGAGTAAAGATTGAGTAGAGGTAGCATAGAGTAGAGGTAAAGCAGATGTAGAGTAGAATAGAAGGAGGTAGAGTAGAGGTAGAGGTAAAGAAGAATAGAGTAGAAGTGGGGTAGAGGCAGAGTAGAATAGAACGCGGTAGAGTAGAAGTAGAGTAAATGTAGACGGAGGTAGAGTAGAGTAGGAGGTCAAGGAGAGGTCGAGTAGAGGGAGGGACACAAGCTGAAGGAGCCTCCGTCCAGTGTCTCGGGGCCCGGGAGGCTGAACAGCACGGGGGTGCTCTGGATCGGTTTGGCAGAATTAGTTAAACAAAACAACAGCCTGTTTGCTCCTAAAAGGGCGACATGAAGGAGGAGATGCAGCGTCTATGGATTTTCCTGTGGGGCTCAGTTGCGTGAGAAGTTGTCCGGCTTGCGTTATTGACTTTCCCCGTATGGTGGAACCGGGGTAGTTAGATGCCTCCCCCCCCCTCCCCTAACCGCGGTGTCATAAACAGAAGAGACCATTAATGAAACCCACTCACGGCTTTAAAAACAACAGATAGGATTTAGAGAGAGGAGTGAGAGGCGGATCTTAGCGGCAGCCGGAGTATCAATCACGGCAAATTACTCCTCTGTTGAGTAATGAGTGGAGGGGCCGGTCAATAAGTCAGCCATTGAAACAGCAGACTGGGTCGCTGGGAGGCGGGAAGATGGGTTCACGGGTGAGGTCCTACCCGGGCGAGGTCCTACCTTGGCGAGGTCCTACCTTGGCGAGGTGCTACCATGGCGAGGTGCTACCATGGCGAGGTCCTACCTTGGCGAGGTCCTACCTTGGCGAGGTGCTACCATGGCGAGGTGCTACCATGGCGAGGTCCTACCTTGGCGAGGTCCTACCATGGCGAGGTCCTACCATGGCGAGGTCCTACCATGGCGAGGTCCTACCTTGGCGAGGTCCTACCTTGGCGAGGTCCTACCTTGGCGAGGTGCTACCATGGCGAGGTCCTACCTTGGCGAGGTCCTACCATGGCGAGGTCCTACCTTGGCGAGGTCCTACCATGGCGAGGTCCTATCTGGGCGAGGTCCTACCTATTGTGTCCGCGGGGATGTGACCACATGTCAGCCTGCTGCGCACGTGTCGTCAAAATCGATAGCGTTGGATGACACTGCTCGCCGTGCATGTCCTGAGAGATCGGTACCAAAAGTCCGACACGCGCCACAGGGAGAAACAGCAACCGTTTCTTTTTAGGACTGAGGACATTCATGTGAGAAACAGGGGCGAGAGGAGAGTAAAACAAGGCGTTTAACGACAGAAAGGCCAAGGACATAACTCCCCGTTCCTAAACAACTGAGAGGACGGAGCAGCGGGTCACCTCAAGTTCAGCGACGCCGAGAGAGGAAAGATCAATAGAACATTTGCAGCACAATGAAAGCGTAACACCAGCGGGTGATGGAGGTGATAGAAGACCTTATGGCAAATTTGCTTTGTTGGATTTTGGTGAAATCTGTCTGGACAGGATGGGAACAATAAGGCCGTCGGTGGCATCTGGAGAGAGGGAGAAGTGTGAAACATTCCTTCCCACCCGGTTGTCCCCGCCAGAGCCAATATGTATAACTAGAGCAGATGCAGCCTGTCATAGAAAACCTTTACATGAGCTGAAGCCGGGTTAGATTTTTTTGGGGAAATTTGTTTCTCCCACACAACTGCATTCTGATGTTTGACACTGAAGTGGATGCAGGGAGCTGCTTTCAGAAGTTGCAGCGTGATATGTCAATCATGTTCCGTTGAGCTAAAGCAGCTTCGAGTTGTGAGCCGGGTTGAGGTTTAGGGTTCCAGTCCAAATGGGTTTAGGTTGGGTTAGGGTTAGGGGGTTACATGGGCTTGACTAACCTTCTACACCTTCCAAGATGTATGCACATAACTTTTTTGCGTTCCTTTCCTTCATAATTTCTCCAGATGTTTTTGTCTTTCTGTTGAAGTTAAGACATCGGTTCCCTTCTTGGATTCACAGAGACGAGAGACGGCAGACGTTGTTACCTATAAACTGTATCCTATAAATCTCTGAGGGGGCGAGGCTATTCCGCATGTCAATAGCTGATTTCTCCAGCAGATAATCATTTTTTCTCTCTGCAGCGAGGCTTGATATGAAGTCGATCGGCGCTGTCAGGGTTGATTTTGGCCGCAGCAGCTGCAGGGAGCGCGTTGGGCAGATTATGGCGCTCCGCCATTCAGCTGCATTGATTGGTGTGTCGGTGCGGCTGTCATGTCTGATATGTATGCATGATGTGGGGAGGGCGCGGTTAGAGTGGAAGGTCCGCAGCTCCACTTGACCGGCGTGCCGCCGCAGACATGGGGGAGTTGGGCCTTTTAATTGTCTTTTTTGACGCGCAGCTGCATGCAAGGAGCTACGATCCACGGGGGAGGACCGGGTGGTAGAATGAGAGTGAAATGGCAATCGCACAACGGTACTCCGAGACGATGAACACATACAATCAGTCAGGATAAAGATCTCACCCTCGGCGGCTTGAAAGGGGGAAGTGAGCAGCGCTCAGGAAAAATCAATACGGAACCACTCATTTTGGAGGGACATGTGTGTCACAGTCAATAGGAGTTAATAGGTTGGGTTGTTCAGGGGAGACAGGCGGCGGGGGAGAGCGGCCCACTCTTGACAGCTTAATACATACTGAATGGCAAGCTGCGAGCGTGCAGCAGTCACTGCGGACACATCAGGTCTGGAATGGAACGTGAAGGGTGCCGGCAAAAGTTAATTATACAATGGAGTTGAAGGTCTTCTACACAGCGCCGCAGAATTACCAACCCAGCCATCACGGCATCCCAAAACCAGAGCTTGTAGCTGCGGCCCGGGCCGACGCCCAGCTCCGCTTCGCAGGGCGGGGACGTTTATTCCTGCACTTAGGCGAGCGGAGGGTGGGACTGGATAATGCCAGGAGATACTGCAGAGTTCAGTGCAAGTTAAAGATTTCTTCACTCAAACAGATTTGGGCCACGTCGCTCAACATCCCCATCACTTTGTTTTATTGGTTTTATCCCACGAAGCTGAAATACAGAAAAGTTAAGACTGTTAAAAACTTCTGAATTAAGTTCAAACCTCTCCCTATTGTGACAGATGGACGTGCAGTAAAATTTACTTGCAAGCTTTATTATTTTCACTTGATTAAGCTCAGACTGTAAATATCTATTAATAATATCTATCTATTAAAGTTTAAATTAAGAACAGAATGAGTGCATCACCTGCAGACCACCACTGAATGGAAGACTGGAGTGATGGACGGATGAGTGGATGGAGGGATGACAGAATGGATGGACATAGGGCTGGAGGGACGGAGAGATGGCAGGACGAAGGATGGAGGGATGGATGGATGGGGGGATGAAGGATGCAGGGATGGAGGACGAAGGATGGAGGGATGGATAGATGGATGGATGGATGGGGATGAAAGATGGAGGGATCTAGGGACAGCAGGATTGGAGGGACGGAGGGATGGGGGATGGAAGGACAACAGGATTGAGAGATAGGAGGATGGATGAAACAAATGGATGGATGGAGGGATGGCAGACCTGAGGCCTCCTCTCCTCCTCTGCTCCAGACGTCCTCTCCTCCTCCTATCCAGACCTCCTCTCCTCCTCTCCTCCTCTCCTATCCTCCAACCTCCTCTCCTATCCTCCAAACCTCCTCTCCTCCAGACCTCCTCTCATCCTCTCCTCCAGACCTCCTCTCATCCTCTCCTCCAGACCTCCTCTCCTCCTATCCTCTAAACCTCCTCTCCTCCAGACCTCCCCTCCTCCTCTAATCCAGACCTCCCCTCCTCCTCTCCTCCAGACCTCCTCTCATCCTCTCCTCCAGACCTCCTCTCATCCTCTCCTCCAGACCTCCTCTCATCCTCTCTCCCTCTCCTGCTCAGGGCTCGTCTTTCAGGCCGATCGCAGGTTAATTGCTTTGCAGAAGGAGTGAAGGTTCTGTGTGAAAACAAACAGAGAAACTTCCAGCGTTTTGGGAACATGGCGTTAGAAGGGAGGAGCGCTCTAATAATAACTTCATTAATTGGGGTCAGCGGGTCACTGTGTTTGCCTCCATAAAAACGGGATGTTCCCTCTTAATTAGTGCCCATTAAGACCTCATTTGGATTATCATCATCTCTTAATTTTCTTGCGGTAACTGGTATTTAATTACACTTTGGCTACCAATGTTGAGGCGTGATCCACGCTTCACGCTGTTGTTGAAACAGCCACAAACAGCGGATGCAGGATGGAATAAGGCGGCTGCGACGCTGTTGAAGCGGGTTCTGCAGGAACAACACGACAACGACTGTAAACGAAGCAGGATGTCAGAGCCCTGTGAGCACTGACTGACAACCAGGCCACAAACAGCGGGAACCGGGGGGGGGGGGGGGCTTGGCCACGCCGTAGCGCAGGGACGACGCAGGAAAAAGGGTCTTGACATTTCAATAAGTGGAACAGAGCGCTCGCGATTCATTCCCAACTTTTCCGAAACAATTATTGAGATGGTTCCTCCAGGCCATGCGTGCCGCGGCTCCCCGGAGACTCTCCGACTGAAACAGTAATTGACTAAATTGTAGAACACATCAGGGCCATTTACAAATTTGCCGAAAATGAATCGTTTAAAATGAAATGAGGGTGACTCTCAAATTAGCAGGGAATATGATTGAGATGTGGCTCTGGGAATTAGGAAGCATGATTTAGTGCTCTGCAGGAGAGAGCATCTGTGAGTCGTCCAGCGCTACACACCACTCCTAGGACGAGTATTTAAATATCAATGCAGTTCATCAGATGTTGAATAAAAAAAGAAAGCAACTATTATTTAAATACGCGAAACTTGAAATTGTGTCTTTGTAAAGTAGACATTGATTATTTAACCCAGACAGTTGGAACCATCTGCACGTTATTGTTGGATATCTGGTATGCAGAACATTTCTTCCTGTGGACCGTGATGAGCCTGTGTATTTAGAGACATGGAGGTTTATTCTGTCATTCATTTAACTCACAAAAGACAGAATATTAAGACTAAATGTTCATTAATTGTAATTGAGTGAAAGCTTAAAAACAATATATTTATTGTCAATATTTTATGATGACATTTTTATTAAATAATAAATAAAAAATGTAATAATCTTTTATAAATAAATTTTCATGAACCCCAATCAAAATATCAGCTTGACATTGACAAACACCCGATTTTCTCATCCGAGCAAAAACTTCAATGATCTGTTAAAAAAAAAAAAAAAAGCCTCCCATTCCATTCCAATCTGTGACGGTGAAATTTGAGTTCACGGAACAGTCCCTCAGCTCGGAGAACGCGTCCTCTCTGAGCGCCCTGAACAACCTCGACCGGTCGAAACGGGCCGTGCCGCACTGTGTTTTGCCGTTGCGGCGTTCCTCCGCCCGAAACACTGACGCTGCGACGGAAGTGGAGCCGACGCCGCTGGGAGAGACGCCTCCGACCGGCGGAGAGGAGTCACTGGGTTCAGCCTGTTGACGCGAGACTTACAATCAAATGTTTTTATTTTTTAGGAATCTGAACAGTCCGTCGGCCTTTTCCACCCAAAATAACTTTGATTGGATTTGAGACGACCGCAGGGACCCGCTCACCAGGTGTCACGAGCGCTCGTCAACCACCAACAATCAAACATCAGTTTGCGATGGCATTCGATCGTGTTGAGTTTGGTGCTAGATTCGGCGATTCGGCTTCAAATTTCTGCACATCCAGAAATCCAAACACAATCCAAAACATTTCGCCTGATAAACGCCATAATGACGTTAAAACGCATTTTCCACCACTTGCTCTCGTTTTCCATGTAAGAGCGGGTGATTTAACAGCCGAGTGAACAGGAGAATCATCGAAATGTGAGGTGTGAGGAGAGGAAGAGGAATATGAAATGATTCCTAATCCACAGTAGTGGACGATGGGAACAGGCCTTGTTTGTGTTTCTTTGTTTATATCATCACATTTACCTCACAGCTACAGTTGTTGAGGGAGCCCAAAACGGAATACTAGAGAATTCAAATAAAATGTCTGAACATAATACAGTGGGAGTTGCAAATTTACTGCCAAATTGGTAACTGTGAGGCAAAAGTTAAAAAGACGTTGGCTCAAAGACACACACACACACACACACACACACACACACACACACACACACACACACACACACACACACACACACACACACACACACACACACACACACACACCTTCCTCCAAAACAGGCTTTCCTTCACAATAGGTAGAAAATAAAAGAGCCACAAGCGATCTGAGTGCAGTGTTCATCTAATTTTTCTTTAATAGGAAAATTGTTACTTATTGATCGGCACTTTGTAATGGCCGCCGGCCGCGCTCCAATCACTACAGCTGTCACACCTTCGGAAAACACTCTCCACTGCTTTACGATTTGATGGCACACTGATTTCCATTACTGGCACATTTCCAATGTTAATTACCTTCAACATAGCATCATCTCTCTGAAAGGCGTGGTGCAGTCCACCGGTGTCCCACCAGAGGACAGTGGGAGGTGAGAGCGAACACGCTCCGCCCGTCTGGAGCCTTCGCCGGAGCCGCGCTCCGCTGACTCCGGCCATTAGGCAGCGAGATGGGCTTTCCTTTTCCACACCATTTCCCATGGTCAAAATAGCATAAAAACACCATTTTGGCTCAATAGCGGAGACTTCAACTGAATAATCACAAGGGTGAAACTGTAACTATTAGAGAGGCACCTCTGGGAGATCCATACATAACAGGGGTGTCAAAAACACGGTAGGTTTTCTGGAGGGCAAAGTGTTTAAAGTGTGCGCTGTTGGCTCCCGCTCCAACATCTGTTTTTAATTACTCAATTAGCGCAATCATTTAGTCTCCTTGACATTCATCCAAAAAGGCAAATCATAGCCGGAAGTTGTTCTGTTCAAACAGAGCGTTAAAAGGTGTCATGAAAAATGCATACATGATAATGTCTGCGGATACTTAACTAATTGAACCAATTAAAGGGAGGGAGCTGGTTTGAATGGGAGCAGCCCTGCCCGGCCCCTCCAGGAAGACGCTCTGACACCTCTGATCAACAGCCTCCCTCTCGCTATTCACAGCGCTGGGCCCCGGGTCATAGTTCAGCAGACAAAAGGATTTCTCCTTCAGTCATACAGCAACAATAAGCCAGAGTATTCAATAGCGACTTGCTTTGAAGGCCATTTAAAGCAAGACGTCTGCTCATAGTACAAATGTAGAGAGAAACGGAAAGCTTCATTCTAAATGGTTCGATCTGACTGGTCTCCGCAATAAACTGTTTTGTATTTTTTTGTTTTTGCTGTAATGTTCGGTGGAGATTGGCGCAGACAAGAGAGAGATGAGCATCAGACTAAAGTGAATATCTGCTTCACGTTCATGACCAGCCAGCACAACCTCCCCGCAAAGTTAAACTCACGCAAGCCCCCCGACAAGCACAAAAAGAGTGATTGTACCCCTGCGGTGGTGATTTCCTGCTTGCTATGGATGCATAAATAAACATAGGCATAAATACACAGAGGACACTGACTGTGACTCGCTGGCCAAGTGGGGCAGCTGTTATTAAAAGGGCTATTTATCACTGTCAGCCTCTCAGGTTCCATCCCGCCGTGCCCTGCAGCCATGTCACCAGGCCACCAAGGAACAATGTCTCATCCGACCAAACTCACAAATAATATGCGAGCAAATACCACGTTCTGCTGCTGAAAAAAACCCATAAAGCATGGAACCTGCACGCTTATGCATAATGCAGCATTAGACTCCCATTGTCTGCACTGGTGATCAGTTGCACAAGAGGAAAATGAAAAAAAATAAAAAAGCTGAAACAGGAAACTCTGGGCTCCTGATTTGAACACATCCACACACCACAAGCAAACACACCTTTTATTTCCCGCTCCACCGCTTTATTGATTGTGGGCACAATTATCCACTTTTCCAAAGCACTGCATTAAGTGAATTCCCCCTTTGTTGGACAATAAGTACAGGAGCTTGGCTAAGCCACGCGATCCCTCAGCCTGCGGGGACGGTCCACTCCTTCTGCAGCCTCATCATCATTAGCGAACCCAGATAAAAACACACCTCAATTAGTGGCCTCTGCTGAGGAAACCGCACAAGCAAAGACACAGAGTCCCGGTCACACCTCCGCTCCCGCAGTCTGCTCTGCCCCGACCCGAAACGCTTAAAAAGAGACGCGCTCTGTTTCTTTGCACCTGCTCTGTGCTCCGCAGATGACTCAGTTCGAGTCTTGTGTTTGTGTAACCCCTCTGTAACCACCCACAGCAATCCACTCACCCCTAATGAAGTGCTTACTTAACCAATTTAGACCCTTTAATTCCTATTAATTCAACATAATAGCAATCCTATCCGCTGGAATTAGCAGCACTCTAGCAGAAACCCGGCGGTCCCCGCGGGAAATGCGCCGACGCTGCAAATTCCACATTCTGTGATAAATATGTAACAGTATGTATATCCCTGTTAGAATGCATAACCCTCACATAAGACCCCTATCAAGTCCGCTTTACACCTGTATTACATTTCCTCTTCAATCAGCAGCTTTTCTCAGACACCAGCCTCCCACGAGGAGCAGAAACCATTACAGGAGGCCGCAGCTCATTTGCAGAGCGATTTGAGATTTAAAAAAAAATAATAATAAAATGGGGAAAAAAAGTATGTGAAGCATTTCTGCAACAGAATTGATTTATTCTGCTCGTACGTTGTATGCAGCAACATTATCAGTGTATTTAATAGAAATCCCCCCTCCAGCAGAGCGGCTGCTTCCAGAGCAAGCAGAAGAAAATCCAACACCCGGAGGCATTTTGATGTACAATACTGAGACTTGACCTCTAAAAAAAACTAAGAAGGAAAAATTACTAAAAAATAAGGCAAAGGAAAAGCCACATACAAACAAAGCCACTCTGCGTGCTCTAAATGCCCGGCACCACGTGACGACATTAGGCCATTCGGTGGTGAAATGAAATAAACAGCAGATGAATAAATAAACATTGCGGCGTATTTTAATTCTAACTTTAGAAAAACAGATCATGCGGCGCCTGTGGCTGGAGGAGGCTGAGTGCATGCCGGCAGGGGGTAAAGGACTGCCTGGGGAGCCGGGGAGGGCGGCTGCTTTTTAATGAGCTGAAACTTTAAATACTGCATAATATATAATAAAAATGGATAGTTCATTTAACTCTCTGCGTAAGTCGTGGAAGGAGCCATTAAACGCAGTTTCTCTGAATGTCAACAGAGTAGGTCTTAAGTATGAATGAAGGGAACACGTTATCAATACCAAGAGAGAAGAAAGAAAAAGGAAAAATCAGACAAAGACAGACAGCCAGCCAGCCAGCCAGACAGCCAGCCAGCCAGACAGACAGCCAGCCAGACAGACAGACAGCTAGCTAGCCAGACAGACAGCCAGCCAGCTAGCCAGCCAGACAGACAGACAGGCAGAGCTCTAGATATATATTTTATTGATCCCCAGAGGGAAATAATAGCATCAGGGCAGCTCACATCAAATAGGCAATAATATAATAATAATAATAATAATAATAATAATAATAATAATAATAATAATAATAACAACAAACACGTGATTGTTATTATTATTATTATTATTATTATTAATAATAATAATAATAATAATAATAATAATAATAATAATAATAATATGTATGTGACAAATAATCTCTTCAACTTGAACAATACAATATAAAATATATAACAAAAGAAAATTCTTATTGTACACTGTAACAGCAATAAAGATATGGCAATAGACTAAACCTAATTATAAACAACAAAAATATCTTACAAAATAACAGAAAAACGATAAAAAATAGAATAACTATAAAAAATAAAATGACCCCAAAAAAAAAATACAGTGAAAGAGAAGAAACAGCAAGCATAGAAATAATAAAACCTGTGCTGGAACAGGATGACGCACAAGCTGTGAAAGACTAAAACACTGCATGTTTAAATCAGTGCCGTTTCATTCATATTCATTACACCTTAGTTGTTTCAGCTCAGCCTGGTCCCGAAAAGATCTCAGTCTGTATTTCGGAGTATTGAGGTTATAAAAACAAACATGGCGGCTCCTGTCATCCCTTGCAACCCGCCCCCCCGGGGTGAAGAGATATCCCATAATAGATTTTTAATAGCTCCACCGCCACCACACACAGGCACCAAACATCACCTGAAACAGTCGTCATTCAAGCCTCAATAAGGTCAGAAACCATTACCTAACGTTTGTCATTTAAATATATATTGTGATTCGTGAACTTTATTATTATTAACATCCTTCAGGTTTGTTTAAAGTGCATTTACCAGCAGCGGCGGTTTCCACACACACACACACACACACACACACACACACACACACACACACACACACACACACACACACACACACACACACACACACACACACACACACACACACTCTAACTGTTTATATAAATGCCTCCCTGCATATATCTGTGTAGGAAGAGTTTCCTGTGCAGATAAATTTCTAACAAAATAGATTTGTTGTTAAACCCACCAATCACATTAAGGAGAAGCAGAATATTGCAAGAAAAACATTGTGGTCATTGTGGCCAACACTTTGAAGCAGTTTGTTCTTACCTGAACCGCATGTTTATGTCACATGGTACCAGGACATGAAGAGCAGATTCACTGTGACAGAGCTGCCCGATGCATCTGCACTAAGAGGTAATTTTCAGGTAATTTTCAGGTGATCCAGCGTGCAGCAGGATGAGTGATCGCTGCAGTTCCCTGCTGGGATGCGACGCTGCCGGCCAATCTACAGCCTCGCATGCACTAGCTGCAGGGGTCGTTCCTGCAATAATTGTTTCTGCCAAGTTTCGTGGCAGCGCGATGTATGTGATGGAGGAAAAAATCATATATAGCATGATTTTATCTGCTGCATAATTGATTTGCTGCTCTATTCCCAAAGTATTTCATTTCAGGTGAAAAACATTTTAAAGTATTTTTTTGAGCCAAAGATACCGCTGATTGTGACCACTGATAGTTCTTAAATACATAATAGTTGAACAATGTAAGTGATCAACGACCTCACTCACATTACCAACTAAGAACATTCCGATTGGAAATGCATTATTGCATTATGGGTGAATGTTTATGGAAATATTTATATTTAAAAGGCTAAATATAAATTCCTGACGAGACTGAAAACCAGTTTTAGTTGCACTTTGCAAAGAAGCATCAATTCTAATTCTTAATAATAAATACATTTGTTGATTTTGCAGGAATTTAGCCTGTCAATAAAGGTAAAATATATTTTCAGTTTTCAGTATATTTTCAGTTTCCAGTACATTCCTGTATGTCTTCAGTCTATAACTTGTCATTCTGTTCTAAATCTCTAGTCGTGCCACTGACACCCTAGCCCTGCGCTGGTGGTCACTCAGGCTCCGCATGTAATGCTAAGCCTCTGCTTGGGCTGGAGGAGCACGGGTTAAAGGGGCTCGAAGGTAAAATCCTGAAAACAAACCCATTGTTCACATGGGCTCGGCAGCTCGCATTTCACCGACTCACATCATCCTGTAACAGCCAGACACAAAGCCGCGCCGCGCTGCAACTGCATGCTACTGCCTCGGTTGGGCCATATCGCCGTATCAATGCACCGCAGGGGTCAAAGGGTCAATGAGTAATTAAGACATGGCTGCCTGAGCATTCCCCATGTACACTTTCAGCCCAGACCAAAAGGTTAGACATAAGAGGGGGAGATTTCAGTGTAGGCCGATACCAGAGATCACATTTCCACTAGTGTGTCTAAATGTTCCGTATTCAAGGCAATTAGTATGATTAGGAGATAGCCTAGTGTAATCACTCTGATTAAGAGGGTTTGACACCACCTCGAACCTGGAATCACTCACATAGAATATCAAAAATACATTTTATATCTGTATCTGTTCCTACAATGGTTACACTATAAATATAAACTAAGTTACTGTCATGTGCAAGGACTTCAAGATGATGTGTACGAGACCTCGCATTTTTGTTTCTCCAATTTAAGGACCCTTTTTCCCCAATTTAAAGGTCCCATTTTTGAAAATGAAGTTACATTTATTTTTAATTTTTTTATTTCAAGTTTAAACATTTCCCCCCCGTTGTATGCAGTGAGAGTCTGCAGCAAAGTGAGTTTCTCAGTTTCTCTCAACAGTAAAGCATTGAGGGTTTGCTATGAACAGTAAAAAACTACAATTTTAGGACTCGATTTAAGAACATTTTCAGGAGCATCAGGAGTTTCCTTTTGTTTTTTAATTTTAAAGTTGGCCTATGAAGCAGTTTGAGGCTCTACTTGACCATCCATGCAGCCATGTACTTGCGCTGATTTTCCAGATCAGGGTTGATCCTGAATGGGACACCAGTCCACACGCCAGTCCACTCGCATTCACACAAAGCATTCAGGGAAATGTAGAGTCACAACGCGCAAATCTGTGGAGGTCGTAGGAAAGCAGCACGTGTCAACTACACACAGACAGGACCTTCAAACCCTTGCTTTGGAGCAGTGAAGCAACAGCATGACCCACCTCACCACGTGCTGCCTCACTGACTAGCGCTGACTGCAGCAAAAACAAACAAAAAAAGGAGACTGTAACTGTGATTAGGGCGAGACAATAAACATGACTGTGATAAAAAATAAACATTCATATTCTCAGATAAGGATCTCGAAAAGGGAGTTTAGACCTCCACGGTCAACACGCTGCTCCTTAAAAATACATTTGCAGATTCTAAAGAAAACTGAGCCATTAATTCAGTCTGGGTCTAAGGTTTACAGCCGGGTATACACACATACATGGAGTGAAGGTTTACTGACAGAAAAATAAGCCAATGTCTAAAATTAAAGGGAATTATCCAATATTTGTGTAAAACAAGTTTTACTAAGCAGGACACCAAAGCGTAGCCTGTACAGCGTGTTGGACAATATCTCACACCTCGATAGCAAAGAGGGCCAAAAGGTCCATTGATTTACATGTTCAACAAGAAATTATTCCTTCGGCTTCATTGTTGCTAAAAGAGAAGAGGCCAAGGCCAGAAAATTGGGGTCGCTGATAAATGCTATTAGTGAGAGATGGCGAGGGGGTGAGGAAATCAATATGGCAGTTTGTCAGCCTGTGCTCAGAGGGCTCGCAGCCCCCGATGCGGAGGGAAAGTGTGGCCGTCAGCAAAGCACATTATCAGAAATCAAAGGCTGAAGGAGGCCTGAAGGAAGGGTTGCAGAAGCCTCCACACAAAGGCCACACTTTGGTAATTAAAACCTATTTTATCAGACCTGTCTTGCCACCAGGTCTTCTTTAACACTATTGACAATCTGTTGCACGGAGACCGATCACTAATTTCACTTTAAATAAATGAGCTAGAGTTATTTAAATTCTTGCATTTGCCCAGCAAACAGGGTGTAGTCGAATGGAGATGGTGCATAGAAAAATAAATACAAAATACAATACATGCACACATAGTGTTTCACGATTAGGATCCATGTACCATTACAACATTTATCTGAATATCCTAGTATCCTAAATGTACTCTTGCTGTTCCTTCCTGAGAGAGCTGCACCATTGTCAAGTTACTTTGTTAGATATTTCTAGGCAATTAATGCAGTTTCAAATGGTTACTTAAAAATCAACCGATTAATTCAGTACTCTAAGATGCGTAAAAAGAAATATTACATTACATTTAGCAGATGCTTTTATCCAAAGCGACTTACAATTATTCGAACACGACAGCCATCAGGAGCAATTAGGGGTTAAGTGTCTTGCTCAAGGACACTACAGCATGCTAGCAGGAGGAGCCTGGGATCCAACCAGCAACCTTTAGATGACTAGACCACCAGCTCTACCTCCTGAGCTACTGTCCCCCTAATATATGAGCTGATTTCTATGCCAAGGGTGTAAAATTCCCAAATAAAAAAACAAAAAAACTTGGAATCAAATGAAATGCACTTTTAATCATATATTATTATCATATCACACATTTACCTACTTGTTCATCTAAAATAAATTATAGAAACTGTAGACAACAGTTTTCACAGGAGGTAATTTTCTCAACACATAATCCAAATACATTGTTGGGTTGCAGTTGGGTTCAGAATTCTTTCTGGAAGTCCAGTAAAGAGCCATTTCTTTGCTCAGTACTGTGCTCCTTCATCTTCTTTGTAGGCGAAATAGACGGTCACTGGCCCGAGGCTCGTCTGCACCGTTTCAGCAGCTCCCACCACCAGCCAGCAGCCGAGGCCGTACGCTAAGCAGGGAATACCTGTGGCGAGTGGACGATGCATTTAGATTTAGCGCTGTCACTTCTTTATAATTGCCGAAAAAAGGTCAAATGCACTTATCTGTCCACTACACTAACCCAGATTGATGATTTTCAGCGCGGTGAAGAACGTGTCCTCAAAGTGCAGGTTCTGTGGTGGTGCCTTGGTGCAGTGGTACTTGATGAAAGGGAAGCAGCCCGTCCTCAGTATGTGGTAGTTTGCTCCTCGGACGCTCCAGTTGAAGTTTGACAGTCCAAACTGGTCGTTGGTGATGGAGCTGTATGGGACGCAGTAGGAGGTCCATGGAGGGAGGCTCCGCTGCAGGAGGTGGCAGGTCAGCACCTCGGAGGCAGCGGGTCGGGGGCCGGTCCTCCATAGGGAGCCGGGGAACAGCACAACCCGAAGTAAGAGGCCGTGGAGGCGCCTGAACACCTCCTTCATAGCGCTTTGGGACACTAGACTAGCTTCTCTTTGCTGTTAAGGGCTTTCTTACAGCAAAGGTTTGTTGTGTTATTTCAGGTACAAGTCCCATCTGTACATCCCCGTTGAAATATGACGCATAATATCAATAAACAGTGTGTCTCCTCCAGAAAACGTAAGCTGTCTGTCTATGGAGATTGTTTTTGCAATACTGTGTGTATTATATTGTACATGCATGTACAGTATATGTAGTTATTATTTGATATACCGTATATCTTTATAAATTTGAACAATTTCCTATTTTTGACAGAGTGAATTCTTCATAAAGAGGTTTATTGTGTATAAATATATACTGCCAATTTCTAATTTTTTATCAAATGGATGCCACTAGAAGGTGATCCCTAGTAGCTCTGAACGAGTGCAGAAAAGCGAACAAATGACGGTTTTCTGCAACACAGAACCGTAAATATCGGCATAAAATATATTTAGTTATGCATGACATGACGCGGTGATGGGACATAAAATGCATTTAAATAAAAACACTGAATGCGTGTGTTTGTGTGTTTGTGTGTTTGTGTGTTTACGTGGTCTGCTCTCACCCGGTCCGCCCGTTTAACCGCTCCGGGTGGAAACGCCGCTCGGCTGTCTCTGCTCCCACCCGGTCCGTCCGTTTAAACCGATCCGGGTGGAAACGCCGCTCGGGCGAAAGTTTCCTGCCCCGTGACTCCAGCCGCTTCATTCGAAACCACAGTTGATTTATTCATTTGATTGTGATTTTAGTTAAAGCTCTTTTGAACAGTATTTCAGACTCTTTCAGAACTAAAATTCAAGAGCGTGTTGAATGTATAACTCTGATCAGTTAAAGGGGACCTATTATGAAAAACTCACTTTTTCGGTGCTTGTGCACATCCATTTGGGTTTCTGATGGAACTACTAACACACACACTGTGAAATAAGACAAACCCAGTCAGTTTTATTACCCGAAAACGAGCTGTTCAGCTTTGCTGCCCTAATATATGTCATCTCAGTAATATACAGTGCGTCACTTCAGTAAAATTAGAACCGCCCTCAATCCCACGGCTGGAGCGTGACCGGGCCCGCGAGCATCCAAGCTAAGAGCGAAGCATTGGAAGAGCTCTACTGGCCGTAGAGACCAGCACAAATCTTTAAAAAGGAAAGAAGAATTAATACCAACTGTCCGGGAAGAAACTGCAGATGAGGGAAATGTAAGTATTTATAAATTGCAATCTGCTCCGCATTTCTCCAAACAAAACCCCTAGATGTATTTGTTTTATTTATTTTATTTTATTTTCCGACGTTTCCGTAATGAAAAAAAAGCCCCAAGCTCCGCCCTATTCCCCCGCTGCTCCAAGCTCCGCCCTATTCCCCCGCTGCTCCAAGCTCCGCCCTATTCCCCCGCTGCTCCAAGCTCCGCCCTGCTCCGGACACAGCGGTGAAAGTCGGAAAACCTTTTAAATGAGGCCTTGTAGATCTAATATGATTCAGCAACTGGATTGCTTTTTTCTCGGCCCGATTTCTTTCAGAAACAGATGAGGGTGGACTGATAAGGTTAAAACAGTGAAAGTTTACAGAGAAATACAAAGGAATCTGGAGTAAAGCTCAAAGCCCATTGGCTCGCAGAACTAGGGGCTTGGGTCGGTGGCTACTCCCACTTAAACATTCCATTTTCAGACAGGGTGGATTGGAGGCATGTTGGAATGGCTCGAATGCACAATCTGAGTGGTATTTTAAGCAAAACACTTTTTTTGGGGACCTCAGACTTGGTGAAAAATGGCATAAGAGCTCCCCTTTAATAAGCAAAATATGTGAGTACTTAGTTACTTAATTTAGAAGGATAAATACACTAAATACATAAAAATGAAAGTGGATTTTTTTTGAAAGAAATAGAAATTTAGTGTATCCTAATATTAAATGGATGATAAAAAGAACTAAATGGAAAATAACCTCTGAAATGACAAACTTACATTATTTAAATTGATTATTATTTGATTTCTTGATTATTTGTTACATATATATAATTTAATATTACATGATATATCATATTTTTGGACCAGCTGAAGAATGAACCTTGATGTTTATTCTTTTCTGTCGATATTATTTTATCATATTATATTTCCCATAATAGTAATGTATTTTTTGTTGAGCGACAACCTAACATGAAAATATTGCATGCTTATTGCCGTCACAGATACTGACTAAAGCTTTTCTATAAAGACATGTCTGCTGTATTCGATCAGTCCTGACGGAACATATCAGTTCAAATAATTGCAGCATAATTGAATCTGTCGAAACGTGGTGAAACCTTGTCATTCTTCCCGTGACGCTTCACCGTCCTCTGCTTGGGCTTTGTTCTGAGCGATCACCTGCAGCACGTCCTCAATGCCCTTCACCAGGTTCTCAATTCAAAACACACAAAAAGTGCAGTTTGTAGAATATGTTAAATCATTAACTGCAGCTATTCCACATGAACAAAACTCCTCCAGCACGTCCGTAATTTAAATACTCTCATTTTTTTGTTTTTGTTTGTTTTTTATCAAACTTTCCTGTGGAAAGAACATTCAATCAACAACAGGTTGATTGAATATATGACATTATCTCATGATGAAGATGAAGGGAGTGATCGTTAGGTCATTAACGCGGTACCTTGAAATTAGTCTGTCCTTGCATTTTGGGGGATGATATTTCCTGATCGACGACTGACAGGTTCCGAGCAAAGGTCACCAGAGCTCCCCGGAGATCTCCAGAGACGGTTCTATTAATGACACCCCAAAGAAATGAGTTCACTAATGATCCCCTCGCCGCCAGCCAAGAAACAATCACCTTGTTTATCTGCGGCAACGGTTAAATGAGAACTTTGTGCCGACACTCCTGAGTCTTTGGGGAAAGGTGTGAGACAGCGATTATACAGCACCGTGTAAGCCATAGGATTTGTGTGATAAATACATTAAATAACCCTCTTCCTCAAACCTGTGGGGGGATTATAATGTTATTGACGAAGTCATCTTAAAGCGACGACATCGTAATCCCCATAAAGAAGTGTCTTCTGTCTCCGTCTGAAGAACGTTTTCACCAAATTAATACTCATATGTCACCTTGTGAAGGGGAGAACATGAACCTTAACACAGCGAGTCATTAAACCACCGCAATGTTCTCTATTGTGTTCATGTTCAGTTGGTTATATGTAACATCTGCCTGTTTTATCCACACAGGATAAACACAGGATACAACATAAAATGGGTGCATTGTGGGAAAAAAACAAGTTTGCTTTAGTGTCAGATTCCTTGTTTTTTCGTTTAGATAAAAGAGTGGTTCCCAAATCTCTCTCCCTAATACATATGGTTATAGTGTCTATGACGATAATAATCAAATTATATTAATGAATACTTACATCATCCCAAGACTGTATCTCTCCCTGCTGTCGTGAAGAGCAAACACAGTCCCTTCCTTCTTCTGCAATTTAAATCAACAGTCAGATGATTCAGTTTAAAAATCCAGACACCAAACTGACCAAGCCCAAGGATGTTTGATGTTATTTGGATTATTTAACCTTGATGTCGTATCCGAAGCACCGGGCCTTGAAGAACATGCTGTGGTTGACCGTAGAGAGGTCTGAGTGCAGCCGGCGGCCCGCGATGACAGCGTGACGCGCAGGAAGCTGAGAGGAAAACAATGGAAATCCTTTTATGCACAATTAAATTCCCAGCTGAAGTATAACTGCAGTCGTGACACGGCTGCAGTAGCAGCGTCTGACCCTGGGTTTCAGAGCTGAGTTTAGGGAGAATAGGTGATGAGTGAACATGAGAGAGGGAAACACGTGACAAGACTCTGCTAAGACTCTTAATCAACACCAGGAAATAACAACTAATGTACTGTAACTGCATGATTCCAGTCAGAGACGATGCACGTAAAAGATTATTCATCACAAAACACAATAATTACCAGTTATTGCGACACAAATCACCATAAAAGAAGAACAGAAACGACGCTTCGAATCTGACTCAGGATTTGTAATTCCGAGGGCTGAAAAAGACGAGAGAGGCTGAAGAGGTTGATTACTTAAAGGTGGCAGAGCTCAGAAGATAAAAGTGTTCCTCCGGGACCCAAACCGCAGCACTAAGCCTCGCGCAGCAGAAAGCTCATAACTCGCAGTGATGGCCCTGCATTTGCAGCTGTCAGACACCGGACCCTTGCACAACAATAAAACGTGTCCAGCAGGGATTTAATTGTGTTTGTAATATGCGGGCCCTTAATGATGGCCACCGCGAAAGCCATTAACTAGTGCGGCGTCGGAAATGCTGCGCTGGAGTCGCCAGGCCAGCGGCCAAATGAACATTTGATAAAATAACACAAGTCTGGGATTAACAAGCGTAAACTCAGGCATGCTGCTGCAAAACACAACTCTATTGTTGAGGCCTGGCACTGCTGATGAGCTGTTGAGGCATGCGTACACATGCATAATGAATACCGTATGAATTATTAATGTGCTGATTATTTAGGCCCATCTATCAAAATGATTATGGATTCATCACCTAAACATCAATTCAGCTCAGTGCGTAATTACAGTATTTAGTTGTATTTACCTGGAGTCATTTGCATAACACTGATCCATAGTTGTGATTATTGCAGCTGTTAATAATTAGCTCTGACGGCTCTGTTGGCTTAATATCAGGCGGATTAAGTCAACAACAAAAACAAAATGTTTTAATACGACAAAGAAGGGTCCTGGTGAGACTGGAGATGGTGCTTTGTGTGCCGTCTGTGTTTGGGCAGTGTCTGTGGTTGGATCAGGAGCTTCTAAACGACAGGAACTGAAACCCGGCATTCCGCCGGTAACAGCGAGCAGCACCTGCGTCATGGCCATCTGGTTGCTGTAGCTCAGGTCCAGATCTACCGCCCACACCTGAGGACGCTGGAAAAGGACAATAAAATCACAAGTGAGATGAAATGAAGTCAAATTAATCCGTGTGTCATGTGCATATCATCATGGAACATATCAAATGTCATCCACAACATATTAAATAAGTAAAATACCTTCCACTTCTGGCAACATGATCCATGTTGAGAAGGCAGAGAGAAATAATCTCTGGTTATTTCTCGATACAGTAGATTCAGTGATTGAGCAGCTGTGCAGGAGTCTGTTTCTGGATGTGTGGCCCAGAGAACCAGGCCTCACACACTTCAGATGCGTTTGGTAAATGGCGTCATTATAAGTATATTAAGGGGTCAGGTATGGTCATAGCCTTCCGCTTAAACAGGGCTAATTTTCCCCGATAATAACCTAATAGCTATGCCCTCTCTTCAAAATGGCAAATAAATCACCAGTGAAGGAGTTGTTAATAACTAAGTGGCAGTCGCTGCCTCCCTCCGCTCTTCCTATTTGTCAAAGTAAACGCCGCTGCCACTGAATGCAAATCGCTGCTGAACGCTGTGTCTGGCGGTGCACGGACGTCTGACCGTGACGCACAGCGCTCCAACATTTACTCAAATGTGTGATTGAAATAAGCACTGGCCTTTTCAGCCGAAAGCTAAATCTGCTTGCAATACCAATTAGAAGCTGTTTGCTTCTAATTGCTTATCTGAAATATTAATAAGGTGGTTTCGATAATGATTGCTTTGATTACATGGATAGACATTTTTAAATACCACAATCAAAGCGTACATTTTTATTTCACATGAACATCATTTTCTCCAACCGTGTTTGTGAATAAAGACACCCCAATATTTTGTCGTTTTCCTGGAATAAATATAAACATTAGGGGTCATTTTAAAAGTGTTCTGAAAAAGGTTGCATTTAAAATTAGCATTTAAAAAAAACAAGAATCTTCCAGAGCGTAGCCTGGATCACAACATGTGTTTGTGTGACAGACAGGGAAGCTGTTTTTATCAGTACTAACAAGACTAAATGTGAAACTAAAGCCTAGACTTAATACTCAAATTGGCCTTTAATTTCAACAACACAATATGGAAAACCCTGTCAGTTATCACACAGGATTGACATAAAGATGATATCATTAGTAAAAAAGAAAACCTGCTTCTTGCCATCTGGCAGTAGTTTCCCTGTATTCAGTGAAGATGTGTTTTTGTAGGAGGAAGCTTCCCGAGCCTGTGCATCAGGTTGACACACAGACTCGGTGATATACTCACTGCACACAGCCACTCAGTCTACTCAGTAAAAATCAAAGCCCAACGTCCCATTGTCGCTCTTAACAAAGCTGTGGGAAATATAAGCCTGGATTGTAACTGTTTTCTATAGCCTTGCATTTTCATTAAAAAGCCTAATGCTGCAGATGGGGCTCCGGCGCTCCACAATGTGAGAAAAGACTGCAAGGGCAAACATATGTGACCCACTTCTTTCCATCAAATAAAGTAGGCAGCTTTCAGCAACAGGTTGGAATCTAAATTGATGTTTAAATCCAGACAGGTTTGCCCATGTGGATCTCCTGTGTGTGCGCTCAGTGCATAGGGAGATGGGAGAGGCTGCGATTCAGACTTAAATGGCTTCGGCTGCTATTGAGGGGAAACGCTGTTCAGCTCTGTCCTTAATAACGCTGTCACCGAATCCATACAAACCCTGCTCGTTGTCACAGATGGGATTCTTATTCTGTTAAGAATAGATCACGTTCTGCCGCTGTGACAGGAATTCACAAATTATATTCATTTGGATTTTCTTTTTTTGTATAGTTAATGGGACCCAATTTATGAACCGCCAAGAACGAGCACAGAGTCACTCACTACAAACAGAGAGTAGATCATCCACGCACAAAATCTTGAAATCAAACAATTAATCTGAGTTGTAATTAAAACTCTCCGCTGCCTATAAGCACAGCTCAGCTAAACACAAAAGAAATAAGGAATATATCTTTGACAGCATTTACATTCTCAAAATACCTCAAATACTACTGAGTGGGAATTCACAGGAATCATAAAAACATGAAGTTTAAAGAAACAAATTGGACTGACGAGTATGACTGTGATTCCTCAAATCCATAAGATACTACCCTCTAGTGGCAAACATGCAGCTCTTTACTGGATCCTCTCATCTCTGACTAGGAATGAAAGTCACAATAACAAAAAAAGGGGAACAGGGAACATTTAGATCATAGAAATAGACAAATTTACTAAAACAAAGGTAATCAATGGTGTACTCCTTTTTTTAAATATTTTTCAAAATAAAGAGTAAAATAAAAACAAAATTGTGAGGTACTATCTTTCCACAGTGCTTTTGTTTCCACGGTTCGTTTTTGGTTTTGCACTATAAAGGCCATTATGTGAAGAAAAGTATTTTATTTTACAGCTCCCGATCAATAGCTAGTCAATGTGGCCACACGCCCAGCGCAGGGATTAAACCATCATAAATTGGTCTGTTTCCAGCGCCATGAATCAGGCCGCTCTCAACACATCTAAATCCAGACAGATTGGATATGGTTTCCAGAGCATCTTGTTACGATAACAAGATAAATATCAGCAGAGTGCCGCAGGTAACCAGTCAGGGGTTAAGCACTGACAAGGTATTCCCACCAAGCTGTCCAATCGCTTTACAATGACCTATTGTCTGAGCGATAGGTAGCTTGGAGTTTGCCGGGTGTCGTAAGGTCAAAGGTCAAGCCTTAAACGGTTGTATCAGTGTGTTGACACAATGAGAGCTGACAGTTTATTACGTGGCCTCGTGAAACGCTTGGCCCCGTGCACACTGTTTTCTTTGCTGCTTTGCGGCTCCCAGAGGGGCAGTAAGGGATGCATCTATCTGCTCACGGGGAGGATCCCCCATTGTGGCTGAAAATTGATCTTTCTGGAAACGCCCAGAGAAAGGGAGCGGCCGCATTCCTCCTGCGAGAATAAGCTTCCAAACTGTGTCATCTAGTGTCGGCCAAAGCGGCTTCTCCTTCAGAAACGCAGGAGGCTGAATGGGAATCAGACACATTTACACCCGCTTCATTGAATCTGTGTTGACCTTCGTTGAGCAGCGCGGTGTGGATCTCTCAGCATCATCTCAAAGATGAAGCTGGAGGATTAAAATAACTGGAAGACGGCAAAGGACACTAACGGCGCAAATTACAGCTTTCCGAGTTCCCAGTGAAATGCAGGATCACTTCCTGCTGTCTCTCCACCCGATACGAACACGGAGCGCTTTCTAATCCACCTGAACCAGGGAGCGGGCAGCAGCCTTTTCCAACGGTGGCTTGGTACCCACCGTGGTAAATGGAAAAAAATGGACTGCATTTTATACAGCGCTTTTCCAGTCTTGCGACCACTCAAAGCACTTTACAATACACGCCTCACATTCACCCATTCACACACACATTCATACGTCGATGGCAGCGACAACCATGCAAGGTGCACACCAGCTCATCGAGAGCACTTTAGGGTTCAGTGTCTTGCTCAAGGACACTTCCACGTGCTGCCAGGAGGAACAGGGGATCGAGCCAGGAACCCTCTGATTACTGCACGACCCGCTCTGCCTCGTGCGCCACCGTCGCCCCGTGCCGGCCGCGTCTTCTAACGTAATACCAGAAAACATCTCTCTCTCTCTCTCTCTCTGTTTTTCTCTGCAGAGCCTGTGCGATTGTCAGAAGACCCTCCTCGCGAAACAGAAAGAACAGGTACGAGAGGGGAAGAGCGAGGGGAGACTGTCAGCTAGTTAATAGATCACGGATGGTGTTGTTCTCTCAGATGGATAAAACAAAAAAAAAAAAAAGCTGAAATGGGTTGCCAAATATACTTTGGCAACCGTTAATATACCTGGGCGGCCAACCCGAGTAAAGTAAAGTATGTGTAGGAAACAGTGGCCCTTAAGGAGACACACTCAAGAAAGCAGAATGCATGATGGATCCTCCAGCAAACCCCTTCAATCATCCCTTTGAGACTGATGTTCAGGTCTTTACCCTGTCGAACTTAGAGGTCTGATAACAGCCGTGGCGGACATGGCAAGATTAAGTTATGCTATTATATAACCTGGCATCAGACATACAAGTACCCGGAAGCCCATGTACACAAACACGACATGGTTCTAAACGAGTCAGTCCTTCATCAAAAGTTTTTGTCCCAGTCCCTTTTTAAGGAGGGATACGTATTGCTGCCACAAACACAAACTGTTCAAAACAAACTGATTCTATTCCAGTACATTGTACTGCATGGTCCTAGGGTCCAGGTTGCCATGTCCAGTGAGACGTAGCCTACGAGTCTGACGCTGCAGGCAAGACCGGGGGACGCAGGAGCCCAGGGCGTCTGGCGTACAGGAGCCGTGGAGCCGGTCTCCAAGGCACAGCATGGTCACCTGGCCCCCCAAGTCCAGCAGCAGGTCCGACGGGGGGCACGCCTCCACCACCAACCATAGGTTGACCAACCATTCACACCTGAGCTCCTGTCTATACAGACATTTAAACACAGCAGGAGCAGCCGTACCAACCCAGGAGCTAGAAATAATAATTAGTCACAACTTTTTCAGTAACAAATAAGGATGAAGAAAACTAAAGATATCTCCTCTGATCCTGCCTGAGGAAGGTCCTCAGGAAGCTGGCCCCGGAGGTTCGAGCCGGCTGGGCCTGACAGGCCAGCCACGCTGGGACTTTTTCTAGATATTTCAGCAGAACGCGCTCCTGTGAAACATCAGCGTAATGCACACGTGCACAAACTCAACTCGTTTTCATTGATTTGGGCCCGACCTCACATTGGCTGGCGCTGGCCTCTGTGCTCCCAGCTCTGTCAGATCATCTCAGTACCCCGAGTGTCTCACGTCTGGCTTGTGTCATCGGAGGGATTCCCGTAACCGGTTGGTTTTCTTGAGAACTTTGGTGGCGGCTTCGGTCGCTTTGTGGATGCGTGTTGACGGCTCCATCAGGGTGTATGTGTGAGTGGCAGCCTATTATCAGAAGGCCTCCAGAGCCTAATGGCTTTAACTCACAGCGGTGGAGGCAGCACCTGCCCTCAATAACAACGCTCCTCACCGGGCGACTGATGAATACTGAAGCTTACCCTATCCATCTGGGGCTCAATCAGGGCTCGACACGGATCGATATCGCTCTTGTTTCTGTAACTAGGAAACGCTGTAATGGTTTTGCCACTTAATTATGCTGTTAATTGCAGACTTTCACTTTAGGGGTTCCTAAAACAGTTTGGGAATTAATGTGCACTTTTCTTTACCGGTCCTGCTGTACGGTGCGGCTGCTGAACAATCTGTGCTTTTGCTCTTGAAATAAAAAAAATTAGTTAATTGCAATGTTACATCAACATTGAGTTTTGTATTTACACTATGAATATAATTTTCTTAAAAACAACACCATATAAATAAAAAAAACCAAAACCCTCCATTCAATCACAGTAAAGATTTTCAAGGATTTCTAATTTGTTGGTATTTCACTCATTGCCGTTTAGACGCAGGATCATTTTGATTTGTAAAACGAAATCACATTTTTCTTAACCCTGCAGAGCGAAGAGCCCAAATCTAAACGGAAACAACTCGTCTTTTACTCCTCTGCGAGGAAAACGACTCTCTTTCGGGTATTTCCTGTCCTGCTTGGCCTGGATGGAAGTGGAGATGATGCTGTTGGTATTCCAGCGGTGGTGTCGGAGCGCTGTGCGACGTGAGGTCAGACGCCGCACAGCGACCCCCGCCTCGCAGCCATAAAGCACTGAGCAGACAATGGTGCGGCAAAACGCGGGGAGGAACGGTGGCCATTTTCAACGGAAGAGCGCGCTCACCCAGAGACTTTGCCTCTGCAGTCCAAAGAAACAGCAGGAGAGGGGCAAACAGACAGAGGTGTTCTGCAATGAATTATTTGGACTTAAACTGCGACGGGGACTCCGTGAGAGGATTCCAGCATAAAACTGGCAATAAAATAAAACAGATGTGGTCCTTCCTGTTTGATTGCCGTTTGGTCTCTGCAGAACCTGGATGTTTCAGGAATACACAGTGTGTACAAAACCATTTGAAGTAAGAGCCACTAAAAACCTTAATAAGAGCCTATTCCAAATGTCACGTTAATGATTTAATAAAAATAAAAAAAGCGATGACTTGAAATGGACCCTCATTTTGAGACAACAATCTTTTGGTAGAAAACTGAAGGGAAAAAAAATCGTCAGACTTTTTATTTGGGGCGCTTCGTTATAATATTACTACATTTAAATTAATTCAATATTCAAGATTATAATATTAAGTAACTCCGTTGATGAAGTCAAACCTAAATAAGGTTTTTCCCAAGATGTGCTTGTGCACAGCGTGACATTAGAAGAAACACTCCATCTGTTGAGGCTATTAGGTGTCATTTTTACCCTCTTGTGCCTAATGATCCATGCGCAGGCTGTGTGTTTGGGTGCTTGAGCGTTGTGCGGCCCCCCCGGGCGCTGTATGTTTGCAGATCTACACATCTTCAACCTCTCTGTGTGTAAACGCTTAAAGAGGCCCGGGGGCTCCGCCGCGGGCTGGAACATTGTGCTGAAGGCCGTCGGTGCTATTCTATAGACATCCATGGAAGTGGAGTGGATGGACCCCCACCCCCCTTTCTTTCTTCACCAGGAGGGAGCAGAGGGCCCATATTATTGTTAAAGACCACATGGCTTTCCTGTTTCCTTCTTTGTAAGTTTAGTCAGGCTGCTCTTCTTCACGCTGAGCTCGACAACAAGCAATAATTAAACAATGTGCACACAGTCCACTGGACCTGAGGCCAAGGCCAGCAGCCGATTAATACGTGTTTTATATACATAGACTCTATATTGAAAGTCTGTGCTTATTATTATTAATTGTTCATATTTTAATGAAAATAACTAAAAATATTGAGACTGAAGGTATTTGTATTCCTCCAGTCCTATTAGCCCAGTAATGAGCACTATATCTCTAAATATCCTGCCGCGCTCCAGATCTGTTTCATCCTCTGCTGCTGTGAGAGCGGCGCAGCAAAGAGATTCATTATAAATTATTCATATGTTTGATTGGAACCCTAAATGTTTTCAGAGGCTAAATGTATTACGCCTTCAGCCCCCCCCATGGAACCCATAGCGCCTGAAATACTATCCTGAATATACACAGAGTCCTGCAGAAAAGGAACGCTCGGATGCATTTAGCAGTCAATTCATTTTTTGGGGAGGAAACAATGCGATGGCAAATCAAGCCTTCACGCTCAGGAGGAGCCCGGGATGTGGGCTTGCCTTTGATTAAAAGAGCAAGGTGTAGAATAAAGGCCAGTTAAAGTGTTGTGTCCATATGGCCCAGGAGCCCTGAGGCTGTCCGCCTGCGCCGGGGGCTCGGGCTCCCGTCCCTCACCGTGGGACCCCAGCTGCCGAAACAAACCATTTACTGCACGCGCTGCCTCAGTCTCCATTATGGACCTTGGCTGGGGCTCAGTCTCTCTCTGCCATAATTAACAGCACCAATGCCACAACAATTACTGCCCTGCCACACACACACACGCACGCACGCACGCACGCACGCACGCACGCACAGTGCACACACAGTGCACACACACACACACACACACACACACACACACACACACACACACACACACACACACAATGAATCAAAGAAGGGGCTAATAGGAGCGAAGCGGAGCTGTTCGAAGCTTGAGAGGCTGCTGTGCGTTTGAATAAAATAAAGGGTAAAATCATTGTGCTCCAAGCCCACAATGATTAGCCTGTAATTAGTTTACATGAAGCTCCCTGTTAAATAGCAAATGCGGTAATTAACACATGACAGAAAATCAAAGGCTACTTTGTAAACATACAAGAAATAAGAGCCAGAGGCTCAGAAGGTAAATACAGATTAAAACCATACTAAATGGATGCATTACCGACTATTAAATACATGCAATTATTCTAAGAAAGCAAATTAGAGCACTGCCATCACCTGAAATGAAGGTTCGTTCCTCGGCTGGTTATGCTGGGTTATATTCTGATGATGTGTTGGATTTGTGTTTTTAAATTGACCACTGGCTGACGGAGGGGAGCAGTGCAGTTTACTGCGACTCTTTAACACATCAGTTCTGAGTTATAGATGCTTCAGCGGACGCATAATGGCCGAGCGTAAGCCGAGATATCCCAGACGTTGATTTACCGCCCCGAGTCCACGTGCTCGTGAAAATACGGTACCACCGGGAGCGAGTTCTGCTGAGATGCTGCTGGCGGAGGGACCTCGCTGTGACCTGACCTTTAATCCACAACCTGAAAGGCATCAATCCAACGGATCTGTCTGATCAAAATCTAGTCTCTGCCAATCAGGACAGAACACGCTCTGAAACGAGTGAGAATGTTCATATTATGTCTCTACCTGAGCCCATTGGTTCCCCCACAGCTCGGGCAGGGCCCGGCGGCAGCAGCTGAGGTGGCGGATGTCACGGCGGACGGTGCCACCACCGCCAGACTCAGCGTCCATCTTGAAAGGCCAACACGGGACGTCCATGTTCTGACTCATCAGCTTGGCGAGCGCGTCATGCCGCTGACGATCAACCGATGAACAAGTAGAAACGGGAGTCAGAAGTTCTGGAAATGGTTTGGTTTGGTACCAAGGCCCGAGCAGGGTTTGTGTTTGAGTCCCACCCGGGGGAGGGAGCAGCACCAACACCTCGGCACCGATGAAGATCCTCCTCCTTGGCGCTGTAGAGCTGGGCCCCGGTGGATTCTGGTCCCAGGACCCAAACTCCTAACTCCTCGGCCAGAGCCAGGTCATCCACGTCGGCCACGCCCACCACGATGGAGGCCGCCCCGGCCTGGATCAGGCTCCGGTTGAGCCGCAAAGTGCATGGGCTGCACTTGAGTAGTGTGGAGAGACACATGTGAAGAGTCTTTGAAGGGGCGGAAGAGGAGATGGATTCAGAACCTCAGAGTTCTTCGGTTTGTCGCGTGACCTGATTCACCGCATCCAGACGGATGCATCGTGGTCACAGCCGCCGGGGCTCCACCTCCGCTGCATTCCAGCAGGTTGGATTGATACAAGCTGCCACCGCACGGCCTCCGCTATCCCTCACAGCTTTAATGTGTGTTAGCAACGAGCTCCTTGGGAATACAACTAATTACTTCACATCTGGATTTATTTGATCCACGTGGAATCGTCCCTTCTGTCTCGCGGCAGAATGCGCTGCAGCGATTCATCTCAGAAACACGCCAGGCACAGTTTAGCAGGAAAACAGCAGGAAAATCAATAGGGAAAAATGTATAAGGCCATACCAAGGAATACATTTAATTTAGGGTAAATTGTAGTAAACAAAAATACAATTAAGTAAGGGTTTGGTTTTTATTATCCAAATTAATTAGGTTATTTATTAAGAAAAAATATGAATATATCAAAATCGACCTACACCTTAGTATGTGTAAAAACAGATTATTTTTTACACATACAGGCTGGTTCTGATGTTCTCTAAATATAATAATTATTATTACGCTAATGGTTATAGTTATGAATATAATTATGATTATTATTGTGAATATTATGATAATTATTATTATCTTTATTGTTACCATTATTATTATTATTATTATTATTATTATTATTATTATTATGTGTGTGTGTGTGTGTGTGTGTGTGTGTGTGCGTGTGTGTGTGTGTGTGTGTGTGTGTGTGTGTGTGTGTGTGTGTGTGTGTGTGTGTGTGTGTGTGTGTGTGGCAGGGTTGTTGCTCTTATTTGAGCTCGAATGATAAAAGGTCTGGATAAAGAAGGTCAGGAAACGACAGCTCCAAAAAAATATTCTTGGCCACATCAGACTCTCAGGTCCCTCCTCTGGGGCCCCCTGGCACCTCAGCAGGCCGCCGTAGTAGCGGGACCCGTCACCCCCCAGGGGCCGAGGAGACGCGTCAGGATGCACAAGCAGCGAAGGTAGGAGGTTTTAATAATGAAGTAAATACTACGCTGCCGCCTTGGACGTGGAACAGTCGGCTGATCTGTGAGAAGCCCTTGAGGGTCAGACACTGGCTCCTGGAGTAACCCGCCGCCCTCCACGAAACAGAAAGAAACGCTTCGGTGGCAGATTTGTCTCCTCGCTACTGTACTCCAAGAGCACTACCAGAGGTACGGTTTGGATTTGATTGTCATTGTTTTTGGAAGCTGGTTGGCTTTCATGTGTGGATTATTACGTGAACACAAGGGGAGAGGTGGTGGGTGAGTAGTAACTGTACTCAGCTGCATGTACTTTTTTCTGAGTAGAATTTTTCAAGCAATGCTTTTTACTTTAATGACTACATATCTGTCTAATTTGGAAACATCTCTCTCTTTTTATCAAGCAAGCATAAGCAATGGATCCTCACCGGCACACACAAAACCCAAGAAAATGACCGGAAAACAAGCTTGAATCTTCTAGGAACAGAAGCAGAGTAACTAGAGTTTCAGTAACAATGTGATCCAATACTCAGTCGTTAACTTTTACTCACGCTTGAGTGAAAATTCCAGACTCGACCCGCCTGCATCAGAGCAAAGTGATCTTTAATTTAGCCCAAAAATGGAGTAAAAAGGAAAGCGAGTAGGAGTGACATCCCAGCAGCCAGCCGTCACATCCAGCGATACCTCGAGGATTCTCCGTGTCTGTCTGGGTTTCTGCCTGAGAGAGAATCCTCAAATGAATCAAGGTAATTAAATGAGTGGATTCATGCTAATTAACAACAATGGGGTTCAACTTTCTAATTATCCTTGTTCGCACGCCACTCTCCGTAGCCACCCCAAGTGCAAATAAAGCATTCCATCTGCTGGTAATTAGGCTTAATAATTTTAGACAATCGCTCAATGATTTACAATGCACACGCCTGATTACAGTCTAAATGTGAGCACCCCGTCGAAACTGGAACAAGAGGATAATAGCTCGCAAGCTATGTTTAGAGGATGTTCTACTTCTGCTTCTTATCCTTTTTTTTTTGCGACCACAGTAGTGTGAGCAGCAGCGCTGCTATGTCGTCTCATATAATGGCTTTTCATTTATTTAATCTGAAAAAAAAAAAAAAAATTAAATGGTGATTTAGAGCAAATTGTTGTGTGGCACATGTGTGCTGTCGTCCTCAGGGCTCTTTCCTGCAGAGACCATTTGAATAAGACAGCCCGGAGGGTGTGTGTGTGTGTGTGTGTCTGTGTGTGTGTGTGTGTGTGTGTGTGTGTGTGTGTGTGTGTGTGTGTGTGTGTGTGTGTGTGTGTGTGTGTGTAAGAGAGAGTGTGTGTGTGTGTGTGTGTGAGTGTGTATGTGCTGCTGGCAGAGAGAAAGAGAGAGAGAGAGAGAGAGACAGCAATGGAGTGAGAGAGAGCTACCTAATGAAGGGATGTGGTAAATGGTCCTTTTGGAGAACTGGGTGTGTTTCCAGTTGGCTGCCAGATGCTGGAAATAAAGAAGAGCAGCGATAAGGGATGTAACTGCCGGGCGCACACACACACACACACACACACACACACACACACACAAGAATGAACCATCTTCATCTCCATCATACGCTCCGTCTCTCACTGGGTCGAACAGAAACAAACCAAGCATGAAAATCCACCTTCATTCAATGAAGCGCCGACTTATAGCATCTTCTCCCAATTAATTCAATCACAGAGGTACACGACGCTACTGCCAGAGGAAGTTTAGCGACTTTAATTAACAGGTTTAAACATGTTTAAGGGGAGACTATATTGTTGGGGGTACACATCACGTGACGGTACAGGCATGTAGACAGTAATATGACAGCCCTATTCAGGAGGACGTCACCCCGCGACGAGAGCGGGCGGAGAGCGCCCTCACACTGCGCTCTGCCGGAGCTAATGAAAGCCCGCGTTTCACGGTGTTATCCCACCAGGTTGCCCCCTCCACATCCAGACACAGATCCATTTCCCCGGGGAGAGCTGAGAACAACTTGCATGTAGAAAAAACACTCAACACACCGTCATGAACCGTGAATTATTACAAACATAACTAGTGACGAGACAAGAGTCAGTCGCCACCAGGCCTTTGATTTGATGTCGAAATTATTGGTTTTGAACTCAACTGAAGACGTTTGATATCCAGGCAGGGATGACAGTGAGGCCCTGTACACGAAAACAGAGATATGCTTTTCCTTCTCGTTGTTCATGACGACCATCCAACTTCTCCACCTCACTCAGAGTGAGACAGTGACACTGTCTGGTGGCTTCAGGTGGGAGGAGGAGCTTGGACATAAAGGACTCAAATGCTTTATTCCAGATAAAAAAAGAAAAAAATATCACCTCATTTTGACTTGACCTTTAGTTTCAAGAGTAGGGTTCAGTTTGTCCCCATTTAGTAAGATTGAATCGGGTTTGAAGGTCCAAACACAATAGTGTGTCCACACATGTGATCAGCACATGAGGGACAACTTCATCCTCGTCGTCCAGACAGGTTGTGGAATGACATAACAGCAGATAAAATAACATAAAAGCACAACCAATCACCTGGAAAGAGAGAAAGGAGGGGTCGTTTTGGGAGCGGTCCGACCCGCGCTCTGCTGCGCTGGTTCCGCAGCTCACTGCAGCCTCTCGCCCGCAGCGCCACATCTGGGCGTGCCTCGGCCAGGACGTGGCCACGGTTCCCGCCGCCCACTTGCGTCTGAGGCGGCGCGGGAAGGCCGACCGGGCCAAACTGCGCCTCCAGCAGGCCCCGGATGAGGACAGCGCCGGAGCAGCTCCGTTCCAGGCGCAGGGACCCCGGCCCGGGTCCACGGCGAGCTCCCTCAGCGGCTTCTCCAGAGCTCGCAGAGCGTCCGCCACGACGCCCCAGCACCGGCCCAAGCGCTGCCCGAAAGCGACGGGAGTTCTGCGGCTGCCGGGTCGATCCGCCCCGCCGTGACGGAGATCCATCCATGCTCCGCCCGGCGACCGGTGCAGCAACTTTCAAAGCTTCACAGAAAATGATTCACATTGAGGTTGTGGTAACACCGCCGGAACTGAGAGTTGAAATCCAATTCTTACCTGAGAGCTTTCAGAGCGGAGAAGCTTGTGGTGGTCCGAGCTCTGGGAAGCAGCGGAGGGAGGTGGTGCTACTGGTGCTGCTGCATCGTACACAACCAGCTGAATGCCGTATCGTATGCCGGATTTTCTCTACAAATGAAGGATTAATAAAGTCTTATATGCAGTCATCCATAACAAATGACATGCACTGTGGGATTGAAGTATCTCACGGCCAGTGAGGGGATTTCCGCGCGTAAGTTTGGATTGACTTTCACACTTATATAATAGAAAGGTGTAATCACCGGTGTTGCAGCGGCACGGTCTCAACGCGATGCCTGATTGCCACGGAGCCAACGCCTTTGTTCGCAGGATCCCATGCCAAGCTTCCCAAATCCAAAACCTTTCCCGAGGAGAGAGAGAGAGAGAGAGAGAGAGAGAGAGCTTTTCTTCTCGTCCGCCCAAGCGTTAGAGCTGTGGCTAATGACTTTGTAATTTAAAATCATCCATTTGCGCCAAATCAACCTTTTCACCACGTCGATGAGTTACAGGTGAAATACAGCGTGCAGGCTTTTCCGAAAGTTCAGGGTCACCGGAACGGACTCGCCCGCCCTGAGGGAAGGGGACGGAAAGCCCAGAAAACTCTCCTCCGTCACATCCTCCTTCACACCTGCAACCACTTCAAAATAAAAACACCAACATCATGACACCAAGAATATCATAGGCTGTCACTGCATGAAATGAGATATATACTGAGACTGAGGTGCACTACCAATATACTCACGGTGACATATTAAATATATTTGATTCTACCGTATTGAATGAAGTAGCTCTAAACATATTGTGTCTTCTCATACAACAGAACAGAAAATAAACATTATTTTTCGTCACTCAACATACCACTGAGATAGAAGTAACGGATCAACAAAAATTAAAAACAGAACGCAAACTATAATTATTTAAATAGTAGTAAAATAAAATACGTCCAAATCACAATTGACAAGTAGCCTGTGCTAAACAGATTACATTCAGGCCAAAGTGCAGATCGTCCGTGCAGATGAAGCCGCCGTTTACCTGCTCTCCTCCGCCTCTCCTCCACCCAGCAGAGCTGATGTTCCCCCGACGCGATGGGGCCTGTGATCACTCTGGGACGTGTTCCCTCAATTGAAGAAGGTCTATATATTAAAGTGGTACATTTAATATAACAAGTACTACAAAATATGCTGACATCAAATATTATAAAAAGAAAAATGACTTGATTTGTAAATTATCCATAAGCACCAGCGCCATAATAATAATAACATACATTTTGTCAACATAAGCACCCTCAAAAGGAGAAAGTGTACAGTATGATATTTTAATCTTTAGCAAAATGTCAGATTTTACACAAATATCAATAAAGGTAATTTCAAAAGGCCAATAATTTATACTGTTCTCATGGTCTTTTTTCCCTATTCTCCTGGACCTTTACGAAGCAAACCACCGAATTTATGGCATGGTTTAGCTTCCACCCGAAGCTGAGGACGGAGTTTTCTGGATTTCTTTATGAAGTAATAGATTGAATTGTCTCCGTTGTGCGAAGATAAATATGAAGTCGAAGCCGCGGAGCCGCTAGCAGTCGCCCACCTGCTCCTTTCTCCACAGACCACTGAGCTCTCTGACAGACTACAGGTAGCAGCCAGGTGCCCAGAGAAATCCCCCTTAAAGGCACACATCTGTCTCGGAGGGCCTGAAATACGGCGGGCACCTATGGAAAAATTGCAGAAACGCAAAAAAGCTGTCCCTGGCGAGAGCCGAGCGGAGATGAGCTGGCCTGGGACGGCCGGCAGCGTGCCAGTGGTTTGCAGGACGTTGAGCTACAGCTGTCCCACTGGCACGCCGCCCCCCACGCTGCTGTCCGGAGACAGATGTAAAGCAGCCGTCCATGCAGTGGCAATCAGGCGGCGGCTTCCTTACTGGAATGCTGATGTGCTGCAATCTGCCGCTTTCTGCAGCCAGTCTCTCTCTCTCTCTCTGTCTCTCTCCCTCTCTCCCCCTCCCTCTCCCTCTTAGGGCCTCCATTCCATTGTGTCAAGTACAGGTGCACAGAAAAGGTAAAAGTAAGGTGCGTAAAATATGTCTAAAACTTGCCTTGACCTTTCGCAAAGATTAATTTGTTTGCAGCGAAAGGTGCTGGCTGCCATCGCTAAGCCGAGGGACCTTTATGCCGCCGCATCGTTCTGAGCGGGAAGACTTGAGGCAGCTCCCGGCGCCGGCCGGCCTCATCGCTCTTCACTCCGACATAAAGTGTCTGTCGTTGGGATTAAGGGAACAGCAGTGCTGCCCGATGGATTTTGGTTGGCTGTCGGAGCTCATATTTCCTCATAACGTCTTCACCGAGACAAGCGCCGCACGCTACAATTGATATGAATAAACTGAAACAAAGAGAATCAATATCCAGAGATAGAGGAAGAGAACGGGGGCTGTGAACCGGATGAATTACGGCCAAAAGTGCACACGGACAAATATTTTAAAGCTGCTTATTCTGCTCGCTCCCTGACAAGCACCTTACTCAAGAAATATAAGAGCGGGAGCGGATTCCGACGTCAGCTCCACAGAAACGCGGCGACCACGGCCTCAGAGCGGGCGGGGCCAATTTTCCGGAGGATCCGCGGCTTCCCGGCTTCCCGGTCTCCGAGGAACCGCGGTGAAATCACTCCCTGCTCCTTCGTCACCACGTGCACGGCAACAGCACCGCGCCTGCGATGAGCTGTTCCAACCAGGCTGAATCCTACTGTTCATGTCATTATATGTCATTTATCAGCTTTGTCTTGGAGAAGGGATTCCGTTGGGATCGGCCTTTAATCTGAACGACAAAACACCATGATAAAGGGTGACGTTGAGGTCTTCGGTTAAGGGTGGTTTAGTTTTGGTCTGGGCTTGGTGTGTTTAAGGTCATGGTGATCATCTGGGATACATTATTGACCAATCCTAGTGATCGTAGGGGAGTCCTCACTCCCATCGGTTGGATAAGATGCTTTTCTACTAATACAGGAGAAAACCATAATATAATTTTAATTTTAATATTTTAGAAGAATAACAAGTCTATGTACATCATGCTTACCAGAATCCCCGCCCCGCCCCTCGCTAGATCGATGTTTGCTATTTATCAAAAATGTATTAATATTACACATGTCGTGTGTCCAAGTCGCACCAAAGTGGACACTGCACGTCCTTGGGTCCACGGCCACACACCCGCCAAAGGTGAAGTAGATCGGATGAACGGTCTCGAGATAATCTAAGGACATACAGCCGTACAGAGATTCCTTCATTTACAGTTAGATTAAAAAAAAAAAAAACATTGAAAAGAAGAACGACATCAGAGTGCGTCTCTGCAGAATAAAAGTGTGCATGATGGGTGAGGTTAACCCTTCGCAGATCACCATGGTTCTAGATAAACGGGAATATGGGCAGTGAATGGAGCAGTGTTAAGTGCTGCTGCTGCTTCACAGCGCAGATGTGGTTTGGAGTTGAGTCTCGGGTCCAGGTGCACGGTGACTCCGTTCGTGGGCTGGGCGGGATTATGGAACAGCCGCATTGTTACCGCTGATCCGTGCTGCACGGGAACAAGGGAGCAGACACACAGTCGTGGTTGGGACTGACGTGTGATAAGTTTTGGAAAATAAATCTATTTCAAAATCTATTTTTTACTCACTCCTCTGTTTTTATTAAGGACACAAATAAAACACAGGAATGACTGAAAGCCTTCTCCCCAGGTGAAGCCATGTTAAGGTCGCCCGGCTTGCGATGGATGACTGGCATGTTCCCCAATGGTTTCCTGTGATAGATAGATAGATAGATAGATAGATAGATACTTTACTGGTCTCCAGAGGGAAATTGCAGTGCCACAGCAGCTTGCATCAAAATAGGCAATAATAAGAATACCATAATAAAAACACAATAATAAGAATGCAAATAGTAAAATTAAATAACTGAATTTATTACACATGATAACAGGGAAGGTAGCATCAGTTCATTTTTCTACAAGCTATAATTAAAGCTATAAACCATTTGGGGATCTGCACTGTGTGCCTTCTAACGTCGTCAACAGCTGGAAGTACGAGCAGCAGCCTGTTGACAGCTTGAACACACTGCTCTACGTGGCTCTGGTGGCGGAAGACAGAGCGGCCCAATCACTTCATCCATTCCCTTCAAAGACCTTGAAACATCGCCGTTGTTTCCTCGCGGGGAGCCCCACCCTGACGCCGCTCTGGGTCCGGCGGTTGGCCCGCCCCACCCTGACGCCGATCTGGGTCCCGCGGAGGGGCTTGGACGTCCAGCTTCTCTCCACCTTCTACCCGGATGCGCCTCAGTTGTCTCAGATCACTTGTCAAATTGATTTTTCAGTTCTGACTTTCACTTCAAAATTCCGACTTTAAAGTTTGAATTCTGAGATTAAAATCTGAATATTGGGATTAAAGTCTCATTCTTGATTTAATCCCAGAACTCAGACTTTAAAGTCCGAACTCAAATACCGTTTTCACATCTGGCCCTAATCGTCTTCCGTAGAATCCTACCTGCAGAAAATAACATTTTCTGGATCCAATCTATTGAGAAAACATTAATTATTTTGTTCTAAATGGATTCAATGTTCATTTAGCTGGAAGAGGCCTTTCCCAGCTGTTCGTGGCTTCCGGGAGTGTCAGTCATGCCCAGTACAACGAAGACAACATTTTACACCTGAATAACCGCACGGCACCGCTACGGTGGCCACGAAAGTCAACATTTTGAAACAGATCAAACCTTGTTGAGCCACGTGTTGCCATGGCAATGAAACGCTGACGCTGCATTCAAGCCACGTGGGAATTACAGGTCGGACCGTTTGCTTCGTCCGAAGAAAGAACGTGAAGTTGTTCACGCTTTAACCTAAACGAACCCGTTAACACAGAGTAAAGGTTCCCTAGAAAAATGTGTTTTTTGAAAAATTTATGTCTGTAACAAATTTACAGATTCGACTAAAATATATCAAAGAACAGCAGAAGAAAGAAGGCAACTTTTCTTTATATTATTTAAATAACTAATGCATATATACATATTTAAATATTTGAATAAATACATGTACCCGAATTTAATTCATAATAGTATGCATTTAAAAAAAAAATAAGCTAAATTTAACGTTAATTCACTACAAACAAAAAACAATTAACTATTTTACCATTATTTTTCTATGTATTATTCAAGTCGGCAGCTTACGTGAACGACTTAACATTTGAAACGTCTTGTTCCCATTTTTCCAGGGTGACTTGAACGCAGCATCAGTCCAGGAAGTACTTCCTCAGCCACAGTTGCAATCGGATGATTATATCGAGTCTTAAAGAAAAGAAGCTTCACATGAGTCCTAAAGAAAAGAAGCTGCACATGAGTCCTAAAGAAAAGAAGCTGCACATGAGTCCTAAAGAAAAGAAGCTGCACATGAGTCCTAAAGAAAAGAAGCTGCACATGAGTCCTAAAGAAAAGAAGCTGCACATGAGTCCTAAAGAAAAGAAGCTGCACATGAGTCCTAAAGAAAAGAAGCTGCACATGAGCCCTAAAGAAAGAAGCTTCACGTCGCAGCCGCAGCTTTTCGTCAACTTCTTCTTGTTTTTCTTCCCCGTTCAATTCAAGACGGTGAACCGGAAGTGACGCGTCCGACCGAAGTTGAAAGTTGACCGCCGACACGCCGATGCTGCGTTCAGGTCCTGAGCGAGCTGCGCGAAGTCTGTCGACGCCGAAATACATTCTGCTGGAATACGAACAACAGCTGAAGAGTAAAGAAAGTGTTTCGAATGAGTAACGTGTTGGTTGTAATGTGTAATCTGGTATAGACGTGATATTATACATAGGTTTGGGGTTATTTGAATTACACCTGATGCGTCATGTTTATCGACATCCTCAAATAAATGTTACGCGTTTTGTTTATCGCGCCATTTCAAATTTTAGGATATTTGCCGGTGATGGCGTCAAGGTGCAGCCAGGGCGGAGGAAGAATATTCAGGTGAACGCGACCGGAGCCGCGTTTCGTGGCTGGAAGCTCACGGCTCCCACCTCTCGCAGAAGACGTGAACGCAGCGCGACTGCAGCTGACGGCGGCGTCGGTGGCGCTGGAGCTGCTTGAGCCGTCTTCAGCTTCGACCAGCGGCGGGGGAGCGCGGCCATGTCGTCGGACGAGGAGACCGCAGCGGCGAGTGTTCCGTGTGTGCTAATCACAAGCTGCGACGCCGCCTTCAAGGAGGAAGAGCTGATAAAACGTAGGTTCGGTGAAGCGGGGCACGGCGGCCAATGGACCCGCTGCGGTCGCCAGGCTAGGCTAACGTTAGCTTGTGGACTCAGAGTAGTTTTACTGTAAATGTCAACAAGTCGTTCATGACTCGTGATTGAATTTGACCTTAATTCACACGGCATGTGCTTCCCAAATGCGCCCCGCGATCAAGAGCGTGTTAACATGTTAATACATGACATAAAACACAGCTGCTCAGTGTGTTATGGGAGATCCAGGGGGGAAACGCAGCTTCTCTGTCCGGACAGAGGAAGCTGCGTCAGCCCGGGTCCGGCCCCAATGGTATGAAGCTCCTGTTTGGCGTTAAATTCGCCGCTCCTTGTTTTTTTTCTTCCTTCCAGAGATCTTGAGCTCCCAGACTGTACCAGAGCCAGTTAAGAGGGAGGACAGAGTGGTGTGGTACCCGTGGACCATCAACAACAAGTACTACACCGCGGATGTCGGGCTGTGTGTGGTGCCAAGCACGTTCCAGATGAACTCAGAGATTGCACAGTCCACGCAGGCTTTCATTGCGTATTTTGACAGCACAGCGGTGGGTGACGGTTCAAAACGTATACCCCTGCACTGGATTTTGCCTGTGCTCCGTTATCACTCTTGCGTGTGTCTTGTTTTTCTGCAGAAAGGTGGTCTGGAGAAACTGTCCCCATGGATATCAGTGGTGGAGGATCTGACTCCGGAGGTGCTGATTCTGGTGTGTGACCGAGTCAGCGAGGAGGGTGAGTATCACTTCACCACAACCACAAACCGATCTTGATAGTGTGCAGAGCAGCTGTGCGGCCATTGAGTTTCAAACTGTTCTGCAGGGGTCGGCAGACACGCGGCCCAGCAGTGGTGTTTATCTCACGCCTTCGAGCTGGTGGAACTCAACCCTCAAGATCTGCCGGACGAAGACGGTGAGTGACAGGTTTTCACTCCTAAAATTGTAGAAATTACACAATGTGGATTCTCTATGAAAGAATCATACAATAGTTTTCTATGGTCTTGTGTGGGGGGAAAAAATAAAATAAAAAAATCGAAATAGCCACAATTTTTAATTTCAAGCCCCAATTATTGAATCTGAACTGTAGTTACATAATACGGTCACATTAAACATGTTTTTGATCAATCAAGAATACACTTTTCACTAACATCTTCCTCAATGAATAAAGTCGACGAGCTTGTAAACTTCAGTTCTTATTTATATAAAGACAGTTTCCTGTGGGAGTGCATGTGTGTAAAATATATCCTACCTGAGACGTGTTTTTTCTGCCACATTCATATTCTCTTTGTTTTTCCTGCCAGACGACTTTCCAGAGTCCACAGGAGTGAAGCGGATCGTTCAGGCCCTCAACGCCAACGTGTGGTCCAGTGTGGAGATGAAGGATGGTGAGACTTTGATTCCAACACGGTTATTTAAAGGGGACCTATTATGAAAAACTCACTTTTCAGTGCTTGTGCACATACATTTGGGTCTCTGATGCAGCTACTAACACACACACTGTGAAATAAGACAAACCCAGTACGTTCTTGTGAGCTGTCTGTTTCAGAAAACATGTCCTCAAACGAGCCGTTCGGCTTTGCTGCCCTGATAAGATGTTACCGAGGGAGTTGTTCTAATTAGAACCACTTTCCATCCGAGTAAGTCAGCAAACAAATCTTTTAAAAAGAAAGAGGAATTAATACCAATTGTCCGGGAAGAGACTGCAGATGATGGAAGTTTCTTTCTTTAAAAAAAAAAAAAAAAAAAATCTGCTGTAGATAGACTGAAGTGTGATCCGCTGTGCCTTTCTCCAAACAAAACCAATAAAAATAGTGTGTTTTTATTGTCGATGTATTTATTTATTTTATTTTCCCGCGTTCACATGAAACAAAATATCCCCGCCCCAGAGTGCCGGTGCATCGTGGTGCAGTGTCGGCAACGAAAGTCAGGACAAAGATTTAAATGAGGCCTTGTAGATCTAATATGAGTGAAGAGTCAGCAGCTGGATTGCTTATGTCTCGCCTCAAATTATTTCACAAACAGATTTTGGTGGACCAATGAGGTGAAATCAGTGAAAGTTACGGAGTAAATACAGCGGAACCTGGAAGCCATGCTCAAACACCATTGGCTCACAGTACTAGGGGCCTCAGGAGGGTGGCCCCTCCCACAAAAAAACAGCACTTTTTGGAACAGGATGTGTATAGAGGTATGTTATGATGCATAATCTGAGTGGTAATGTTTTGGGGACCTCAGAGACCTGCATTAACGTGTGTAAAAAGGAGCATAATAGGTCCTCTTTATCACAGCTCCCTGCAGTGAAAACAATGAGTAGCACAGACGGTTGTAGCACTTTTTTTTTTTTTTTTTTTACTCGGTGCTTTGTAATGACAACATGAGGCTTTTTTCTCTGTTTCTTAGAGCACAACCAGGGTTTTGGCCTGATGAGCAGCCTGGTGGCTTCCAGACACAACAACATCCGCAGCGCCCAAGACCCGACAGTCAGTAACAGTTTATGATGGGTTTTTTTTTTTCTATCATTTGATCCTTTAGACGTTTTGTCGGCCACTGATTAAATGACTTATTACATCACTGAAAATGAGTTTAGGGGCATTCTAAAATGTCTCTCTATTCAACGACAGTCTTCCAGTTCGCCAGCAGAGGGAGCAAATGACAGCGAGGAGGCTGAAGCTACAGAGACGGACGGCGGCTCACACCCTCCGGCTGACGCGGTTGGTGAGTGAAACACAAGTCTTAATGAACCTCCAACAACAAATAAAACCTTTCGTCGTGTGACGGCTGCAGGTGTAAGCGCTGCTTTTTGTTCTCAAAGACCCGATGACCGACCTGGACATCCAGGAGCTCGCCAACCTGACCGCAGGAGACGCAGACGTGGACAACTTTGAGCGCCTCTTCACAAAGCTAAAAGAGATGAAAGGTGAACGGCTGATGAACAAAAACACAGCATCAGCATCAGTGCAGCACACAGCACAGCATGGGATGAAAAGATATTTACAGTATTTGCCACCTGACTGTTTAGTGCTTGTGCAAAAGTAAAAATGCTGTTTTTGACTTTCAGACAAAGCCTCATCATTACCTCACGAGCAGAGGAAGGTCCACGCAGAGAAGGTAAGAGCATTCCCCTTGACGACAAGTAAAGGGGGTTTATAGTGTCTATAACGCTTGGTTATTTCCTTCAGTTTTGAATGTGATTATCAACTAAAAATGTTTGTGGTTTGATTTGTGCTTTTATTTTTATTTTATATGGATTTGTGTAGCGTCTTTCTACAATGCAAACAATTGTTGCATAATGCTGCTGAGAATAAAGTTTGGCCAAAAATAAACATTTTCATCCGCGCAGTCAAGTCGGTCTATGTACAATCTGCTCATGTAACGGATTAAAATGTTGCTTACCTTAAATGAACTTTAGAGCAGTCATATGATGAACTGTGATGTGTCGGTAAACTAAAATTCTCTCTTTGCGTATTTTAAGATTGAATTCCATGCCAGGATGTTTGACAGGGACCTGAATCTGCTTCCCAGGTTGCCAAAGCGTTTTGGATGGCCATCGGCGGAGACGAGGACGAGATAGACGGTTTATCATCGGGGGAGGAAAGCTAAACAAAACCAACTGGTGATCGATTTGCCCGTTTCCCCGGTTCCTTCCTCCTTCCCCAGGGCCTGTTGAGGTCCAGAACCCCGTGAGCCAAAAGCAGCACGGACACTCAGACTGCAATACAGCGCTGTGTAGGATAGTAATATTAAAGAGCTTTTCTCTACATGAAATTGATTATGCAAGGCAGGTGTGTGGACAAAAAGCCTTTTGGAAGAAAGTAATGTGCAGTTTAGTGTCGGTTGTGGACTGTTCCTGCTGCATGTCAGCTCCTGGATGAACCGTTTCTATTGGCGGTGAGTTACCAGACTTGAAACGCATGGAACGACAAACGGAAGAAACACGACTGGTTTATTTTCAAACCTTAATATTGATTCTATGTGTTTAGGTACAATTGTCACATTTATTTCAAAGTGGCATGTGCCTTCCAGCGGTGGTTATTTGTAAGGTGTTACGTGCACATTCGGTTGATTTAATCCAAATGATTAAAGACTAATTATTTTTATTTAGCATTATTTGTGTATATGTAATGCGTGGAGAATCATGACAGATTATGGATTCACAGTACAGGAAATAGAACTGATAAACTGTTTCACTTCATTATTTTTAGCTGTGCTGTCAGCATGCTGGACGTACAACAGAGTATTTGTGCCATTGCATCTGGGACAGAGTTAGTCTGCAAGTGGAGTTCAACCTCTCAACCTGCAATGCAGCGCTTTATTCATTCTTAAATCGTCAACAACTGCTACAATAACTCTGTCCTGTGTGCGAGCTGTGGGGCGAGCAGAGCACAGAACCACCACCAGCCCCCCCTCTATGGAAAACCGTCTCACTATGTTGTGGTCTATAAAGAAGAATCACCACGGGTGCGACAAATAAACATAAACAAACTACCTGTACATGGAAAAAGATGAACATGGAACAAACATGTACATGAAAAAACAAACACATGGAAACATCAGACGACATGTACATGGAAAAACAAACACAGAAACATACATGTACATGGAAAAACAAACAAACATACATGTACATGGAAAAACATGACATGTATTGGAAAAACATTAGATCAAGCAAAACTGGAAGAGCAATTGAGCATGTGGCCTCTTCCTGTTCTAGTTATGGCAGTAAATGAGAACCTCCATTTTCACTTCCATTTTTATTAAATTCTCACATAACGATGGTCATTTCAAAACAAAGTTGACAAACATGGAAAAAACATGAAACAGAACTAACGCTGTGAGAGTACAAAGGAATATGGCTACCGATATAGATCTAGAAACTACTTAAAACGTATACACAGGGTTTGAGTTTAGCACCGTGTAACTGTTTGGAACAGGTCACATGACACCAGAGTTGAGGCTATAAGTGCAGATTATTAGGATAGTGATTTAACGTACACCAAGCATTTTACACATGCTTTATACTGGAACAGGGTTGAGTGATGTGGAGAACTGGAGAAGCAACACAAGTATCACCACTGATGCTTTTAAACTGAGCTTTACACCAAGTTGTAGCCGTCTTCTACCCATGTGGCGTAGCGGAACATACTGTTTTTCAGGTTCAAAACTTTTATTTTTTTTTTCCTATTTCCTCGATAACTAAGTGCTCTGTAGGGAAGTGCCACCTTGAAGGTCACTGCTGGTGCGTGCTCTACCACAGGAGTATCAGATGCAGAAACCATAACAGAAACTTCACACCGACACTGTTCACAATATGTTCCTATAATGGAAAATATTTGGTTCCTGTAACAGCTGGTGCGGTATTTGCATGATTCAGAAACCCTCAATTTTGCTCTGAACATCATTAAGTCACTTGTTTTTCCAAAGAGATGAGATGGCTTAGTCTGGAATGGCTACTGCGTGTCCAACGTGCTTTCGTTAAACCAACCGTGTTTTTTCACACACATTACATCGTATTAATGGCGCTCAACTTCCTTTCAGCACGTTGTCATGACGACGCTGCATAGAAACTATTACCGCTGTCCCACCCTGGTGTGCAGTGTTTGCATACGAGGATATTACACCGGACGTGGTATGATGCCTTGTACTATTCACATACTACAGTATGTCATGCTTACTATGGTTTAGGACATAAACAGCAGCAGTCTGCCGTTCCAGACGCAGCGTGCAGCTCTTCTCTCTGCCGAGCTTTCTCCTCATGACATATACACACACGTCAGCAGGAAGTCCGCTCTGCCGTTTGAATAAATGGGATCACAAAAGACCTCAAATCATCACAAGGTATAAATATTTATGTACAATGATCATAGGGGGGGGGGGGGGGGGTAATAAAAATATATTCCTCATGCAGGACACTATGTAAAAATAAATTACAAAATGTCTCTTTCACTGAGCAAAATACTTTTCATTTAAGGGGTTTTCTGAGGAAACACAAGCTTAAGTATATTTTCCTGTTCAAAAATAGCTAGTGCCAATTGAAGGAATAATCATAATTCAATTGAGGCCAAAGTACTTTGTACCTTGTATATATTTTATTTAACAATTACTCAAAATCGTATCATTTTTTCAAACTAAAGCTACACTGATAAATAAGACTTCCAATTCATGATTACAAAAATAATAATAGGGGCCATTAAAAAGCCTAACACTAATATAATTTAGATGAAATAGCCTTGAAGCGTACAAGCGCTGACATGATAAAACAAAACGCAAAAATTAAAAAGTAATTTCAATGTCCGTTATGTTGCGTCAACATGTTCCTGATACTGTGTGGATGCACGATGAATAAGTTTACAGTGAATTAAATACTTTTTAAAAACCTACTGCTAACATGCTGCGGCGGACTGTTGGGCACAAGACAACATAGAAAATTAGGAAACTATCCGATGGAAACATCACTGGCTACTCTGACAAAGTGCTTTACAGTGTGTGAGGTGGGCTGTTGGAACCTGGTGAGGGATGTAATTGACCTTTTTTCCTCCGAGGAATAACCTTTTACTTATTTTATTCTCCTCCCGTGTGGGTTGTGTGTGGTGGTGGTGGTGGTGGTGGCGGTGGCGGCGGCGGCAGCTCAGTGAGGTCCTGCTCCTAGGACACGCTGGAGCAGCGGATGCTCGGGGAACCCATCTGAGTCAGCACCTTGTCCAGCCACTGCAGAGGCCCGTTGAGGTGCAGCTCAATCCAGCAGGGGGTGCTGGTCACCGTCTGACGCCTGGGGATGACAAGTGAAGACAAAACTGGATTTATTCTGGGAGACACTGCTGTGCCAGTTGGCCAAGAAAATAGGTGCAGAGGTAAATACACAATTAAAAATAGTGATAAAATAGTAAAAAAATAATGAAAGTAGCAATTACATGATCTTATGGCCTTAATATAATGCATAAGGATGATGCTTGAAAGTGTCTGAACGTGTGTAGCAAGGCCACCTGAAAGTTAAAAAAACCTCAATCTAAGGTTCCCTCATAAGGAGCAGAAGTGGAAGTCATCATTGGATTACAAACAACCCCACAAACCTGTTCACTATAATACTATCGGGGAATTGAGTTTAAAGTTATTTGTCCATTGAGAAGGCAGTTTAATGTGCAACTATTGGCTTGATGACATAATGTGCCTTTTCCTTGAACTGGAAGCTTTAGAATTAGTGCGGAGAGTCTAAACTCCCGGTCGGCATTTCCGTAGCGGAAGTCAGACCAATGACAGTTTGGAGTGCAGACTCGCTGACTTCACCTCCGACATTCTTAATATGTTACTCAGCTTTCCCCTGCACATCTGCTGGCGAACGATCCGTTACACTTCCCCCGTTCCTCTCCTCAGTTTATCATCAACGCTTGGACAACAGATAAAGGCAGGAGGCTCGGTTTGGAATGGAGTATCTCAGTCGACGTTTCAACTGGTTTCTCTGTGAGTCAGTGGAAGTAACTAAACAGGATGGGAGAGCCGTGGACCCGGTGCTGAGCAGGAGAGTAATGAGAGTGGGAGTAGGCGTGGGAACGGCAGAGTGGGAGGATGTGGAACCAGCGCTGGAAGTGGCTCCACATGCAGCTCCACAGGAAGGTGTGAGGATTACTCCGTGCGATGCTGACCTCATCATCCACACCGTGTTTGTCTTGGAGGCGGTAAAAACCAAGAAGTGGGATTCCAGAAGGTTTCAGACTTGAGGTTCATCGTTAAAAAAACCAAAAAACCTCATTGTTTTTGCTCATCACTACATTGTTAAAGCATGTCCTCATCATGACAATAGAACCTCATTATTGTGGTGAAACCTCATTTTTACAATAAAACCTCGACAGTTAAAATAATAAAATAAAAAAAATCAATAGAACCTCCTCGTTACAGTAGAATATCACGTGAATCACTATCTATGAAAATACAAAGGTCCGAAACCAGAGTTATCCGGTAATTGCTGTTTGTTTGTTTTTTAAATTGGAAAATCTGTTCAAGTCCGACATATTTAAATCTCTCAGGTCATTATGTCCGAGCACAATTTGAGTTAGTGATGGGTGATAACGATAATCATCGCCTTATTTTTTTTCCCTCAATGTCTAAATAAAATAGACTATCGTTTCAATCTAAAAACGTATAGTTCCGCAGACCTGTTCATTTCCCCGTTGGGCAAGTTGCAACGGGAAGCCAATCAGTTTGTGTGATCTAAAGCTGACCTTTCACCTCCGACCAATCACGTTTGTCGATATGGAAATAAGCCCCTCCCCCTTCCTCATTGACAGTTTGCGCTTGTAAACACACGCACGCACACACACACACACACACACACACACACACACACACACACACACACACACACACACACACACACACACACACACACACACACACACACACACACACACACACACACACACACACACACACACACACCGGAGTAGAAGCAGAAAGATGATGTAATGTGACAACAGGGACACATACTTCCATTGTTTGGTGTTTTTTTTTTTGGATATTTAAGTTCTGACCCAAAGAAGACAGAATATTAATTGTGTAAAATACAACGAAGACGGACAACATCACAAACCTTATTATTTATTTAGATCTACTCGCCATATTTATAACTTTTTTTTAAGTTTTTGGATTTGATCAAAATTGTATTCATTAATAATAATATTTGACAGGAATCTCTCCCATTTGTCCGAAAAATTAAAATCTCCCAGGACACGTGGACAGGGACCAGTTGGTTCTAACGTAAACTCTGCCCCGAAACATAAAACTCAATACTGAAAGATGATACTTTTCCGCCCTGATCCTCTAAGCTTTCTACATGAACTGCTTGGTCTGGCAGGGGTAAATATGTCATCTTGTTGTCCAGGCCTCTTCCAGGTGGGTCTAATCGAGCTGCTTTTGGGCTATTATAAGTCATGACTGTTGGAACATATAAATACCACTGAAGATGTGTTTCATGTGCATGAGACCCCGTGTGAGAATGACAGGTGCAAACAGGCCGATTTGGCTGAGATGAGGCACATGGAGTGAGGCCCCTTCCCAACCAGGCTGCTTGAGAAAGAGAAGCCCGCCTCGCTGTGTGTGTTCCCGCGCTGTGTGATGTCCTGTCCTACCTGTACTCTGCTCCCCAGCCCTTGACGAAGCTCATGCGAATGGTGCACATCCTCGTCAGCTGGTAAACGGCCTCGAAGCCCTGGTTCACCGACTGGGCCAGCAGGGCGGCAAACTCCTGGTTGTTGAAAATCTTCAGGTTGCAGCCTGAGAAAACACACACAAGTTGAGACCCCGCGCCGCGGCCTCGCCGCAAATCAAACACCGCCCTCTGCTGCGTCCCCATCCGGCCGGACCCTCGGCCGCTGACCTGGAGGGATTTTGCACACTGTGGCGGGATGCCAGCCGTAGCGCTGGTTGCAGTTTGGACTCTGGACAAAGATGGCGCTGTCGCTGAGACACTCGGCAAACACCTCCCCGCCGATGTAGTACAACCTCACGCCGCGCCCTGCAGAGAGGAGGGGTGAAGCCCAGCGCACCGTTACATACAGGTACGGGATGCGAGTGCAGTGAAGAGCGTCGGGGTCCATCCAGAATCGAACGTCACCTATGTGCCTCCGTGTGAGCTCCACGGCCGAGTTGCGGTTGACGTTGGACAGCAAGCCCAGGCAGAAGCGCTCGGAGTTGGAGGGGTCCGTGAAGCCGTCCACGGTGAGGGACGGCTGCGAGGCGTGGAAGGTCTCTCCGACCCTCTGATTCAGCTCGTAGTAGGAGATGGAGCACCAGAAGGCCGACTCGCAGTACGTCACAGGCTGAAGGTCTGAGCGGGGCGAGACAGGGGGAAAAAAAAAAAAGACAGCGATGGGCGCGGGAAGTACACTCATCGGATCGAAAACACGTTAAGTCACCAATGAGTGCTTGGCAATCCAGTATTCTCTACTTAATCAAGTACTCTGTGGTCTTTTGACGGTGACTTTCAAGGCATGGCTTGAGAAGAAATGCTCCAAGCACCAACGGAGGCACCGTGGACAGTGTTGACGACCAGCGCAGCCTGGAGACAGTTGTACCACCGACAAAGACGACAAAGGACAATCAGCGCGATGCTGCGCGGTCAACGTGGAGAGCGAGGGAATGAAGCGGAACAGGAAGATGAACTCTGACCCCCTCGCTGATCAACGGTGAAGCGACCAACCATGTGATATTTGGAGCAACTCCACACCGGGGGGCGGGGTTCTGTAAACTGTTCGTGAACTGGTGAACAGTTCTCTTTGGGGGCTTGCACAGACCTCCACATGCAAACTGAAAACACTATCTTCACGATCATCTGCTGCTGCCTTAAGTCACGACTGGTAGAATTCTTGCCAGACTGCCTTTTGCATTTCCGGATCAGCGGCTGTGGAAAATGATCAAAGCACAAAGCTTTATCTTGTTGACGTTGCTGCTAACCTCATTCACCATCCGGTGAAACTTAGTTACATCCCTGCACGGATAATTCCTCTGTAAACTGATGCTTCCGTTTGTTGTCGCATTGATCTGCTGTGGCTTCGAAACATCGACTCAATTGTCCGGGAGCTAAATTAGTCCTAGTTAAGTCTGAGTCCAATGCCATTGTGTATTATTCATGCTCCTTTCCCCAGAATCACGAAGGACCTCGACAGCCTCCGCTTGTGCACAGATGGGAAGAAGAAAGAAAAAAAGAAATGAAAAGAAAAGAGTTTCTGAGAGGTGACTGAAATGAATAGAAGCTTTGCATCCGTTCAGCTGAACTGAGGATGTTTTGTAGCGGGAGGATCCATGAATTGTGAAAAGTCCTCAAAGGACGGAGTGAGCGTGAGGAGGGTCCGCGCCGATGAGCCTCGGCCTTGAACCTTCGTCTCCGGCTCTGCCCCACAACCTGCATGGCTCCGGCGAGGTGCGTCTGGTGGAGACATGCAACATGCCTTCCTCTGCCCCTAACGACCCCTCGGTGACTTTCCAAGCAGATACATTACAAGGAAGCAGGATAATGTCATTATTACATGACACTGAGCTGTCTGTAGTGGACCTTTCTGCTAAACTACAGCCGGCTACGTGACAGACTTCCCCCATTACTGCCCGGAGGCTCGTCCCCCGCATATCAAGCTCAATCTCACTCTTCTGTGTCTTGTGCGTTTCAGCCAAAATTAACCTGAATTGAGTAGAGCTCGTAAAATGGATTTATGTAAAGAACATTTTAGATGTAATCCCGCAGATTAAAATCCATTCATGCAGTGGAGGATGATCCAATCACAGGAGTTATTTTTAGAGATGACAGGGAGAGACCGGACACGTGTGTGAAGATACCAGGAGCTGGCTGTGAAGCCCCTTTCCCACATGGAACCTGTAACATTACTGGATAAAAAATATCCAGCACAGCCAGTAGGTAGTCATTCCCACATTCGCCTCCTTTACGGGAAGGTTCCGTTCGGCGTCCGCTCCCACATAGATGACTGCTACAGACGCAGTACGTAATGCTCGTGCGAGAGGTGTCTGACACCCTGCGAGGCAACAGAATCACTTTTGCTTTTAGACGAGCGTTTCGCTCCCCGTCGGACTCGGTACCCTCCGCTGCAATAAGGTCCCCGAGCCCCCGTCCCCGGACACAACAACCCTCACCCAAGGTTATTTCATCAGTGTGGTCATTTTCGACCTGTCCTCCACTCTCTGCCTCCGGAGAAGGAATGTTCTCCATCCGTTCTCCCCCTCCCCGTCCGCTCGCTCCCTCTCCGTGCTGTGGTGCTGCCCCCGCACCGCACCCCTCACTGTAGAAGACATGTCCAGGGTCTGAGAGGCATTTTTAAGAAGGAAAGGATAAAATGTAAGAATAAAACGACCTGTCTCCGTACAGACTGGACGTGTTTCAGTTTCGCGTCTTTGCGGCCGAGCTACACCGTTCGGACTTGTTATTTTGCGAATGTTTCTGCTTTAAATATTTGTATGAAATAAATGTTTTTAACCATAAATATATTGAATTTGGCTCCACCGCTACTTTACGGAAATCTGATGCCTCCATTCCCACACACCTCCATTCACAGCCGCGCCGGCATTTTCCTGTAAAATGATGCTTCTTTGGGAGTGGGGAGATTTAGGGAACGACTTCTAAGGAACGTCCACAACTTTTCCACCGGCTCCTTTTCCCACATGACGCCAATATTGGCAAAACTGCCAGATGATTGACAGCTTTCAATGCAAGTGGGAAAGAGGCTTTAGAGAGGACATGAGGAGGGAGGGGAGGACATGAGGAGGGATGGGAGGACATGAGGAGGGAGGGGAGGACATGAGAGGTTGGACACAGATAAGAGGAGGTTCTCCATTCGTGCCTCGATTGCCCGTTGCCTTGCGAGTGTTTGGCCGTCATTATGAAGCCAGTCACTCACCTCAACAGTGAAATGTGCAAATAAAAAGAAGAATTTGAAGATTCCAACGAAAAAATTTTGCAACAACCTGCAGATCCCTCACAGCTCAACGTTGCAGTTGCGTTTTTTTTTTTTTTTGGAGAAAATTGGCAGCAAGACAAAAACACGTTTTTCAAATTCAGTATTTTTTTTGTCTGGAGCCGAAAAGTTTTAGCGAGTTAAAAGACAACACATCTCGATGCGGAAAGAGAACCACACACACACACGCACACGCGCACACGCACACGCACACGCACACACACACACACACACACACACACACACACACACACACACACCTGGGAGCATCATCTAACAATACATCCATATATAATGCTAATGCACATAATCAATAACACACAGCTAATGTACACATAATCAATAACACAGACTTTCCAAGTAAAATGACCCCTCCCCCCTCTTCCTGCTTACCTAGATTACTGTTTGCTGGTGAGACGGGATTGGGCGACAGGCTGGGCGAACCTTGAAGTGAAGCGGACAGTGGACCGGGTCAGGAAAAATGCAAGTTGAAATATCAATAAACTGGGTGGAGGGAGCAGCCATGTTTCTGTGTGTCTCACCTGTGTCCATGCTGTGGTTGAGCTGGTGGTCACTGGTCTCTCCATCCTCACTCAGGTAGCCAGGCGGAGGAGTCTCTGCACACACACACACACACACACACACCCCCACCCACCCACACACCCACACCCACACACACTACATTAGTGATTATGCATTACAATGTTGTTTATTTAAGTACCTTTATATAAAATGCTCTTCTTTGTTAACAGTACATATGGTTTGGTAACGGCTGTGTAAGACGTTTGAGCCTGCTGAGGTCATGCTTGTCATGATTCTTCCTTCCTGCACGCCATCAAAAAAACCCTCAACCCCAGCACAGAACAGCCTCTCAGGCGTTATGGTGCTAATGCAAAGTTATTTCCCTGTGGTACGGCCCCGCTGTTCAAAATGAGCAGCGGGTTTTGCGCCTCCTCACCTGGGATGTAGTTACTCTGGGGCTCGATGCCGGCTGGAAAGTTTGTGTTCTCCGGGATGGAGTGGCTGTAGTCGTCCAGCGGTGGGAACTCCGTGGGAATATCCGTGTGCCGCGGTACGAGGACTGGAGGCAAAACTGGACAAACAGAGAAGTGGTTACCGGTTGATCTGGATCATCAATGCGGTAAAAGGATTTGAGTGAAGTTCTGGTGTTGACGTGCGCGGGGCAGCGGCCGGTCTTACTCGGCGTCTCTACTCTCTGGTAGTGGTAGGGGTTCACGCACACTTCATCCTTCTTGGTGTGGAAGGCGAACTCGCACAGGTCGACGGCCCGCAGCTCGTGGTGCGACTGCAGGTCGGGCCAGCGCCACAAGCGGCAATAGATGACGTGAGGGAGACCTTTCCTGTGGGAGACCTGCAGACGCCCGTCCAGGGACCTGGAACACCAGCAACAGTCGGGAAGCATTCTTGAAATATTCAGCGCTTTCATTCGGGTGAGCACGGACGGCGTTTCGTCATCACTCCAACAGCGCGGCCGCTGCTACCGGTCGCCATGGAAACACGCTCGGCCGGTGAATCGGCTGTTTCCAGGTCAAATGCACGTGGGTGTGAATCTCTGACCTTTGGCGCAGAACGACACTGCTCGAAGCAACAAGATTGACAGGTGTTTACATGCCAGCGTTTGGCAGAATATGATCAAATAATCTGTTCTGTTAGCGGGAATATGTTCGGGCCGTATTCAGGTCAGATAGTAGAAGAAGAAAGAAGAAGAATCATTTTTATTCATCTCAGAGGTGTGAATGCACTTAACACACACACACGCACACGCATTCAGGAAGTGGTGAAAACCGCGAGCACACGCAGGGAACGCAGGCGGCAGGGCGTGCAGGCCGGGGCTTAATTTAGCCCCGTTTGACACGTAGGTTCAAGAAGGTTGTGGTTTCCTGCGGATAAATACTGTAACAACACCTAAACTAAACCGTTGGTAACCTAGAACCTTAACAACCATTTCTGTCCCAATAACATTAGCTTACAAGACACAGTAAACAGCTACATCTAGGAAATGTCAGAGTGTATGCCTACAGCTGAAATACTCCACCACAAAGCTGAAGCTCAGTGGCCCAGTGGATGGGCTTCCACTGCCGCTGAAAGATTCAGGGCTTACTGGAGACGTGGGTCTGGCCCTGCGCTCACGCAACTCAAATTAGGGAGAGAAACCTGCACATTAAAGCTGGGACAGGGCTGCGAAGAGCGGCGCCAACACGACCAGCGAAGCAGGCGATGCATCACACAGCGTTTTGATCAGGCAACCAGACCCAGGGCAAACAGATGTAAAGCAGCTGAAACAGCAATATTCAGGACAGGGCTTTTGGGTTTGTTAAAGACATTTCCTGTCTGGGGAATCCCACAGAAATCCTTCCCTTCAGCTTTCCCCAGATACAAGCCCCTAGTCTAAACACCGTCTGTGAGTCAGAGCTCAGACGCAGCCATGCAGCTTTGCTTCTGGTCAATGCTTGCAGGAATAGTTTACATCCAGCCTACTCAACTAGCGGTCCGGGGGTCAAATGTGGCCCATGTACTAATACAGAATGGGCCCTTTGAATGACTTTGAAGGTAATAAAGATCCTGCAATAAAGCAATACAATGTGATGACATTCATTTCAGAAATACCTTAAAGTACCAACTAGAGCTCGACCGATACATCGGTTTGGCCCATATATCGCCTATTATTTGACTTTTATGACCACACCGGGATCGCAGCTATGCAGCCGATGTGTATAAGTATAATAAACAAAAAAAAAGACATTGATTATTATTGTTCTTTGTTGGGCTTTAGTACCAACAACCATCTGACTATGCAGAAGCAGTGCGCATCTTAGAGGACGATCTAGAACTGTATTGGTTGATTTTAAGCTTTTTTTTTGTCAATTGATATGAAGGTGGTTTGGCATTTTCTAAGTTGTACAAGTTGTTGTTGAATTAGTCAGGCCTCTAAGGAAATCTAACCCGACTTTACACCGCGGTGTGAGGGGGAAAACGTGTGTGCGAGTGGGCCCGCGCGTTAGAGAGAGGTTGTGGGGCCCATTTGACAACAACAAAACAAAAACACAAACTGAAACCAGGAGAAAAAAAAAAAAAACACTTCCATACAATTAGCAGGAGATGGTCCGCTGAGCCTCTGACATAACAGGCTTTAAACAGGGGGACCGCAGGCGCCGACGTGCAGCCACGTCATGTGAAAATCACCATTAGTTACCATAACTTAGTCCTCACATTTGAGGCGTCTCGGGGCTATAAACATGTAGTAATAACGTGGGAGATGTGATGGAGTCGAGTGAGCAGCACCGACGCGCTAACGCTGGTTTGCCGGAGCATTATGCTGCTTTCATGTCCGGAGGGAGAGTCGGAAACCACGTACTTAAAACTTTGAAATCGTTGTAAATTCTACTTGTAAACACGTTTTGCCTCGCACCCCGATTTCCTCAAAAAAAGCTTGTAACAGTCTACAGACCTTTGAACTAAATTATACATGGATGTAATACAATTCAAAGGCTGTAACATATAAATATAGAGAAACTCGTGTATGCGTTCCATGTATATACTGGTCTGCATACATCTCACTGATTTCATTTATATCCATATTTAGTCATGATAATGTATTTCATAATTATTTCTACAAAAAGGTCATTAACCTTGCTTGTTACTGGTAATGACACCACTTCTGACACAGAGGCAAAGCTGCTTCGTGCTGTAGAACGGGTTCAGCTGAGGTCGGACAGTGTAAACGCACGCAAGCTGTTGTTACGAGCGGCGCCTTAATTCCGTACTTCCCAGACGACTCGAACGTCGCACTAATTGCAGGGTAAACACGGCCTGCGCTGCTAGCCTTTAGCATTAGCCACGAACACAACAAACGAGCCCCGAGCCTCTCGTCCACCTCCCGCGGGGGATGCAGACGTCAGGCCGCGGCAACATGGTCAAGCGGTACCGACGCGACGCAACCGCGCATAAGCCCCAGGCTCCCACCGGCTCACCGGCACGGGCTTGCTAATCTGAGCCCGGTCGCGCGTTACTTAGCGCTGGGCTCGTTAGCGTGGCTATCACGCCGTGTTTACCTGGGGATGGTGATGCACTTGGTGGACCCGCTCTGGGTGGTGATGGCCTTCTCCAGCTCCTCCAACTGCCCGGTTTTCTTCAGCTTCTTCACCAGACTCTTGACCGCCTTCTCGCACCACTTCTCGTCCTGGCCACTCTGCTCGCCCTTCTTCCAGCCCAGGAGCCGCTTCACGATCGGCGGAGTGAACGGCAATATAGACATTTTACCACGGCCCCGGTCTGTGTCGGGTGGACGCTGAATAACCGATAGAAGTCGCAGGGGATCCGCCGCCAGGGCCCGGTTCACTCCCTGTGTTGTGGTCGGATGAAGCCCCGACAAGCCCCCGGATCCTCTCCGTCCACGGTGCTGGAACTGCTGCCCGGGCGGGGAGCTCCACAGCCGGCCACGGTCAGTCTGTCTGCCCCTCCTCCCCCTGCTCCTCCCCCTGCTCCTCCCCCTCCCCTCACCCGCCCCTTCTCATCCTCCTCTCCCCTCCTCCCTCCTCCCCCTAATCCTCCTCCCCTCCGCTCACCCTCCTCACCCTCCCCTTCATCCTCCTTCCTCCTCCTCCCTCCTCAACCTCCTCCCCCTTCTCCTCGTCCTCCTCCTCACCTTCCGTCTCCTCCCCCCTCCTCCTCCCCCTCCTCCTTCCCATCCCCCCTTATCCACCCTCCTTCTCCTCCCTCCCCACTCTCCTCCTCCTTTTCCTCTCTCCTCACCCTCTTCCTCCTCCCTCCTCCCTCCTCACCCTCCTCCTCCTCCTCCTCTTCTGTCAGGATTTGGATGCTGTCCAACCTCTCTCCCACAAAATTGTGGAAGTCTCAAATGATTTAGCAAGAATTCACGTGTTTCCCACAATAATATTTTGCACAGGGCTTGTCACAGGGCTGGGCGATGAATCGATATAATATTGTTACCGTGATAAGACACGGTATTCTGCTGGGATTTTTGTTATTTGAGATAGTCAAAGGTTGTTTTTAAGGCTGCATTACAGTAAAGTTGTGCAATTTTCTAGCTGTTCTTATCAAAGCCTCTGCCTGTTTGGTTAGAATATACACATTACTAATCATTGTTTTTCAAGTATTATGTGAATATCTCATAAAAACACCAATAGTTAAACGGGAAATATCGGTCAATTATAGCCTGTTGTTGTTTTTGTTCTGTTTACATTTTTATTGTTATTTGCACTGCTGTGTTTTTTGTTAAGCAGCAGAGGAAAATTTGTAATTGTACTCTGTACTTTTAATCAGTCAGTCATTGTTGTTGAAAACAACCGAGCGTTCTCAGAGATTCTTCTTTCATATGGTCTATTTATTTTATACAGTTTGTGACAGTGCTTGGGACATCTCACATTGGCTTTGACTTACAACTGAACATTTAGGCCACTTGGTAGAAAATACCCAGATAAATATCATGATAGCCATTCAGCCTAAAAATACATAGATGTGATTTTTGGTCCATATCATCCAGCCCTACGTACAGTAGCTTGTGAACATGTGTTTTGCAGCATTTAAGCCACCCCGGCTGCACCCTGCATGGTTCGAAAATACTTATTTTAAAATGCTGTTTACCTCTATGATTGAAATACAGGCTGCAACCAAAGCAATAAAATAGAGAAAATAAGTTACTCCACCCACTTATTATTTGGATTGTAATGCCAACTCTGAAAAGTGATAGAGCAGGGGTCTCAAACTACAGGCCCGGGAGCCAGATCCGACTCGCAAGACAATTTAATGTGGCCCACTACATGGTGATTATATATTTAGAAGTCTGGCCCGCAAACATTTTTTTCAAACCACAATGCTCAATTAATCGACACAAATATACAAATATACTTTTCAAGTATATTTTTATTTTCAAAATATACAACAGAATAAAATAGCGCTTAAGAGAGATATTTCTACCAGGATTATGAGGCCATTCACCAATGTGCTGGAGAAACAAAACCAAACAAAAAAACAGGCCGGTTTTCCCCTGAAGTTCAACACGGCCCCCCTAGAAGAAGACACCCTGTCCAGTGGCCCCCAGATCATTTGAGTTTGAGGTGTTAGATGAGCAGCAGACCCTTCGAAGTAATCCATTGATCCCCTTAGAAAAGTGACTCCATTTCACCTTGAATGCACCTTTCCACGGACGTCTGACAGGGTGCCGGCGTTTGGTTTTACAGTGTTATTGATAAGTGAAGCCTGAGCTGTCAGTGTGCTGTGCTATAAATATGTCTGCATGGGAGCAGGCCCTTCTCACTATTTATAACCTCTATCAATGACTTTTGCTGTTTATTTTTGTTCATTCGTTTGTTCATATCGTTATAAAGCCTGTATTTTTGTTAGAAGATTGGATTGATTAGATCAACATTAGACACAGTATACATTTCTTGGCACAAGACACGTTCACCATTTAACATTTATATAGTGTATTTCAATTCAATTTAATTGCAATTGAACTATACATGGCAAAGTTTAAGAGAGTTCATTCAAGGTAACATTTAGGCAACATCCTCCCTGTTTAGACCACTTACTGAATGCTAAAATAACAGAACTAGGAGCTCACTACATTGCATTATCGACAAAAATAAATGGCAGCAGCGGGGTAAACACAGTTTTCCTTGTGATATTGTTTGGAGTTGGAGTTGAGCAGGCTTGAGGATCACTGCGGCTATGGTGTATGGGAGCCGGCACCACCCCAGCACCCGCCCCCACCCAGGGCCGGGAGCCGGACAGCTGGTCCGGAGGGTCTTTCCATATGTAAGTGTTGTGACAGAGACGGGGGCTTGTGCACAACGTGTCAGACGGGGGGGCAGATGGGCCGCAGCAGGCAGGGAAAGGTCTCAGGGATGGAGTCAAAAATGATTTTGGACAAAAGGCTGAATAGGTAATCACAGCCGACAGTCTGATACACAACAATGGCATTGTGATGGACTGCTCGGGGTTACATGGGAAACAAGCAGGGTGGAGAAGGGGGGCGATCAGCTGGCCTGCAGCCCCAACAATAGTCTGACAGGGGCAGCGAAAGGACTGGAGCAAACGCTGCTTTTTCTCCGTCCTCATGAGAAGGATTCTGCAACATCCAGGGAGTTATGAGAACAGTGAATTCAGCGTATTATTAAATGATTTAAAAATGTGAAATCGCTGTCAGTTTTAAAGCAGCTCTGAAGGACTTCCTCGCCTGGTTCTCCTCCAGAACACTTGGAAGCAACAACCTTCTTTGGTAAATGATAAACCTCCAGTGCGTTCCATGATGAACACTGTCAAAGCAACTCACATTTATCCCTTCGGAAACCTATAATTGCCCCAGCTGCTAATTGCAGCGTGCTCCAATTTGAAGTGGTTGTTCAGCAGAGGAGTATGGCGCCCAAATCGGGGTGGGGCTCAGGGTCTCTGCAAAATCAGCTTTTTAATCTGCCTTCCCAGTGCAAGCTGTTATCTCCTGCTCCCAGCCATTAATCTTTCCCCAGACGGGGACACCTCCAAATCTGGGACGGCAGTGACCTCCAGACCCCTCCCTGTTCCATGCTTCAGCTTCAGAACCGCCTCCTCCTCGGTCTCCATCATGTGTCTCTCTTCATTACATTATATCCTCTTTTTTATTTGACATCCATCTGTCCTGCTGATACTTTCTGGGAGATTGATAAATAGATTGTTGACGAATAAACATTCCCCTAACCCTATAACTCTCTTGTTGAAACATTTTATGATTTTTTTTTTCTGATTGTGTGTAACAAATCCTTAAGATAGGGCTGGAGCAAATGTTCCCGCCAACTCATATTTCATATATTTTTGTATACAATGCCAGTGCATTCTTAATTTGGGGCCCTACTTGAAGTGACTGCCAACAATGGTGTGTTTCCACCTAGTGGCTTTTGTCTCCTACTACAGTTTTTAATGTGTTCCATTCAAACACTGAGAAACCATCCACTCATTCAGTCACACATTCACCCATTCATCCTTTTTCATTACCCACTTATTCCCGTTCACAGTTGTAGGGATTAGGGAACTGGATCCTCCTGGCATACGACATGGAGATAAATGTGTTACCATACGGTATACTGTGTATATGTGTAATGGGTGTGTATTATATGAAAGAAGAAGAAGAAAGAAAGAAGAAACAGTCTTTATTAGTCACGCAACACACCACACTACAACACATGCTTGCACACACACACACATGCACATGCTTTGATGGTGGCCGGTGAAATGGATTCTCTGCTTTTGACCCATCCTGGCTTGTCCTTCCTCCGGGGGCACAGCCAGGAGCAGTGGGCAGCGTACGTGGACGCGCCCGTGGACCAGGTGATAATTGTCCATCGCTGGTCAGACCATGATGGGTGCATGTTTTTGAGGGGGGTCCTTACTGACGTGAGGTGGAGGAAACCCCATGTGAACACGGGGAGAACATGCAAACTCCACACAGAAAGGCTCCTATTTGGGAGATAACCCACCAGAGCACGGTGCCAACAGCGCCCCAGGCGGGAATCGCACCCACACCTTCTTGCTGTGAGGCAGCAGTGCAATGCACTGCGCCACCGTGCCACCAATGAACATGTATGTTAACATGTAGATTTCCCTGCACTATGTTCTGTGCTCGCGTTGCGAATGAGAGATTCCCACCACGGCTGTCTCGCTCACTCTTTTATTGGTGATCTGCACAAATCAAATGAAAAGTAAACATACAGTTGCTCCTCCACACCACAAGGGGCATCACGTCTCCTTCTCTCTGCCGAGAGCCAACTGCGACCAGCAGCAAATCTGCTGAAGTGCTTTTCACCATGAGAACAACAAACATTTTACAGAACAAACACTGAGTTCAACATGCCTTAGCTCTTAAAGGGACAGTGCAGGCTTTACTCGGTATAGATGATCAGAACACAAATGAATGTAATTTCACATGAATCTGGATTTTGGTGAAATTTCAAATAAAAATAATTCAAGTCATAATGTTACCTGGGTTACATTCACCCCTCCTGAAATTCACCGATATCCTGACACAAGGATGACAAACTGGAAATGTCTAATGACCCAACTGGCACAAGTAAAGAAAGAAAGAAGACCTCGTCCACCCAACCAACTTCTAAGTTACCTTGCATACAAGGTTCAGGGAAGAAAAAGTGTCGATGATCAATGTGTCCTGCGGTTCACATTAGTTCCCGCGGCTAGCTGTGTTCTTCAAGCTGAGTTGATCAAGTCTCTGAATCCCCTTAGGCTACTGTGTTGCCTTGTACACCCCACAATACTTGGCCCTCAAAACTTGTGTTATAGGTGAGTAGTCTCATGACCTGTGGTATTGTAAGCAAATGTGAGTGACTGAATCTGCTGTGGCCATTGGTGTTTTGCCCTGAGGAGAAGGATACGAAGCATATTTCCCAATGTGCGATTGAATATTTCTGTGCCCCCGTTGCCCAGAGGAGGATAGGCGGTCGTGTGGGATTTTATGACACCAGCCAGACGGAGACGCTCTGCTATCAGGTTTCTGGTACCATGGTCCCAAAGGTTTTTGGCTACTTGGTTTGCTGTCTGGTTGGCACAAGGGAAGGCACGGGCGAGTTGTGTGTAGTGGTCTGTGACCACAAGGACATCCACAGATTACTGCTTGCTGTCTTGCCGACCAGAAATCCAGGCACACCAATTCCATTGGGGCTGAGCTTTTGATACTTTCCAGGGGTGCCCGAGCAGAAGGTTTTGGAGACTTTCCAAAAATCACATCTCTGGCAGCATTTGACTTAGGCCCTTTCATCCCTTTCCATATCAGACCAATAAAAACGTTGCCTTGCCAGTGACAGTGTGCGGTCCTGAAAGTTGTTGAACCTGCTGGGCCAGTTGAATTGCTCTGGACTCTGCTGTGTCGATCCAGTCACAGTGGGACTGACAAAGATCTCTAACCTTGGCTGCATTACACATAGTTTTGGAAAGCGGTTGTTCTGCAGGACGATGGACCTGAAATTGACAGCTTACTCTGAAGACATCCTGGACAGAATCCTCTACCACCCCATTGGCCTCCTGAGTAAGCGCACAACAGGGCACCTCCAGTAGTCTTCGGGTGATATTCAGCCAATGGCTGAATTTCTCCACCACACTCCACTTAAGAACCATGAACTCTAGCCGATGAGCTGGATATCGCCACTGTGATACACTGAGGGATTTGCTCACAAAACCAATAGACCTGGCCTTTGATTCACCTTGTGGTACTTGCAAGAGCATCACGCCAAGTCCGTCCAAGGATGCATCAAATAAAATGTTGATAGTGAAACACCCTACCAAGGAAGGATTTGATGTTCATGCAAGTGATGACCCCCCCTCTTGGCAGGGTCGACTGAAACGCCACCACTATCAATAACATGCCTAAGGAACTTAAGTTGCTTCTGAAGCAAATGGCATTTTTTCAGGGCCAGTTTCAAGTTGTTCTCACGCAGCCCCTCAAACACTTTTCGAAGCCTGGATACGGCCTCACCCTCTGACGGGGCGAAGATGAGAAGGTCGTCAAGATAACGCAGGAGTTTTGTGAAGTTCATGTCCCCAAAAATCCCTACCATCATCCTCATGAAGGATGCAGGACTATTACACAGTCCCTGTGGCATGCGGTTGTACTCATGCAGACCGAGTGGGGTCGTCAACGCTGCAAATCTCTTGTCGTCCTTGTTCATCGGGATATTATAGAAGCCAGAGGTGTGGGCCATGGTGCTAAAGAGGCAGTTACCACCAAGAGCAGCTAGGCAGTCAGATCGGTGCAATAATGGATGGGCGTCCTTTAAGGTTCGAGCATTCAGCCACCTGAAGTCTGTGAAAATCTGCAACCAGCCATCTTTCTTCCATACCATCACGGGAGCGGATGCGTAGTCACTTATAGATTTCCTGATGATTCCTTTTTCCTCCATGACGATGAGAACTTGCCTCAGCTTTTGATAGTATGCTGGTGGAACCCTCCTGTACGGCAGGTGGAAGGGGCGATCATCAGTGAGTCGAATGCGGTGCGTGTACCCCTTGGCTTCACAACAATCTAAGATGTCATGATACTCAGTTAGCAACTGAACAAGCTCAGACTTGCAGGCGTCATAGATTTGACATGAATCTATTTCAATCTCACCTTATCCCAATGCTGACAAAGTTTCATCTGGCCGGACAGTTGGACAGGCACCAGGTGAAGTATCAGGTCGCTGGTTCCCCAAGGCAGTGTGCAGCTCCTGGAAAACTTCCAAACCCTCAACTGCCAAGCATGGGGACACAACAGCAAGTTTAGCGTTTCTTCTCAAGGTAATAGCCTCGTATGTTGTCTTCACAATGGTCATGGGCATCTGTCGCCCATAGAGGTGTGACCAGACAACCGACCAGAGCACCTGGAGGAATGGTCCTGGAGCTGGTTGACTGACAGTGAGATGTAGAACGGGTGGAGAACGTTCCTTCTCCGGAGGCAGAGAGTGCAGGACAGGTTGAAAATAATCACACTGATTTAATATCATTGACGGGGAGGAAACCGAAGCGCTGATCTCTGAGAGCCAGGAAAAAAACAAAACCAATTCAGATTGTGCGTCCGTTGCTGACAGATTGTCCAAACGATCGCATCTACACTGGACATAACGTACAGACCCGAACCCATTACGTACTGTATCCGTGAGTCATCTACGTGGGAACAGGCTCCATACGGAACTTCTTTGAAAAGGAGGCCAATGTGTGAAAGACTACCTACTGCCTTTGCCGGGTATTTTTTTTCCAGCAATGTTGTTCATATGGGAAAGGGGCTTTGCATCCAATTATCAAAACACAAAACACTCTATCAAAACACAAATGAATATAATTTCGCATGAATCTTGATTTTGGTGAAATTTCAAACAAAAATGAATTACTAAATAAAATAATAAATTGACCTGGACTACCTATATATATAATGTATATGTAACTGTGTTTGTGTGTGTCCATATACTGTATATTTTGAATATTCACATGTCTACATATCATCATAAATACATATACATATATAGAATATCTGCTCTTGAATCTTGTGAAAAACACTCACAGAAACCATCAATTATTGGGAATACAACAACACAGCGTTGCTATCTGGGGGATTCCATAAACACAATTTACACGTTTGTTGTGAACAATGACCCATAAAAACATTCATGTGATTCAGAGGCTTTGGAAAATATCTCTCCATCTTACGTATGGATGGGATCCGCCGCTCGGCCATGACTCATTAGCTTCGCCCCCGGGCTGAGGGCCTCTTTACAGAGTCTGTGCCTCCGGCACCCGGCCGCACACCCACCGTTTCCCCACCGCACACACCGTTATGACGGAGGACTTTAATGGCGGAGGGGCTCAGACTGTGTCGTTGCCAGTAATGGAACCGAAGGATATTGCTTTTATATTTTGCTGCATTTCATTAGAATGATAACGGAAACAAGATTATAACCATTTAAATAGCCCATAAAACAGTTCTCTCATTGGAGACAATTACCCGACAGTCGGAAAAGTTAAAGGGTGTTTCCTTTTACTGTACACATTACAATACACATTACAGGTGAGACCCAATCATCTTTAGAACTTCCTCCACAACAGTTGTCATTTTTTAGGAAATCTGAGAATGCTGGCTGTCGTTCACGCTACCAAAACTAATGATTGTGAAATTAGTTTGAAGGCAATCAGTCGCTCCCCTGCTAAGACCCACTGTATCCATATGCATGAAATTGCTTGCGCTAATACGTGCTATGAATCGTGGGTAATGCGGTGAATAATTTTGTCTGCACACAGTAACGCTATTTCCTGTTAGATTGGGGACTGTTGTGAACCGGGAGCCCTGTGGCAATATGCGCATAAATGACCATGTATGGATAATTAAGCATTACTCATGAACATTAAAACTTGCTTATTTCAGAGTGCTGCAAGCAGCGGAGGCGTCTGATTGGTCCAGCGCTCCCTGTCAGGCATCAGGGAATCCTCATAATGACTTTTCATTTGTGCCTTAGCTCCTCTAAGCTTTTAAATCTCCATAAGTGCGTCTTGAAGGCGTCTTTTCATTAGAGTCGATAATTTTGCACTTTTGGGTTTTGATGTCGGGGATTTGATTGGTGTGCGCTGCTACTGTTGGAAATGTTGAATTCACCTTTGGTGTTTGTTGTGATACAAGTTTCCTTTGAGTGGGATCCTCAGCGTGAGGTGGAGGTTCTGCTCCATCACTTTGGTGTCTTATGACTTTGTTGACATCGTAGGAATTAGATGCTGTGTTTGTTCTGTTGACAAGCTGTCCAGGGAAGTCCACGTTTAAAGGCCAACTTTAGTATTATGTGAAGACAACGTTTGAGTAAGAAATACTTTGTATGCTTACATATACGTACATGTACAAATACTTCATTTTGTTTGGTCTGTAGTTCAGACACGCAAAAGAAAAACAAGACGGTTGGAGTTTTATCTACCACTACTACCATTACTACTAAGACTTCTACTACTAGTACTATACTACTACTACTACTACAACTACTAGTAGTCCTACTAGTACTCCTACTACCATTACTACTATAACTACTACTACTAGTACTATTCTACTACTACTACTACTACTACTACTACTAGTGCTACTACTTTGACTACCACTTCTACTACCACCACTACTACTACTACTACTACCACCACTACTACTACTACTACTACTACTGCTGCTACTACTACTACTACTACTACTACTACTACTACTACCACTACTACACTTACTACTACTTATCTACCACCACTACTACACTTACTACTACTACTATTACTACTTCTACCACCACTACTACTACTACTCCTACTACTACTACTACTATCACGGGTCCACTACGAGTACTATTCTTGTGGGGATGAGAGTTCTAAATACTATAATATAGTATAACAAAACACAACATAATATAACATAATATAGCATAATGTAATGTAACGTAACATGACATTATAATATTAGATCATGATCAATATTCAAGAGGTTATTTGTCACACACACATACGTACATACAGTCATACATATATGCAGTGAAATGTCATGACACCCAGTGATTATGTACAATAAGCTCTAAAAATACTAAAAATACTAAAATGTGCGTAACCGACACGAGGTGCTCACGCAGGCGGCTGCAAGGGGCGCCGCCACGATCAGGATTCTGGCTCTATAATTATATAATAGTATTAATTGTCCGTGTTGTAGTAAATATATATTGAAATCCTCCTAAATTTAACTTAACTTACCTCCAATACTTAACAACATAATATAATAATGTTATATTATATTATATTATACAATATAACATAATAATATAATATAACATAACATTATAATATAATATAATACAAAAATACTACAATATATTATTACAATATTATATAATACAATAATATATTGAGGAACCTGGGACCATTTGTGAGAGAAGGCCTGCCCAGGAATAGCTGCTGAAAGGGGAGCAATATATAAATAGTTATATATAAATATTAATATATTTATATATTATATTATATTATATTATATTATTATATATTTGAAGTATGTTATAATGACCCATGGAATTACACCAAAGCATATCAACGCAGATTATGTGGCCTCCAACACCAAAAGCACATTGCTAAACTTTGATGAAATATTAAAAAGAATATCAAATTGTCCATGTTGTGCTGTGGCTCTGTCATACACAGAGATGTGTACTATGGAATTAATACTTCTACAAGAAAAACAACACAAGCGATAAGGCTCATGGAGGTGTCATGCAGGGGAGCGACCACGGGGGGGCAGTAAAGCTCGTGGTTACATGCGCACAACCTGGACGACGTGTTGGTGGCCCCGCGGTGAGGTTGCAGGGAAGCACATGGAGGAGGTTGTGACAAGAGAGACGCGTTCACAACCTGTCGACCCGCACCCAGTGGCCGCGTTTTGAAGAAAATCATTTCTTACCGGCTTCCCTCGTTGGGACTCGTACAGCATTTCAGACTTCCATGGGACTTTGTGCAGAAAAACCACTGACATGAAGTGACATGAGGACAGGAGGTGGAGCAAACTGTTTAATGGGAGAATGATCCGCTTTTCCAACCGGCTCCTGTATTTAACGGAAAGTGGTTTGGGCTGTGATGTCGTTTTTTGTTTTTTTTTCTTCTTTTTCTTTTACTTTTTCTTTTTTTTTTTTTTTTTTCTTATTTATCCATTTTGTGGAAAATAAAATCCCGCAGAAGCCAATAAGTTTCTGTCTTGTTCTTTCCTCCTCCAGAGGACTGAGCTCTCTGGGACTTCCATCCCAGCCCTGCACACATGGTTCTGATAAGACTTCCACAATCCAAGTAATCCAAGGGCAACTCATTCAGAGAGAGAGGGGGAAGAAGCGGGTGAGAGGAGTGGAGGGGGAGGACGAGGAGTGGGATGACAGGGGCTCACAAGCTGGCGCCCGAGGCCCCCTAGGGGTCCGTGAAGGAATTGCAGGGGGTCCACAGATGATCTTTTTCACCCATCTGTTGTAATTTGTTTTTCACTATTATTTATTTTCTCGTATAACGTTGAGACTGACCTTCACTTCTGCTGTGATTTTTGTTGTTGTTGTTGCAAGATTTGTACCTTTTCTCAGCAAGGTTTAAGGTGTTATTTGTGCAGCGCAGTATTACAATCTACGACGGTGGTTCTCAACATGGGGTCCGGAGACCCCCGTGGGTCCTGCCAGAGCTAACAGGGGGTCCCCAGCGAAATGATTAACAGCTCAACTTCACCGTTATTCCACATGCAGGGTTATAGCAACATCGCCCAATGAACAACAACAACTGTTTGGATCCCAGTTGCACTGCTTTCGTGTGGACACGAAATCATCTCTAACAATAAAAATTCTGCTCAGATCGGATCTCAAAGACTAAATCATATCAGACAGAGCCCAATCTGGCAGGGGAACCTTGCCATAAAAATTTTTTGGGAACCCCTCGACGAGAAAAGGTGGGGAGGGAGTTCAAGGAGCAGAATGTGAATCTGCCTCCTCCCTCTTCAACTCTAGAGTCTCGACAGACTCTAGAGTCTTCTTTCTGACCATACCCCCATACCCCCCCTTCGCCGTATATTCGGATGCATTTGGACAAATAACTGATTTGACGGTGTTTCCAAATTCACTCCTAATTTTGCTGCTCAAAATGATACTTCACGGTGTGGTTTGTCATTTATCACCATGGCAACGACGAAAGAAGATTCTCATCAACGCTACCAGTTAGTGTCCGTCATGGAGAACGAAAGTGAGAATGATACGTGAAAATGACTTTGATGATGTGATTGGAAAGGAGCAGAACACAAAAAAGAACTGACAGGATAAAAGAAGAATGGACAGAAGGAGGTGTGTTTGTGATTTCTCATCCATTGGGTTTTTCACCAGAAACGCATACTTTTAAACCTCCATTACGCTCAAAAACAAGGGCACAAATGTGTTTTCTTTGAGTGCTGAATGGATCTCTCTGTCAGGGGACTTTTTAGAGCCATTCCACTCATGTATGCACTTAAGGACTACACGCGCTGAGTACTATTTACTACAAGTGAAAATACTGATGTTAGTACCTCAGATAGTGATATGAACAGTACATCAGTGTGCAGTGGAAGGGGTAGTAGAAGGCTTTGCAGTGTGTGTGTGTGTGTGTGTGTGTGTGTGTGTGTGTGTGCACGTGTGTGTGTGTGTTGTGTGTGTGTGTGTGTGTGTGTTGTGTGTTTTGTGTGTTGTGTGTGTTGTGTGTGTGTGTGTGTGTGTGTGTGTGATCCTGAGAGGCTTGCTCTCAGAGCAGAAGCGATGGACGTTAAAATCAAAACCAGCCCCAAAACGCTACAAAGAAACCTCAGCTGGAATAACTCACTGTGCTCTCCTGAGCGCCGGCAGACTGAACATCCATCTAGCAGCTCCAACTCCCCGTATTAACACTGTAGTAACTCTGTAGCAACTCTGTAGTAACACAGTCGGGGCTGCTTTTGTTCCGTTCAATTAGGAATTGAAGACATCTAAAATAAAAACACTGTTTTTATTTGTTTTCTTTGAAGAAACGTGGATGGGGACATTTAGCGGATCGCTGTTCTGAGGCCAGCCCCCTCCACACACGCTGATGGTGTGCCCCCCCCCCCCGGTTGTGGCCCTTAACAACGACACACGGTGTTGATGGCGGCGGTCGCCCCCGACTGCACTCCAAGCCCTCACCTCGCCGTGGGGGTGGAAGGTTCCACGGATTCCCTGACTCAGGAAACCATCGTGTCGCCTGATGTCGCCTGTGCCACCGAGGGGAACGGAGAGGGGGCCACGTTGCAGGGAATGAGCGCGTGCAGGCGGCGCCGTCACGTGGGCCCAGCAGCGAAATCTACCAAAAAATTGAACGTCTACCTTCAGGCGTCCGCGAAGCTACGTCGGCGCTGCCGGAGGTGAAAAATGCATATAGAGATATCCATATAGAGAGCCCGTTCATAGATCTGAGACGTTTCTTCTGCCCTCTGGTGGATCATCCTTGCACTGCAGGCCGTAGAGGGGCTTAAATCCATCAATGGTGAGTTGTTGTATTTTTTATTTAAAAATGAATTTAGTTAGAATTTAGTTTAAAAAAACGAAATGTGGCCCTCGAGCCAAGAAGTTTGCCCACCCCTGATCAGGCAGCTCCAACTCCTCGTAGTTACACTGTAGTAACACTGTAGTAACACTGTAGTAGAACGGAGAACACATCCATAGGAGCTCCATCTCTATTGTTCTCGGGTTTAACTTGTTGTACTTTTCATTGATTCTAATACTCACAAGAGGACCGCGATGTGGAAGTGCTTCAGACTGCTGTTCAGCTAATGGCCACTAGATGCTGCTCCGGAAAACCTCCGACTGAATGGAAGTCAATGGAAAAAGTTGAAACCTTCGATCTTCGGAATGGAAAAAGTAGACTTCTCACCATGAAGACAGAGTCCATCATTTCTTCCCACAAGACTTGAGGGTCTCAATATCTAAGATCTATGTTTGCTCCTTCTAATGGGTCTCTGGGTAATGATTTTTTTAATAATTGTTCCGTAGAGACGATAATAAGGTTGGTGATTTCACTCACGCTGCCCCCGGCACCGTGAGACTCCCGCCCCGCTGCCCGGATCTATAAAGCTCTGGCTACGTCCTGCTAAAACGGAGGCGAGCGTAAAAACCCAAACCCAAGGCTTCAGAAACGGCCTGCTGCTACATCCATTTTATAGTCTATGGCTACGATGCAGGATTGTGTGTGATGGCTGTTATCCTACCGCTAGAACTGCAAATACCGAAAAATCATGCTGATAATAACTGACATCCAGACACCAAACCCGTGCCCCGCGACTGACTGTTTACAACAGACATTTTGAGCCAACGGGGTCAAAGGCTCGCGCTCATCTGATTCACAGACAACACAGACAGGACATTTCCACCACCGCCTAAGGTAGAGAATAAAGAGGTATCTGCTTGTGCTTAGATCTCCTAAAGTGGGGCCGCCGCTGGTGTGTTGGTGCGTGCGCGGCGGGCAGCGGTCGTGCACGGCGCTGTGTTTGGGCCCAGAGGCTTGTTTAGCTGACCTCAGTGAAAGCAAACCTTATGACAGAAGGTCTGGTATTGTCCGTGTGCCCGGCTGCAGTGGAGCCAGTCCGTCTGCCTGCCGCCAGCTTTGCTTGCTTATAACTGCTGAGAACATCCGATCCCCTTGGGGAGGACAGGGAGGGGAGGGTGTGTGTGTATGCCTGTGAGTGTTTGTGCGTGTGTGTGTGTGGTTGTGTGTGTATGCCTGTGAGTGTTTGTGCGTGTGTGTGTGTGGTTGTGTGTGTATGCCTGTGAGTGTTTGTGTGTGTGTGTGTGTGTGTGTATGCCTGTGCGTGTGTGTGTGTGTGTGTATGTCTGTGTGTGTGTGTGTGTGTGTGTGTGTGTGTGTGTGTGTGTGTGTGTGTGTGGATGTAGAGGGGTGGACTGACTGCAGAACTGGCTACTTTCCTCTGTCTGTATCTCTACTCTTTAGACAAGGAGCAAGCACTGCCAAGTCATCAGCAGGCGTGTTTATTGTGTGTGTGTGTGCATGCGTGCGTGTGTGCGCGTGCGTGCGTGTGTGTGTGTGCGCTATGGACAGCAGAAACATGGCGGTAAAGAGGAGGATGAAGCATAGTCGTGAGGAATTGAAGCACAATGGAAAATTTTCTCGGCGGGAACCTCGAGCCCACGGGGGAAATCATGAGGTCATTTGTCTTGAATTGGAGCTGCTCCGACCCGGAGCTGCATTCCAACGTAGGCAATCACAGGAGTCTAAGTATTTCATTGATGAGTCCATATCCCTTTTATCCCGTCCAGTTCACTTCTGCTAATTCATCCATCACGCAGGGGGGGTGACGCTCCGCCGTCTGACAGAAACAAATAGTCTCTAATCACCGCCAGACGCCAATGTTCAACCATGACAGAAGACTTACACTCCCTCCCTGAAGAGTGTGTGTGTGCGTCTGTGTGTGTGGTGTGTGTGTGTGTGTGTGTGTGTGTGTGTACAGACTCTTCACTGTGCCCATCCAACGCAATTTCCGTGGCCTCCACACGTGGCCCTCTCGGAGCTTTGGCCATTCTCGAAAAGCCAGAGCCAGATACATGTATATGGAACATTTTTATGTGTGCTTATTGCATAACCCTGGGCGGAGTATTTTTCCCCCCTGGTGTCCGAAAATAGTATTGGTCCATCGTCGGCGGATCGCGTAAGGTGGTTATATTCAGCAGAAGCATTAATTAAAGAAAAGCAAACAAGCAGCGGGAAGGTGGAATAGTGTTACCTCGGCCGGTCAGCGCTGCAGTGTGGGAACAGGACGCCGTCTGCATGACTGCATGGAAAAGTGAAAAAGCAGGAGGGAGCTCGGGTTCTCTGCAGGAGAGAATGGAGCGGGGGACAGAAAGGGAGGAAAGGAGGAGGAGAAACAGAGGAATCTAACCAGAGAACTCTGGGTGATTAAAACATCATCGTACGACAGCACAAAAAAATGTCAAAAAGGGGTTTTTGTGCAGTAACTGGCGGCAAAGAGGTATCTTGTCCGTTTAAATGCTAAAAATCAAGATAGAAAAGGAAAGATCTAGAAATAGTGATAGAAATGAAATCCTCTATTCAGAAACAGTCCACAAACTAAGATAAACTAGGAAAGATGTCTTGATGTTTCTGTGGCGTAGCTAAAGCAGCCACACCTGTCTTGGGTCCAGGTAATTGGGCCTGGGATCAGAGGGGGGGGGGGGGGGGCTGTACGCCTGATGCTCGTTAGAGCAATCAAGGAGGAACAGGTAAAACCCCCATCCCCACACACACACAGGGAGAGCCTCTGTCAAGACATGTTTTTTAATCTGCTCCTGGCTTGTTCCATCTTGCCCACTCTCTACAACAAACTGGTGTGTTTGCAACATCCCTGCCCTGAAAACGCCACCCGAGTGGGTGTGGCAGGCGGAACTGCCACAGCTTCTTTTTTTCAGAAAGGGAATGAAAAGTCTGCTGCTCGCTCTAAAAAGTGACTGATTTCACTTCAAGAAAATCCCCCAAAATAACCATTTTTCTGATAGTGGGAGATGGCTGAAGCCGCATTTTCAAAGCTTCCTTGACAATCCGTGGAGCAGTCAGTTCACCTCAAGACAAACAAGAATAGGCTCTCCTGGTTAACATTTATTTGCTGTGTCGGGAGATGTTGTTTGGTGTGTGAACGGACGAAACCCTTCCGGAGCAACGAGGAGTTAAGGAAGAAGCTCCGCCTGCCGGGCCGTCCCAGCGGACCTGGTGCCGCTCTAGAGTTGAGACGCTTCAGCGGAGGAGAAGGTGCCAAAGGATCCTGACGCTCCACGGGACGCTGAGAGCCAGAGCGACCACCTGACAAGCGTCCTCCACAGAGCGCAACCCCAATATTGGATGTTTGATGTAATAACTGAGGTCATTTCAGACGCAGGTAGATTTTCATGGCTTGCTTTCCAGTCCGCAGATCCATGTGTTCCCTGCTCATGTTTCTTTCGCCGGATCTCCAGCTCTGTTTGTGGTTTGAGGCCTTTTGGCTGCTCATGAGACTTTATTGACACTGTTGCTATGAAATACATGATCTTTCTGCCATAGGTACGGTGGTGCAGTGGTTGCTCTGCTGCCTCACAGCAACAGGGGCCTGGGTCCTGCATGTTGTCCCCGTGCTCACATGGGTCTCCTCCAATATACAAAAAGAAGCCGAGTTTGAAACATGCACAACACTTTCCCGTCCTGTCCCTGACCACGACATGGATCTGCACCTGGAATTGGTCCCCGGGCGCCATCGAAGTGAGGGCTGCCCACTGCTCCTGGCTGCCCCCTGGAGGAAGGACGGCTGGGATGGAGGAAACGCAGTAGCTGAATTTCTCCAGCCACCATTCCGTGTGTGTGTGTGTGTGTGTGTGTGTGTGTGTGTGTGTGTGTGTGTGTGTGTGTGTGTGTGTGTGTGTGTGTGTGTGTGTGTTTGTGTGTGGGGGGATGGTAGCTCAGGAGGTAGAGCTGGTGGTCTAGTGATCTAAAGGTTGCTGGTTGGATCCAAGGCTCCTCCTGCTAGCATGCTGTAGTGTCCTTGAGCAAGACACTTAACCCCTCATTGCTCCTGATGGCTGCGTCCGTCGGTGTTTGAACAATTGTAAGTCGCTTTGGATAAAAGCGTCTGATCAATGAAATGTAATGTAATGTAGTGTGTGTGTGTGTGTGTGTGTGTGTGTTTAGTCATTACAAATGACTCTTCTTCTGATATCTAGGTCGACTCTTAATATTTTGTGAACTCTATTAAATGAGTTAGCTTGATGGGGTCGTAACATGTATCAATCATAACAGTTTGATTTATTACTTCATGAAGTAATATACATCAGAAATCAGTATCGAATATAAATATATTTTGTTGAATACTTGATGTAATTCCTGATGTATTTTACTCATCAATCATTATATTGTTTGCTTGATATATTAATACACCTCTGAATAAAACTACTTGTTGCTTTCTGTATTAGACTGGCAGCAGGGAGCAGTCATCTGCCGTCCAACCTCTGTGTCCGTGTCCGGTAGCAGGTTTCCCAGTATCCCTATTTCCCCCTTTTCCCCTCTTTCCCAGTTTCCCAGTTTTCCCGTTCCCCCGTTCCCTGTTTCCCCTGTTCACCATATTCCCTGTTTCCCCGTTTCCCCGTTTCCCCGTTTCCCAGTATCCCAGTGTCTGCCTGTCCTGAACAATGCCGCAGATCAGGGATGTCGTCTGGACGCCGGCCACAGAACCTCGGCTCCAACTCTCCAGCGTCTGGTACGTGCTGAGCTGCGACCGACGGCCTTCCTGTCCGAGTTGAGGACAAGTTCACCGCGTGGGGAGGAAACGTCATTTCAAACTCGTAATTCTAATTTTTTCAAAACCTTTTTGCTGTCGCAGGCTCCTGCGCTCTGCATGCAGACCTCTCAGACTTTATGGAGATGGGAGTCGTCCAGCACCTGCAGCCTTCTGGATTGGTGACATTGTGCAGCAGCCGTTGGCAGGTTTATTGCCGGCATCACTTTAATGATGCATTAACGCAGGTAACACACAGTCAATAAATCAATCAATCAGTCAGTCGATCAATCAATCAATCAATCAAGTCAAATCATCTGACAATCATCTGTAAATAACACTTCATATGATTTCTCAAAACAAGAAAACAAAACTTGTCATGGATGTGATCTTTTAGTGTCATAGATGTTTTTTTCTTAAAGTAAGTAAAGATGTGTCGAGGTTCCTTCTATGAGATGGGAGAGTGTCAACGCTCCGCTGTTCTCTTTGAGGAGTTATTATTTATTATACAAAATGTCTAGAATTAGAGCATATTTTCTCGAGGCTGGATGGATAATCTTAGACACACATTTGTAGACCGGTTCAATTATCGCAAAAGAAAATAATATATTTACTGTTTAGTTTCCAAGATTTTCTGTCAAATGATAAATGACGTTGAAAGGCGCAATAGACAACTTTCAGGACAACCAGGTCGCTCGACGGTGGCTCATAGCGCTCCGTGAAGACGATCAACACCCATTGGAAATAAGAGAAGAAAGGAACTCGTTCACTGAATATATTCACAGACGCTGCATTGACGACTTCTGACAAGACTGGTCTGTAAACAAACACAAGTAAACAGAGGAGCCGTGTTTTTTCCGGATAATGGCACTATAGTGTTGACATTTCTCAACCCATTTCAATGAGTGGTTTTTATATTCCAGGGTTTATGATCTACCTGCAGTAGGTTGCTGCACCGTCCGCCAGTTCCACTAATGGTTGCTCATGGGTTTGCGCTCTTCCTGTGACGCACTGCCGAAAATCCATCACTTTCCTGGGGGTTCGTACCCGGTGGCAGTCGGAATGCGTAGTGATATGGAGGCTTTTAGGGAACCAACCCAAACGCAGATGGTGTCATTATTCCATAGCCATTACACTGTGCTATCAACATTTACTTCATAATAAGAAGCAAACGCACAACAGTTGTCTATCGCTCCTTTTAAATGTCATTTTTTGCATTACATTTTGAAAATGTTGGAGATTATAAATCCTCAATTTGACTTTAAAAGCTGAATTGTATGTGACAATGTGGGGAGCCGGTGGACACGGCGGTGGACACGGCGGTGGACACGCTGGCAGGTCTGCGCTGAGCGTCCCTGTCCCTCTGCTCCGTGTGGATTTGTAGGTGACGACAGTGGAAAGGACAGAGAGATATTAGGGGAATTTAGCAATGTATTCACTTTGACAAGGACCCCATTAACCTATTCAATTTCACATCCAGCGCCAGAAACCGAAATAATCACCTTTGTGTTCTATTCCCCCTTTCTTTTCTTTTCTTTTTACTTTTCATCTTCCTTTCTTACTGAAAAAAAAGGGATGACAAGTTCCTGTCATTCCTGGGCGGTTGGACAGAGGCCAACAAAGAGCCCTTGTGTGAAGCCCCGCCCGGTCTGACAGGGCACTTTGATATTAAAAACTCTGGGGAGGGGGAGGGAGAAGGATGGAGGGAGGCAGAGGAGCGGCGGAGGGGGAGAGAAGGATGGAGGGAGGATTCTTCTCTCTCGCTCCTTCTCTCACTCTCCTCCTCCTCCACCGGGGATCCTTCTCTCACTCCTCCTTCAGACATTGCTGAACTCCCCTCGTAGAGTGAGCTGGAGCCGCTGCCAACGAGGATGAATCCCCTGATACTGAATCTCACCGACTGAGGCCGAGCCAAAGAGCTGGAATCAGCAAATGCTTGGTTATCGAAAAAACAAACAAAAAAAAAAAAAAACCCTGTAAGTGCCAGTGGAAAGAAAACAACCAAACCTCGGTTCCCTTCAGTTTAAAGGAGAACTCCGCTATTTTAACCTAAGCCTTGTTGTTAGATACATTGGGAGTCAACCCAAGTTTATGTGGCACGGGGCACAGTGCATTGCCCACTGCTCCTGGCTGTGCCCCCAAAGGAAGGACAAGCCAAGGATGGGTTAAATGCAGAGACCTCATTTCACCGGCCACCATCCAAAGCATGTACATGTGTGTGTGAGTGCATGCATGTGTTGTAGTGTGGTGTGCTGTGTGACAATTAAAGATTCTTCATTCTTCATTCTTTCAAGTGATTTGCAGCATTTAAAATCCTTTAGATTTCAGCCGCCCGATCACGGCAGAACATGGCCCCCAACTTTCCCGTTCTGTCAAAACCGGTGTTGACCCCGTGGTGGTGAAGTCAGGTCCAGGTTTAAAGGAGTTTTCCTTCAAATGGACCCTCCGGACCGAGAGCCTGAGCTCAGCTCCGCACCTTAGGCTCCGACAGAGAAAGATCACTTTCTCTGGAACGAACTCGCCGTCAACGTGAGTTTCATTCCGCCTCGGTCCGGTCCGTGGTTCAGCCGGGGGCGGCAGAGCGCGCTCGGGGTGTTTCTTTTCAATTAACGGCTCGTTCTGGAGCCGAAGGGAAACGGCCGACGTCAAGACGGAGGAAGCTCTGCAGCTCCGCAGGCGGCGGCGGCGGCGGCGGCGGCGAGTCGCGGCACGCCGGCCTTTCAGGAAGAATGCACAAGCAAGTGTAATGAGGATTTTTCTTCTTCACTCCACTTTCAAGGCGCCTGCCATTATCTTGATTTCAAACAGCCCCGAGGGCAGTTATTACAGCGTTTATATTAATTCTCCTGGATTGCCTCATTCTGTTCGTACAGGCAAGAGAAGAAAATGAAACGCCCCCGGCAGCGAGAGGAATGCCAGCGGAGAGGTGAGATGTAATTATTGTTGCAGTAAACATTTATTCTGCCATGTTGTGACCGGGCGGACGGCGCTGATCTCCGTGTCAACACGAGTGTTTTATGTCATGAACTGGCAGGACGTCATTATTCTGAGAGGCTCCTGAAGACGGCGTCTCCGCCGGCGGGGACGGAAGCGGCCGCCGCTCCGAGGCCGGCCTGCTTCCCGCGGCCGCCGGCGGATCCGCGTCAGGGATTCCTGGCCCTGTTCAGCGGCTGGGAGAACACCAGCGGGGCCGACGGCTTTGACAAGCTGCTCGTACCTGCCGCCGCGGGGGGGGCGAGGGGCCGGCGGCGCAGAGCGCAGGGAACCGAGGAACCCGTGAGAAGGGGGCGACAAACTGACGAGAGCGACAGAAAAGTAAGAACCAAGCGTTCCTGTCTTACAGCCCAGAGCTGAGGAGCAGGCTGCCTGCGGTGCCGGGAACAAAGAAAGAAACCTGGTGAGGAACAACCGCCGGCGAAGGTTTACGCACTCAGGAATCTGGGAGGCCGATGACTGATCTCTATAAATACATCAAGCTTGACACCGAGTCTGAAGGGTGTTCGTGGTGCTACAGTGAGGGAAGGAAACGGAAAGAGACTCTTTTTGCTTTGCTTATTGCACTGAACACGTCTGGAAAAGTTCTGTTTCGCCAGCGTCAAATTCCCCAACCGGGAGACTCCAAAAGGAAGAGGTGCTGAGGGGGAAAGGGTCTACTCCGCCGACGGGGTACTCCGCCATTTTTCATCGGTATCTTTGCAGAAGTACAGGACATGATTAAATTGTTTAATTCATCCTCGTACAACTGGAGCCAGGCTTTTATGTGTTTCTCTTTTCATCGGCATCAATACCTGGAAGTTGATTCCCGGGACCGTGGAGAGCCGCTCGCGAGCCCCGGCCTAAAGACCTGTGATTCCTCTTACTCCTCTTTCACTCGTCCTGTCATTTCCCCCAAAAACACATTTTTCTCTTTTCATGCAGAAAATGTGCAGCCCCCCCCCCCCCCCCCTCTCTCTCTCCACACTATCTCCTTCGCTCAATCTTCCATCGTCTGCCTTCCCCACCCCCGCCCCCGCCCCTGCCGCCCTCCCTCCGTCCACCTCTCCCCGCCCGACTTACAGCGAGGCGCTGAAAGACGGCTGCATTCACAGTCTTTCTGTTAAGGCCTTAACAGGAGCCAGATGAAAGACAGCAGCAGATTAAGATGTTAAACAGCCTCATATGCGATGGCACGGGACAAGCGAGGAGGTTCGGCCTGAAACGTCGTCCAAATGGAGGCAGACAAAGAGCCAGGAATGTGAGATAGAGATCGTGTTGCACGGACCTTGAGGAATAAGACGTGTTATTAATACTGTCTGTGTTTATTGGCTGGGAAACCCTCAGGGGACACTTATGTTCTCAAGGGGCCTCACGGCCCCCAAAATCGCTGCGCCCAGACAGCTCAGATCCTGCTGCACCCAGGCCCCGACCCTCATGGGCCAATGGCAACACGGCTACCAAGAGGCTCTGGAAGGTTCCCAGATAGTGTGAACGGCTGGAATGTGGAGTGATATCTAATAAATCGGACCCGTTACCTCGGCCAAAGATGCTTGTAGAATCCCCGTGCGTGAGTAAAGTGTCAGCTAAAGCTAATTGGTTAAATCATCCTGGGAGCGTGTGTGTGGTGGCAGTGCAGAGGGGATCCACGTTTTCTAGCTTTAGACCAGCTTGTGGGCCGTCCCAACTGTCCCAAAGAGGCGAGCGCTGGCTGCGCACCGTGCCGGATCCATAAACCAACAAGCAAGGGCCTCTGTCAGACAACACACACGGGAATTAGGGTTTTATTAATATGCATTTAGGTCTGGCATGGGGGCTCTAATTATCATGACTTATGGATGGTCAGAGAAAGAAATGAGGAGAGACCGTCAGCCTTTTAAACACGGGAGTGACGAGCCCTTGGATCAAAGAGGCCTCCGTTGGATGCAGGGGAGTTGCGGCAACAACACCACCAGAAACAGGTTAATTTGACGTCTGGAATGGACTCCGCCCCCGTTCGGGCGTGGACATGTTTTGCCCGCTTCACGTAGACAGCCATGAGCGGCTCGGCAGACCTCGCTCCATTTGGATGTCTCCTGAAGCCGAAGTTGATGGATAATTCCCCCGATTCAATAAAATGTCCGCTGGCGCTGAGGAGGCAGACGTAGGATCCAGAGCGTTGAGCTACTTCAGCTTTCACAATGCATTTGTTCGTCGTGTGACCGCCGTTTAAAGCGGAGGAAGCACCGCTTATGTCTAATTAGTGATTTACTGCCCCTCTCGTTTTACATGAATGGACCAAGTTTAAGAGCTAAATATGCGCTATTGTTAAAATAATGAAAACCAGCGCACTTGGCAGAGCTGGAGCTCGGCTCGCGGCCCCTCCTCCCCCCGAAGTCGCAACCCGCCGACGGAGCAGTCACACCAGCGGGTCGGTTTTTATTTAGCGAGTAAATTGCTCCGGCCCAACAGTCCGAGCGGCACCAGCATCGTTACCAGGCCGCTGTGGTTTCCCCGCGCTGGATTCCTCAGAGCAGCCTGCGAGGAACCTGCGGTGGCCGAATGGCATTTGGTGCCTTCGGTCTCACTCATAACGTCACATGGCGACGCCTAAAAAACCAAAATGAATGTCAGCCAGCGGACAGGATCTCCTCCTGTGTGTCGTAGGTCAGGTCCTGTATTTTGGATTTGATGTCAGTCCGTGACGTCGTCACGGATTCCCTCGGCGGTTGATTCCCTGAACAGTTGATTGAATTTGGAAAACAGACTGTATTGAATAAGCACCTTGCTACTTAGTTTCTGCACCGTGGATTTGTAATGAAACATAATGTGTTAGCTTTTTACGTTCAGTTCAGTTTTGCTGCTTGATTTAATGACCAAACCCTCAAAGTCACTCAGACACACACGCAGGCACGCACGCGCTCACACACACACGCACACACACACACACACACACATTCCAGGCCCCCAGTGGCTCTGACACTCTGCAGGTATGTCAGTGTGGAGACAGGCCGTGGTGCGGCCCCTGGAATGCGAAACCTGACCTCTGGGCTGGAATCTGAGCCTCCACACTCATCCCACTCTTCTTGGAGATATGCTGCACAATCCCTCTCATAAATGACGCTTCTCAGCGCTCAAACGGCTAAATAAAGACATCTAAGGCCGCTGCTTGCGACGGGCGTCCAGCCCGACGCTCGCTAAATGAAGAGATTACATTACGGGACATAGAGCGGCCCGAGAGGCCACCAGGGGGGCCGCGGATCACCCACCCAACTCCCTCACGTGCACGGGGACAAATGCAGCGCTTGTAAACGGGTGGAGAAAGAACAAAATGTCTCCCAGAAAGCGGAAGGAGCGGAGTGGGAGTCCGCAGCGAGTGTTTGGGGCTGGAGCTCCGCGGAGGAGGGTGAGCGACGTGGACACTCCGGCTCCTGGGGGGTTGGGGGAGGGAGGGAGGGAGGGAGGAGAGCCCCAAAATGGTTGGAGCTAAACCGCCCCGGCAGCGCCACCGGCTCCGGTCCACACAACCGCCGGCATCGAGGGCCAAACCTCAGACTGGAAGCTTGGAACGCAGAGCAGTGTGACTGCATTTCCTGGGTCCGCCCCATTTAAACTCACAATATGGAACATATTAGGAGCCCTGAAAAACAGGGGGCTTCGCTGCGAGATCTCCTCCTTTACAACCCACTTGGAAAAAACAAAACAAAAAAAAAACAAAAACACTCCTTCAGACTCAGTGGAGGACAAGCGGGGGGGGTCAGTTGTTTTTGGCTAAATCAAAGGGCACGGCGTTGTTTGGCGTATCGGTCTGACTCTGCGAGACGCGGATGAGCTCCGCTCTGAGCGAAGGTGCGAGGGGGGGGGGGGGGGGGGGGGCGTTAGCTTTGGGGAAGGAACGACGAGGCGACGGCGCCGAGTCTCAGGGTCGAGGGTCAGGGTCGAGGGTCAGGGTCGAGGGTCGCCAAGTTCAAGCATCTCAGGGCGGAGACGCGAATAGAAACATCCCCGGCTGCGACGGCCACAACGCACACTGTACGACGTGCGTTTGCCTGGTGATTTAGCCGGAGGGAGTCCGGGGGGGGGGGCGATGATGCCCTTTGAAGCAGCCCCCCATTAGAGGCCTCTGACTCCAAGCGACGCGGTGGCCGGATGGGTCGGCGGCGAGGGGTTAACCGGAGCGAGGAGGGAGCGGTGTCCCAAACCTTCGGTGGACGCGGGTGCGAGGGCGTCGCTTCAAGGACTCAGGGGTTTTTTTTTTTGGTTTTTTTTTTACGGAAAACCCCAAGTGATCCGTGTCGCGGATGTTTTAGTTTTTTGGGTTTTTTTCCGCGTCGAAAATTCCTCGATTCAACGCCGACGATGTTGAGTCGAGGAATTTAATTTGGAAAAGGTTTACTCCGACCAAGAGGCTGCTTTTATTTCCACTTTCAACCTGGATGTCACATTTAGGACACACTGGAGGCTGGAGATTCTGTCAGAAGGCAGCCTGCGGTGTTAATGCACGTCCATGTGTGTGAGAGAGAGAGAGAGAGAGAGAGAGAGAGAGAGAGAGAGAGAGAGAGAGAGAGAGAGAGAGAGTGCTCGTACTGTGGAATTCTTTTAACCTCTGTGGAAACTCACTAAAATAAATCCTTTGCGTACGTCAGAGAGGCCCCTGTGCACCCTGTAATTACTGGAGGGAGAGGGTGGGATCTGCAGAGAGGCTTCTGGCCTCCCAAAAAACCACCTAAACGCTTAGTCAATGGTGTCTTACAGAGCGAGACGAGACCCGCAGCGCTGAAATCATCCCCAAAAACACCTCGACTCGAAACCCGTCGGCGTGTTGCCGAATATAACGCACGCAGTTCAAAGTCCTGTGATAAACAGGAAACGTGTCCGTCCGTCAGTGCCCCTGTCATCTCCCTTCCCAGCATGCCTTGCTCCGCATGGCGCTCCATCACCCTGCACCCGGAGCGTGCATGTGTGAGCTCGCCCGCTAAGTGCGGCTCAGCGCCGCCCATCCACCGCAGCTGTAATTAACGCCTGAGCCGAGGAGACATGGCTGGGTGAGAGAGGGAGGAGCGTCACCTCACTGTGTACGCTATTACTACTCTATTACTACTCTATTACTACTCTATTACTACTCTATTACTACGCTATTTCTTGTCTATAACTACTCTATTACTATGCTATTACTTTTCTATAACTACTCTATTACTCCTCTATAACTGCTCTATTACTACTCTATAACTAATCTATTACTACGCTATTACTTCTCTATAACAACTCTATTACTGCTCTATAACTACTCTATTACTACTTTATAAGTACACTATTAGTATGCTATTACTATACTACTACTACGCTATTACTACTCTGTTACTATGCTATTACTATATTAATATGCTATAACTACACTACTACTATACTATTACTACTCTATTACTATGCTATCACTACTACATTACTACTCCATTACTACGCTTTTTCCATTCGATAACCATTCTATTGCTTTTCAATTACTTGTCTGTATCTGAACGGAGGCCAGATGTGCAGAACGGGGCCATCGAACGAAACCTGTGACCCAACAAACTGTTCAACACAAACTCTTTGAGTCATCGCAGCTCAGGGCCAACAACTCACCCCGAGTCGAAAAGTGAAAAGGAGCAGTTTGAGTCACCAGGAGGCGCTACGCCCTCCGTTCGGATGGAGCGGACCAACCTAGCAGCTGGCTGTCGATCCGAGCGGCCTCCTCCTGACGGTGCACCGCCTCCTCCTGACGGTGCACCGCCTCGTCCTGAGGTAGCAGCACCTCGTCCCGACGGAGCAGCACCTCGTCCCGACGGAGCACCTCGTCCCGACGGAGCACCTCGTCCCGACGGAGCACCTTGTTCTGACGGAGCCCCATCTCCTCCAGACAAGAACCTACAGTCTGCGGAATGCGTGAGGCTTTGGCAGGACGGGGCCGTAATCACAGGCTTCCCAAAGTGCAGCTTTAAAAAGCAGCGTCCACACGCAGGCGCACAGAGACGCCTTCATCTGGGAGCAGCGACGCGCTCGTGTTTGCAAAGGCACAAACACAAACAAGCAGCGTTTCTGTATCGCTGTGCGCACACACACACACACACGCACACGCACACACACACACACACACACACACACACACACACACACACACACGTGTGCGCACACTAGAGCCTCCAGTTTGGGAGTTATATTGATTTTGTGTGAATAACTTTTCAAGGTTGTTGTTTTTTTGTTGTTGTTGTTGTTTTTTTGGCCTTCCACTCACTTTGCAGGGCCCAGCGCGTTGTAAACAGCGGAACAAAATGGCCGCCCGTTTTTTTTTTTTGTTTTTTTTTTGGCCACCGAGCGGTGCCGACCGCCTCAGAAATGAGTGAAGAGAAGTTCAAGCCCGTTAATCAATACCATGCCTGAGCTCATGGAGCAAACAAAGCTGCTTACGCTGCTTTTCCCTCCGTCCTCCTCCGTCGGGCCCGGAGTCTCAGCACCACTGGAGGAGCGACGCCTTCCCAGCGACGCAGCCCCCCCCTCTAATTAGCCCCCACCCCCCAACACACACACACACACACACACACACACACTTCCACGGCGGTGGCCTGTTCCCTCTGCCCACTGTGCATCTCAGCTCCCCCATGTAATTGTCTGCCAGTTCCCCTCCAGTGGTAATTTCAGGCCTTTTCTTCCCGGAGCAGAGACACAAAGGAGGAGGATAATAGCCCCGAGTCGCAGGAGGCGAGCGGAGGCAGCGGCGGAGGGGCGGCCGCTCCCCTCCGCCGCTTGAACTCCAGACCGCCGGTGCAGCCCCCGAGGAGGCGTCTGCGCCGGCGGCCCCCACCGAGGCGGCGAGCTCTTGGGTGTGCCGCGGGAAGGAACCCGGCGCGCCTCGCACTCCGCCGTCCTCTTCGCACCTTCGCTCGTCGTCGACTTGAACCTGTGGACGCGGGGGATGGACATGAATTACATCACTGCAGCGCCCCGCCTTCCGGGCTGCATCGGAACCGGAGGAGCAGAGGGCTGCTAATGAATGGCTCCATTGCTGAACCCCCCCCCCCCCCACACACACACACACTCACACACACACACACACACACACTCTCCACCCCCCACCCACAACCACCACCACCAATCTGACAACCCAACACTAGCAATTATGAAGGAAGCCAGCGAAACCACATCCACCTTGGCTGTAGTTTTTAGGATTCCAGTAGGCTTGTAAAACTTCTGGGTTCCTCTGCGAGCATTCCAATATCAATGCGGCGGATTTAGGCAGCCACGTCCCCGCTCAATTATAACGTCCTTTAAGAAACAGGAGAGCGGTGTGGCGGGTGGGGGCGGGGGCCCGCCACCGCCGACCGGTTTCGACCACCTCTGCAAGGACGCTCAAAATGGTTTTCCCCGAATGACCCCGAAAGGTCGACTTTTATCAACCCCTCCCACGCGCCCTCCTCTGCTCCACGATGTCATCGCAAGCCGCCGGGGCTCGTGAGGACCTCAAGGACATCTGGTCCCGCCGTTCCAGGCCGCCCGTCCCACCGCAGCTCTGCTGCCGGGACGCGAGCTAACGACCCGCGTTGAGACACTCGAGACGATGAAACGGAATATTTGGAGCGTTCCCGCTCTTCGGGGGCCCGGGGCGAGAGTGCACGGCGTGCAAAGGACGACATGTTGTTAACATCCAGACATTTCTGGTCGACAGCAGCAAAGTGGTCTCATGTAATTTCCTGCTCGCGGGAAGTAATTAGGACGAGCTCATCTGTGATCTGTGTGTCATCTGTGTCCCAGATTGGTGACCGGGGGAGAAACTGCGCTTGGGAGATTTGGGAGAAAGGCAGCACAAACTGACTTGGATTTGGACATTTCTCATCCTGCTCAGGACGTATCCTGGTCCATGTACAGTTGGTATTATAATACACCATGAAGCTGTTGGTGGTGAATGGTGAATCCAGGTTCTAATAATACACACCAGGCAAACAGAAATATTATGCGAATACTTTATTATCAATGTGTGAATGGTGTTAGCTTTTTGTCTGAATATTAATAGTATACGAAAACTATACACCAAATCCAGGATCATCCTAATTTTGCTGTATAATTTCTCAAATTGGTATTGAAGATGTTTATATATACATATATATATACATACATACATACAGTATATGTATACATATACATACATACATACATATATATATGCCAAAGTGCATTTTCCATTTTCTTTCCTCTTGTACATTTACACATTGCACCATACATAAATAATTACATTGTAAAAATGACTCCGTATTTACAAGTATAATATATATTTCATATAATATATAAAACTTTATATTAAATCTAGGTAGATGATATTTGGGATCGTTTTGCGGGTCCGTGTGTGTTATCTGTGGCTGCTGAGCAGGACCTCCAGCCAGCAGGGGCAGGAGGTGATGAACTGTCTGGAGTAGCACGGGCCCCAGCCCTTGGCGAAGCTGATGCGCACGCTGTTGGGGTCGTAGGGTCCGTCGGGGAAGTCCGCCTCGGCGCTGTGCCGCAGCAGGCTGGAGCGCTCGTAGTCAAACACCTTGATGGAGTAGCCCGGCATCACCTTGCGCACCACCAGCGTCCGGCTGCTGGGAACGTCCAGCGTGGGCGAGTTGACGAAGATGGGGTGCTCGCTGCGGTTGTACGCCCACACGCCGTCGGGCTCCTTGCTCAGGAGGATGCCGTAGCCGATCTTCCCCCGCGTCCGCTGCACGGTGCTGCTGCGCTGCTCCAGGTTGAGTTGGCCCAGGCAGAAGCCCGTGCCCTGAGGTAGGTCGTAGAAGATGCTGACGGAGTGCTCGTACACGGCGTAGAGGCGGCCCACGCGTGTCCGGTGCTCCCAGTATGCCACGTTACACCAGTGGCTCTGCTTGGGGGCGTCGGGCGACATACTGGCATCTAGCGGGGCACAGGGACAAAGATGGAGGACGCTGGTTAGACTAAACATAAACAAGGAGCAAACAGGGCTAGTAAAAGGAAGGATTACGTTAAAGGGGATTAGCTATCTCTTTTTACTGGTCACAGCAGATGGCCACACTATAAATACTGAAGGAGGCATTGTATTGAAATCTAAGGCTTGTATAAATACTGCAGCACGCATACCCTTCCAACACACACACTCACACACACACGTGTACATGCACACACCCACATATACGCACATGTACATGCACACACGCATCCACGCACATGCACATACACACACACACACGCACGCACGCACGCACACACACTAGATATTCTGGTTAGGGGCAGCAGAGGGTGTTGTGAGGTCAGCCAGACGGAGGAGCTGCACCTCCTCCCTCCGCCCCCTGGGGGCGCCACATAAATCACACAGCACCGACCACCCTTTCCAGGGGAACTAAACTACTGCTCACACACATTCCAGCCTTCAACGCACTCTCTGTTTGGTTAAAATAGATTTCTTTTTTTGGGATTATACTCAACGTTCCAGTAAAAAAAAGGGACTTAATTCCCCCAAATAGCTCGGGTGTAGACGCAGCAATTAAAGATTTAGAGACAGTCAGCTGTCACACTTCCCACATCCTAAACAATTAGCAAACAGCGATGGCTGCAAGACGTCCTATCAATGGTTTTCACAGGGCGACGCGGCCGCCCCATCCCGACCATCTCCCTCCAGTAAATCAGCTTGTTAATTCAGCTTTCATGGCTGCAGTCCGTGAACTCTTTTCTGTGACAGCTCTCAGCACTCCGATATGAGTTACTGCTCCCCAGGTGGACCTTTATCTTGGCCACACTAAGCAGACGCAGCGCTCTGCTGGCGGCTGCTGGCGGATGATGGGGGCTGATCGGGGTTGCTGGGGGCTGATGGGGGTTGCTGGGGGCTGATGGGGGTGACGGAGGCTGCGAGGCTGCAGTCCACGCTGCTTATGACGGCTCGCGGTGCAGGATGAAGGAGCGCGTCAGTCCATTCACCCCTCACTCCTTGTGTGTGTGTGTGTGTGTGTGTGTGTGTCTCTTCTTCCCTGCATTCCAGAGGGGCGGGGGGGAGGGCCAGGCAGGGGGTCTCCCTCCCCCCCACTCCTCCCCCTGCTGTGGACCCAGGGACGGCATTCAGCTCTCTGACAACTTAGCACAAGCCCCTGACCTGCTGACCCCCCAGCCTTCATGCTATCAGCTCCCATTAACTCACACACAGAGTGATGCCATTATTTTGCTTCACAGAGTCTATTGGCACAGAGGATTTAAAGCCTGGGCCTGTGGCCCCATTCCTTTCAGTCCCTCTGCTCGCAGGGCTTAATGACCGCCCGTCCCATTAACAAACGCCTTTAAGGTGGAGCGCTGCAGTTCTGCACAGCCACAAACTGCCTCCCACCCGAGCAAACTATTCCACTGAGTGACCCACGCTAGTAAAGTTTATACAAAGATTAGCAAAAACATTGACCAGACCTGTGTAGACAAAATGCCTGCTGGTTCAAGGCTCACTGTATTGGGGCGAGAGGGGGAGAAAGGGAGGAGGGAGCGAGAGAGAGAGAGAGAAAGAGAGAGCGAGCGGGGAGGGGGTGGAGGTGGAGAAGGAGCTGCAGACATGCTCTCTCTGTGTGTTTGCGCACACATTGATGGCTGTAATGACCCCCCCTCTCTTCAGGGGCCCCAGCATGCATGTGCCATTAGTGAATTCCTCAGCCTTCCACCGCGCTCTGCCCTTACTGCAGCGCCGCCCGGCCACACAAAGAACGCAGCCCCAAACTTGTTTATGGCCCTCTATTGTCTCAAATCAAATGGAGCCTGCACATCAAGGTAAACTCCCTTTGAAAGTGTGCACACCGAGACAAAAGAGCAAATGGCCGCCGTGGAGACGAGAGGAAGAACAGAAGGAGGAACAACTCGGTCGACGGTTTCTAGTTTTCACACGTAGGCTGGAGGGCGCGGCTGCCGGGAGCGGGAGGAGGCTCCACGCCGAGCGAGCGCCCGCTTCAAGCCGCCAGAGCTTCCTGTGGACCGGAGCGACGTGCGTCCGCTGGGGGGTTTTGGACGTGAGCCCCGTGTTTGTATTTTTCGGCTGAACCCGTGTTTTCGTCTGGAAGGAGCCGGAGCAGAGGGCGGCGTACGTGTCAGCGTCGGAGGGTGGCGGGGGCGTCTTCCGTCTCCGGTCCCAATGTTTGGAGGTTTTTTTGGCGCTTTCCACGCTTTCTCCTGAGGATGCCACTTCCTCCGCTGGGCTTTTTAAAAATTAACCCCCCCCCCATCCAGAATATTCCACTTCCTGCTTTCCACCTTAGGTTTTCTCCAAATGGAAAATGGGTGCGCCATTAGTTACACCGTGTATCGGCACCGCCACGGCAACAAGCGGTAAACAAAGCAGATTCTCACCAACACCAGGCTACCGGCCGCTGCCAATGACGGGGAAGCGAAACGAGCGACAACCCAAACTGGAAGATTTTTCCGTCCAGATATCTGACTCACTCAATAGAGCTCATAACAAGATGCTAAATCCCACAGTCCCAACGGGGCAGAATGAGTGAGGAAATGGTTTAATTTAATAGCAGCCTGGATAATCGTACCTGACTTTTTGCATCCATTCTAATTTGTCAAAGACGAGTCGAAACAGTAAGACGATGTCTGCGGAATCAATGTAAAACTTAAAAATAGCTCAGGATGAAAAAAAAAAAGAACAAGAAAGAAACACTGAAGGTGCCCTTTAAATATTGGTTTCCTCTTATAAGAGAAAAGAAAGAGGGAAAAGTCAAATGAAGTCGATAACTCGCGGCGCCCCACGCTGCGTCGCTGCGCCTCCATGTTAGATTCCAGGGCGTCTGCTGAGGGCGGAGTCAAAAGAGGCTGGGAGCAATTACTGTGGTCTGCATTCATTTAACCCTGGCACCTTTTAACAGCTCAGTTTACCCATTAGGAGAGCGGCACATGTTATTATTGTTATTTTATTCTCAAAAGCCTCTCCTCTTAGTGTCAGTCTCAGCGCGGACGGACACGTCCGCCCCGCAGCTTCTGCACGTGGCCACGCCCAGAGCCACCGGGGCCCGGGGTTTAATCAACTCCGAAACGAGTATTTAAGTGCTAACCAGCAGCAGATCGGCCCAGCAGGTTGAATCTCATCTCATCTACAGAGCCGTCTGCACCGAAGAGAAAATAAATATTGGTAATAAAGCGGCTGAGTGGTGTAGTGTGTGATAAGAGCGGCATGTGTGTGGCTACCGTGTGCTTTCCCGAAAAGGTAAAGAGATTACCAAACTGAACACACACACACACACGCACGCACGCACACACACACACACAGGGCTCAAACAGGCGCAGCTCCAACATCTGCTGCAGCACGTACAACACGTCAGCGTATAATCACACGCCGCGGCGCAATCACACGGCAAACACAGATACTTAACGAGCCTTTTCTCCGGCGCGGGGCTGACTTTGATTTCCACAACAAGAACTTCTCTCCATGGAAACCGCGGCGATGCGTTCCCCTCGCCTTTTTCTCCACGCCGGCCCAGCGTGAGCGAAGAGGGGTGTCGCTGGACGCCGGAGCTCTTCCCCGTCGGCGGCGCCGGGACCCGCAAAGCAAACGGTGACACGCGCTCGAGTGTTTGAGCAAAGAACGAAAAAGCGCCGGGCGTGTCCCAGCGCCAGGAAGGGCCGTTCCCCTGCGATGCTCAGAGCACGAGGTCCATGTGCAGCGATCCCAAAGAAAACACGTTATCTTGTTTTCTTTTCCGAAGTATATTTGGATCTTAGAATGCATCTCGTAAAGCACTTAGCCGCAGAGTTTTGCTTTACATAAATATATTTGTGTATACGCCAGTAAAAACCCTTTAAACTCCACAGGTCAAAGCGTGGAAAGCGCAGATCCCTGTGCTTCCAGACCCTGCACTCCAAAGCGAGTTTGGATAATTAGCTCTAAGTACACCAAAAAGGAGGCTTTAAAGTTTCAATGGCAATCCTTGATGATCATCCAGTAATGCTTTTAAAGGTGGAATGAAAGGAGGGAAAAAGAAAGGAGAAAAAAACAACACAGCAGAGCGCAGGGAGAGGGAGAGAGAAGATCTCTGCCCCGGGGTAAACACAGCTCGGCAGCCTTGGAGTGAGATGAATGGCAGAGCGAGTGTCGGGGACAGGAGGACAAACAACAGCCAGCAACCCCACCCCACCGACCCCCCCGCGCTGACATCTACCCGGCGGGCTCCAGGATCCTTAGAGCTCCAGGATCTTCAGAGCTCCAGGATCCTTCGAGCTCCAGGATCTTCAGAGCTCCAGGATCTTTAGAGCTCCAGGATCTTTAGAGCTCCAGGATCCTTCGAGCTCCAGGATCTTCAGAGCTCCACGACCCTTAGAGTTCCAGGACCCTTGGAGCTCTAGGACCCTTAGAGCTCCAGGACCCTAGGAGCTCCAGGACCCTTGGAGCTTCGAGCCCTGTCAGGCTCCAGGCCCCTTAGAGCTGGGGGGGATGGGACAGAGTGATCTGTTTCTCATCCGGTGCCAGGGATGAAGGGATGAGATTCCAGCCATTAGACTCCACCGGTGAGCTGAGCCCGTAGAGGGCTGGGGGGGAGGTTTGGGAGGGTGGTGTTGGACTTCTTTTTTTCTTTTTTTTTTTTTAGCAATGAGTGTTTTCACCGTGCGCCTGCAGCAGCGTGCACACGCCTCCCCGTGCACATTCTCCGCTGTGTCGCCGTGTGCGCACGGATGTGTGTTTGTGTGCAGCGTTTTAAGATGTTTCTCGCGTGTAGCAGAGCATTCCTGAACCCCCTGTGTTTTGTTAGATTAAACCTTCTTTCATAACTGCTAAAACAAGACCGCCCCCACCCTCCCCCCATCCCCCACCGCCCGCCCCAGTGTTGAGATTATGGGATGGCTCTGTTCCTGTCGTCCCCTCCTCCTGCAGCCGAGCTCCCCAGCAGGCCACAGCGAGCCTGGCGTCTGGGCTATCTCCCCCATCAAAGTCAGCTTTATCAGGCAGACACGCTAACTGGAGCTGCTCTTGTACGTCTATGGATTTTTTTTTGCCCGAGGTCTGGCCTTTCTCTGCTCCGAGAGAGAGAGACAGGGAGAGGGAGAGAGTGGAGGTAGAGAGAGAGAGAGAGAGAGAGACCAAGAGCGAGAGCGGAAGAGAAAGTGAGAGAGCGGTAGAGGACACCGAGGCCCAAATAATCTGGAGAAACTGAATCCCGCCGGCGGGCCGCTGGTCGCAGGGCGAGCGCTGTGCATTGTCACCCACTTCCTCCACACTTTCCCTGCTCTGTTCCTGGATTTCTCCTTGAGGGAGGGGAAACGCTAGAGCCCTGATAGCAGATAACCAACAGAATCCATAAATTAAATCAATAAACACGAGAGGGTGTAAAAAGCGCAGGAAGGCGAGGCGGCGAAACGCAGAGGAGACGTCTGGGTGTGACGGCGAGAGGCCCAACTCAGACGGATCTCTTTGATTTTATTCACAGAACGCACGTCTGATTGCCCTCCAGTTTCCCTGCGTGGCTCCGCAGTGTGTCTGGAGACAGAATTATTATATTTATATTATATTTGTATTTCGCACGGATGACGCAGGGTGAATGCAATACAATTAGTGTCGAAAAAAATCAAGTCTGCATCCCAGGGAGCTTTGCACAGATCTCCCTTGTTCACTCGTTTTATAGGAAAGGAAATCTATGAATACTGTGACTAAACTTTTAAACTAACTCTAGTGAAATGCCTCAAAACTCTCTGATGGGCCATCTCTCACTGCAAATTTTTTCAGAAACGTATTTGGTGTGTTGTTTCGATGAAACAAGATCAATTTTCCAAACAAGTCAGGCCTCTGCGATGAGCAGGGCTGCGTATTGGTACCTGCGTTTCCCCAGCGTTGAGTGGCACGGTGGCGCAGTGCATTGCACTGCTGCCTCACAGCAAGAAGGTCCTGGGTTCGATTCCCGCCTGGGGCGCTGTTGGCACCGTGCTCCGGCGGGTTATCTTCCAAAAACAGGAGCCTTTCTGTGTGGAGTTTGCATGTTCTCCCCGTGTTCACATGGGGTTTCCTCCACCTCACGTCAGTAAGGACCCCCACCAAAAACATGCACCATCATGGTCTGACCAGCGATGGACACTTATCACCTGGTCCCCGGGCGCGTCCACGTACGCTGCCCACTGCTCCTGGCTGTGCCCCCGGAGGAAGGACAAGCCAGGATGGGTCAAAAGCAGAGAATCCATTTCACCGGCCACCATCAAGCATGTGCATGTGTGCATGTGTGTGTGTGCAAGCATGTGTTGTGGAGTGTCGTGTGACGATTAAAGACTGTTTCTTCTTCTTCTTCTTCTTCTAATACTTTGAAGGTATCCATCAAAATTACCCAATACCAAGTGGTTTCGAAACTTCTCCAGTCAAATGATACCTGCATTCAATCCTTTTTAGAAGTACTCTATTGGCATTGGTATACCTTTAAGGGTACTGGTACTGGTTCTGGCACTGACACTGGTACTGGTACTGGTACTGGCACTGGGACTGGTACTGGCACTGGGACTGGTACTGGTACTGGTGCTGGCCCTGGGACTGGTATTGTACATTTTTAAACAACACCCATCCTTGACGACTCGTGAGACCAAACTGTGCTGATACTCTGAACTGTAGGACACCAAACTGACCCCAAAATATTTCACCGGAGACATTGAAACATGGGGAACCGAGCGCCATGACGTCCTCCTGCTGCGTCCTTTCATCGCACAGGAAATATAATAAATATTATCTTCTACCAAGAGAAAAAAAAAACAATGGGGGGGGAAACGTGTCAACGCCAACCCAGAGCCACGTCCAGGTTAGGGCTGGGGGGGGGACGTGCGCTGTGTCCGGAGGGGACGTGGGAGGGAGGGGACGTGGGAGGGGACATGGGAGGGGACGGCGCTCCATCAAACCTGCGCCTGACGTCTGGGCGGCTCTGAAGCTCAGCAGAGAAACATGAAGGCAAAACACTCAATGAACTTCCTGCTGGGTGGCGCTGCCCTTTGCCCCCCCCCCCACAAAACCTATCCAGTGTGTTGGCGGATGTGTGTGTGTGTGTGTGTGTGTGTGTGTGTGTGTGTGTGTGTGTGCAGGGGAGGACTGAGCCAAGTGGGTTGGAGCGTTGCAGTAGAGACCCCGCACATTCCTGAGCTCCCCCTCCTCCGTGCTCGGTGCCTCCTCACTTCCTCCTCCGTTTGGGGGGTGGGGGCCACAGGGCTGCCTTCCTCCCCCGTCCCCCGGAGCCGGGGACTCGCTGGGACGCACCTCGGCGCCGTTTCCCCTTCCACCCCGGACCCCAGAGCGGGCACCGGAGGCACCTTCATGGGCAGCTCTGAAGATATGTTCGAAGACACGATTTGTCGTCTCCCCCCGGGAGGAGCGTCCACCAGGCTCCAGTTATGGTTTGTTTTCTCATTGTTTCAAAGTGAAGTTTGTGTGCGTCAGTGTGTTTACGTACCGGACGGATTGATTCCAAACGCAGAACAACAAGGAACTCCATTATTAAAAGCTATATCAGCCTGACTAATTTAAAGCGAAAGGCAGGTATTTGGTTTCGGCGGGGCGGGAGGAGGCGGGAGGAGGGGTGGCGGGCGGGGGTGGGGGGAGGGTTGTGGCGGGCCGGGGCGGAGCTCCGTGATGGACACAGTCACCGTTCAAACAATGGTTTGCTATTGATCCGCCCCGGTGGATCAGAGTCTGTGAGGAGAATGTGTTCTGTCAGGATAATGTGGCACCGGAGTTTCTGTTTCAGTCACAACACTCTCCGGGCTGTAACCCACACTGCTCCGCCGCGGGCATCCAGACACCGGCCCCCCCCAAACAAAGACCCCCCCCCCCCCCCCCGCTCTCCGACACTCTGACAAGCCTGCCCATTCACAACAAGCAAGACATTCATTAAAAATGCAGGAGTGAACATTTCCAATAATTCATAAAGTCCTTCCCTGTCAACATCTGCAAAGAATCCTGCAGCTAAAGGGAATGGCAGGCTTTCATTAAGTAAATTACGTGCTGGCAGCCGCTGAGAGGGGAAGAGGGGGGAACTACAGCCAGAGCGCTAATCTAAACCGTACCCTGAAACGCGACAGCCTGACTGCACGTACTGAGCCCAACAGCCAAGGCCTTAGAAACGCACACAAATATGAGATATGTTGAGCACACACACACGCACGCACACGCGCGCACACACGCACACACACACACACAACAAAAGCAAATATCACCGTCCCTGTGGAACGCAATCAATGGGAATTTTGAGCCTGTTTACAAACTCCCAACGGCTTCACCCCCGTGCGTAGTTTGCTTCTTTCAGAGTTGTATGTGGTCTGCCGACCACAGGAACATTAGATGCAGTTTGGGCGCACGCACCAAACAAAGGGAGGAGCTGGAGGCAGTGTGCAGAACAACGACAACGCAGGGTTTCCTGGCGGGGAACGCACGTCGACGCGCAGGTTGGGAGGACGGATCCGAAAAAAGCACTCTCTGGAGCGACATCAAAGGCTGCAAATCCCGTCCACCGTGCCGGGGCCCCCGTGTTCGGACGAGGAGGGCGGAGGGAAGAGAGCGACGGTAGATCGGGTTCACGACAGTGAGAGAGAAAAAAGAAATAAATCAAGCCAGTCCCTATTTTGACCGGCGTAGAAGCTCGTGCCTTAATGTTCGTATGCACCGTGAGGTCATATCCAGCCTCCTGGAGCTGCAGGGCTTGTGCGGGGATGTCGAGTGACACGGGCCCCTCCAGTTAATCCTCACACAGCATTCTGAGGGCTCCAAGAATGCACCGGCTATTCTGAGTTTCAAAAACACTGACAGCCATAGGTTCAGGCACAACTGTCAACGCTCCTCTGGGGAGAAAGGGGAAAAAACATTCTCGAAATCTATTTTCGCCGGCGATCGGACCACGGGCCTAAAAGCGCAGCCGGGCCTCCGCTGCTTGGACTCAGGGCAGCGGGCGGAGCGGGCAGAGTGGTCGGAGTGCGGGAGCAGCGCCCAGAGCATCTTCCGCTGGTCCCGCCCCCCTCCCCAGATGATGCAAGGCGAGCACATTTGCAGCAGGCTGCGGCTCAAACGCGCCATTGTTCCTCCTCAAAGCCCGAGAGGAGGAGCAGCAAAACAGTAAAACTAACAGTCGGACATTCCATACATTTTTAATGGCATCGCGCCCTCGTTATTTGTTGCTGTAACCCCGTGGCCCGGGGCCCAATGAATGGTGCCTTTGGTGGAGGCTGGTGGCGGGAGGGTGGAGGTGGCAGCAGGACGCCTCCTGCACCCACCGCAGGGTGAGCTCACCGAGCCGGCCTGCGAATGCAGATTATGGGATGTGAAATGACAACCTGAGCCGGTGACTTCTACGAAACGCAGAGCGGGGGGGGTTGTAATTTGGTGTTTATTTATTTACCCCCCCAAATTTCCAGGCTTTCATTGTCCGTGCTCATTGTGCAGAATGTCTGAGTCAAAAAGACATCGTTGGATGACACAGACGTATGTTTCCTCTTCTTATGTCAACACACACACACACACACACACACACTGTACTCTGGCGTGTACATGGTTCACGCTCTGATTTGACGTTTCTCTGCTAAAGCTCCTGGACAGCACAGGGACCTCAGCACAGACCGCTGGTTGTGCACGAGGTTGCAGCTGAAAATATATCAGCAAAGGCCGTGCGATTTCGGGCCGAATGGCCGGCAGCACTGGCACCGCACCGCCTTGCCAAGAAGACGGATAAACAGCCAGCCCAGCAGGCAGCTTTCTGTTGACATATTAAGAGGTTTCAGGCCTCTGCAATGACTGCTTTAGATTAGCACGGCTTTCGCTTTTCAGGTAGAGGTCACATTACCTCATGGGTTCTCCTCATGCTCCTCGTCAAATAACACAGAAAGGAGCTCACCCTGAGAGAACGCTCGTTCAGGTAGACGGCGCGGACGCCAGTGGGATTTCTACACACTATTTTTTTACGCATATTTTGAATTTGAGCCGAAGGAAACCTGAATGGAAATGCAAGAATGGAAATAAAAAACCGCCGGATTAACAAAAAAGAGCCTGAGCGCTTGGCTGAGGTGGAAAAGTTGTGTAGTCGTGCTGTCATACATCCAGTGCTGCACGCCCAGGGGCTGGTGCATTGACCAAAAAGGAGTCACGCGATTTAAACAATGAAATACCGGAGTTGACCAAAAGTTAGGTCACACTTAATTTCCCTTAAGACTTGTTGGATAGCAAGTTTATATTCAAAGGTGTTAAAATACACTGAGAGGACAGACGGGGACGTCCGCCCGTTCAGCACCGCTACGTCCCTAAAACCACCGTCTCTGTTGTTCCCAAGCAGGCATTAACGGCTCCCCTTCGCTTCGCACGGGACGTTGTTTATTCACATTGATACCAGCTCATGGAAACACGCAGCAATTAGCTTTTCCTTTTGTCGACTTGTTAAACTTGCATTTAAAAACTGCCGCAACATTTGGACGGAAGCGCGAGCGCGGAGCATTCACCTTTAAGTCGACGGAAAATGCCATAAACAAGTCTGCGGCGGCCACCGAGTCCCCGTTTCTGCCGCGGAGACGTCCCCGGCCCCGACACGGAGACGGCTCTTCCAAACCCCTGGCATCTTGAAGTCTTTATGAAACTCAAACAAGCTGCGCAGGAAAGAAAAAGATCCTAATCTAGCGGCCACAGGACTTTGTTGTTGAACCGCTGAGAGGAGCCAATCTGTAATACGACCAAAACACGAACTAATGCGGCGGCCGCATACGTTCAGACGCACGTAAGCACGAATACTTCAGCAGGGAGGGACGCGAGTCACAGGCGAGGATGCTTCAACGTTCTCCTTCGGCCGAATTCGCTTCCTGTTTTCACCCCTACAAAATCGGGGCGCGGTTGGTAGGTGAGCTGTCACCATGGTACTACCATTACGGTGGCAACCAGTGATAAACAAAGCAGATTCTCACCAACCCTAATATCCAGCGACAATAATGGAGGATGGAAGTTGAAGATACAAAAAAAAAAGATTTTCTTTCCAGATATCTGAGCCAATCAGAGACCGAATGTCATTTAGTCATAAAGAGGCAGAACGACAGGATAACCACAAGCCACTTTTTTACCAAGTACTGTTTTAACAAGAGCTTGGGATTTAAAATTTGATTTGATTTATTTTTTAATTTTCAAACACGTACGGCACTGACTGTGGAGTCAATGTGTCGCCGCAAAGAGCTCCACAGGAAGGAAAAACAAACTATTAAATTGCTTTAAAAATGCAATAAAAAGAAAACCGGAGCTGGTCTTCAAGTCCTCAATAAACCCGAACCGAAAAACCTTGTTTGTGACGCACCACCCTCTCACAATACTGAGAATGGGAAGCCAAAAAAACAAAAACAAAACAGCCTTATCGATCTTATCAACGGCGCTCTCTTTTTTCCTGCGCTGGCAGTTGCGTGGGGAAACGGAAACGGAAGCTGCCTCCCGGGCCAGGGACGGACACTTGAGGGGCAGAGCAGAACGTGTGTGAACGGGGGGAGAACTTCAGGATATACGCCTGGAGACCCCCACCTCCATCTTTAAATACTATGACCCCCCCCCCCCCCCCCACACACACACACACACACACACACACACTAGATACTGGCCTTCTCGTCAACATTCCGATGTCCCCCCCATCGTCCAAGGGGCAATCCAGCGCTCTGCCTTGCTACAAAACCCAGGCAGCTTTCTAAAACAGGATGTTTGTCTGAGGCCTCCTTCCCCTCAAATAAACAATCCGCAAAACCTGATTTCGGCAGGCGGGCGCGAGCACTCCAGTCACATTATTTTCCACATCCCGTATCCTGCAGCACTGGGGCTCCTGGGGGAGTGCGGGCGGGCCGGCCCTGGGCAGGATCGGGGGCTGCGGTGGAAACCTGAGGCCGGGAGCCAGAGGCTTCAGGGGGAGAGATGGGCTCCTGCGGCCCGGGGTCCGGGGTCCGGGGCAGAGGAGGGTTCCCAGGACCCCCCCGCGGACCGGGTCCACTACACGGCGGACCCCAGCGGGTCTCTTCAGAGCGGGCCGGCCGGTTTTCTTCTAAAGTGCAGCTCATCCCCAAAGGATGGAGGCATGGGACGGCAATTAAACGGGTATGTTGAATATGCTGGTTTCTGTGTCATGCGAGTTGGCACCCGTCATAAATTAATCAGGTCTCCGTGGACTTGGTGTGTTATAAATGATGTCACCTCCATTTTGTCACCCGGGCGTCCCAGTTTAGCTCCGGAGACAAAGTGGAGCACAACTCCAACAATGTGCACAATATGCCGCCGCGCTGAGTGAAGCACACGATCTGAGGTGGAAAAACACGTCGGGACGGTAGAGAACGAATTAGAGGTGGTGCCCGTGTTTTTCCAGATGTCTAGATGTGATATTTAATTAGTCTCTCACAGAAGTGGAGTCACATGCCTTCAAAGTCAGTCGACATTTATGGATCTGATCGAATCCGCTTTAATCAAGAGCAGAATCACATGCCTTAATTACACTGTCTAATTACTGCACTCATTTCCACTGTCTCTGACACACACACACACACGCGCGCACACACACACACACACACACACACACACACACACACACACACACACACACACACATACACACACTCACAAAGCTGGCTCAGGCCTAGAAAGCTGTGTTGTCTGTCTGTGATAAAGATAATTCAGGGTTATTTTCGTCGATCTTCAGCCCCGTTCACACGTAGTTCCGGGTAAATTACTGGGATAAACTTTCCGGCACCGCGAGCGAGTTTCACTATTCAGAGATGCAGTTACATTCAGGAACATTTCCGTCTTGCACCTTTTCACACATGCCATGACAATGCCGGAACAGATGGGGCGAGGGACAGTCCGTTCCAGTGTAGACGCCATCGTTTGGACAATCAGTCGACGTACAATCTGAATGGGTTTTTTTTTTTCCTGGCTCTCAGAGACCAGCGATTCGCTCCCTGTCGCCCCGCCCCTCCTCTACGCAATAACCCTACCCCGATGTTATTAAATTAGCGTGGTCATTTTCGACCTGTCCTACACTCTCTGCCTCCGGAGAAGGGATGTTCTCCACCCGTTCTCCCTCTCCCCTTCGGGTCGCTCCCTCCCCGTGCTGCGGTGCAGCCGGCGGGCAAGCGGAGCTCTTGGTCCCGCTGCCCCCGCACTGCACCCATCACTGTAGAAGACACGTCTAGGGTCTGAGAGGCATTTTTAAGAAGAAAAGGATAAAATGTAAGAATAAAATGACCTGTCTCCGTAGAGACTGTACGTTTTTCAGTTTCTCGTCTTTGCAGCCGAGCGCCACGTTTCGGACAAGTTAAATTTTTTCTTTCGGAAAACAAATAACTTTTGAAATATTTGTACAAAACAAATATTTGTAAAATCCCACTATTTGTGCTTTGCGACACCGTATTGGGATTCGGCTCCACCCCACCCCTACTTTACGTGTGTGTTCCAGCAATGTTACTGCTTCCATTCACAACACACGTCCTGGCATTTTCCCGGACATGTTACCAGGTATTGAGGTGGGAAATTGACAAAACAGATTTCCCTGCTACCGTTCACACATGACCCCATGCAGAAAATGTTCCGGAACATTTCAGGGATAGACTGCACATGTAAAAAGGGACTTTAGAGTTCCATTTATTTGCGCAGATAGGTGTGGTTGTGTGAGAAAGAATCTTAGAAAAATGTAAACCCCCTTAAAACAACACTGGACTGGGCTATTGGGGGCGCCTGCTTGAGGAGAAGCACCTGTGATTTCTCTGAACAATCAGTTCCATTACTTACATAAGGTCCTTCCCATACAGGTCCTAACTGCCTCGTTCTACCTGGAAGAACAAGTCAATATCCCGGCGGCCTGAGGGACCATCGACAGCGGCCTTACCTCGGACTGACCGAAACAGCAAGGAATTAGCACAGCTTGGAGCCCTGGTAAGTTCATGGTGTCCACCCGCCTTCTCCAGAAGTGCTAAGGCATTCAGTTTCTCTCTTTCACGACAGAGGAACAGAAATAACAGAGGACAATAACTGGGCACATTCTCAGGTACAGTAAGCCCCCCCCCGGGGTGCTGCATCACTCCCAGAAAACTCTGCACCAAGAGCCTCCGTTCACAAGCTCACACCACCATCATCAAATCCCAGCGGTTTGATTGAAGCTGCGGGCGGAGGACATGGACCAACGAGCTGCACCGGGTCAGGAAGGTCCGGCAGGGCACAGAGTAAACCCCCCCCCGGCTGGGAACACGTCTAATCTCTCGTCTCCGGTCGTAGTGAGAGTGAGCAGCCTCCTCGTTCCCTGCTCTATTTATGACAGCAGCACCACAAAGCAGGAGCAGAACTATAATGAAGAACTGACAAACATAAAGAGGCCCTAAAGTCAGAGGCTAGCTGACTGACACAATGAAGTCAATGTGTGTGTGTGTGTGTGTGTGTGTGTGTGTGTGTGTGTGTGTGTGTGTGTGTGTGTGTGTGGTGGGGGGTGGGGGACACACCCCTTCAGACAGTCATACAGGAAGCAATGAGACCTGCTTCAAAGGGCTTGACGCTGATGTCCACGACGTGGGCGGAGGTGCGGAGGAAGCAGGTGCGCGGGCGGAGGGACAGACACATTCACCCGGTCACACGGTACAAAGATCCCGCGGCGCGCTGAGGCGGCGACGCCACCTCAAACGCTCCCATCCGGGGGGCTTTTGGGTTTTCCCCTTGGTGTCTGAACCCCGGGGGAGACCCCGACCGTGCGTCCCGGAAAAAGAAATGCGCAACGACCCCAAATGTATCAGTCGTCGAAAATGGCATTTTCATACACAAAGCGCGGACGCTTTCTAAGAATCCATATGAACGTTTGATTTGACGACGCTTTGGGTAACAGGGTTTTCATTTGATGCTGATCCACACAAAATCAATTATCAACCTGTTGTTGAATAATAACTGGATGCATCCAGCTTGTTTAACTGTTACTAATCTGTGATGCAATTTAGTAATTACGCAGCATTAACCTTACAGCACAGCTGATTGATTTTCATATATATTTTTCATGGGAAACCAATGATCCGGAGGGGATGAGGGGGCAGCTTTCCTCCCTTTTTTCATCTAATCGTTAAAATAAGCTTATATTTCAGAACAGCTTGTTCTGATCTGTTGCTTTTCACCGCTATTGTTTGATTGTTTTGATGGGGTGTTTCACAAGCCCTGGGCTCAGAACTGTGGCTGCACGCTTGACTGCTCGTCCGCCGTCGACCCCTCGGACTGGTTCCGTCAGAGCTTTCCTTGTCCGCCTGTGAGAGTTGCATGAGATGACATGCATCCCGCTCCGCTCTGAGTGGCCGTAGATGAGGGGAATAGGGAAGGGGATCCACAGGCAATGTCATCTGTAGGTCAGCCACAAATTCTAAATAGACTAATCTGACCAATTGCATTATAGGAGTAGGCTACTGATGAGAAGAACAGCCTCTACAAGGAGGCCCACGGGCTCGGGAGCTGCACTCAAATGAACTCCGTGGCCAAGCTCCATTTGGCGACTTTGCATTGAATATGGCGTCTCCGGTGCCCAAAACCATTTACTCAGACCTGCTACCAAACACAGTCATACCGAGCGGCCTCAGAGATCTGACAATCTGGCTAACTGCCTAATCGAATAATCTCACAGCACAGAAAAATGTCTGCCATTTACTGCCATGGCACTTCCAAAGTCCACCGCACCGGCTCGCTCAAGCCGGTGTGAGCGGCGGCACAGTGGGAAGAAACCAAAGTCTAGTGTGTGGAGATCCTCCCTGCTCACCGCACTCTCTGAGGAATTGCGGTGCGGGCTCCGACAAGCCCCTCATTTGTTGACTCAGGGAGTGTCGCCGGCCATGGGGTGGTGATGAGGTGGTGACAGCATCCCTAACCCCGAGGAGGAGGAGGAGGTGGAGGTGGAGGAGGAGGAGAGGGGGCTCTGCAGGCCGAACACCTCACCCCCAGGTAGCCACACCTGCCTCTCAGAGCTCGGACCCAAGCGAGGGGGGAAATGCCGCCGCCTCGAAAAGGAAACAAAATGAGAGCTCCCTGAGTCCTAGTCCATGAACCTGATAGTGATAGTGATAGTGATAGTGATAGGGTTAGTTATAGTGATAGTGATAGTGAGTGTGAGTGTGAGTGTGGGTACACATCCAGCCTGGTCCCAGTTGGAGGGGGGAGGGGGGTGGGTGTTGACTCTCTGCCATGAGAAGGGAGTGTTTCATTTCAAATCAGGGGACAGGACTGTTTCTGCTCGCTTCCTTTGGTGTGGCCCCATTCACAGGAGCAGCCCACCCCTCCCTGAAGCCCACTCACAGCCAACCTAGATACAGCCCTGTGTGTGTGTGTGTGTGTGTGTGTGTGTGCACGTGCATGTGTGTGTGTGTGTGTGCGTGCGTGTGTGCGTGGACTGACTGACTGTGTGTGTGTGTGCGTGTTTCTAAGTGAACTTGGATCTTATTACAGTTTGATCCCACTCAAATATTTCTGAAAGAAAAACAGAGGAGGGGAGGCCCGTTCTGTGGCCAATGCGCACGCCCCACTGCACTGCTTCACTTTTAACAATGAAACCTTTATCTCGGAGGCTCACACTACAGCTAATGGCCTTTTACCGGGAGGAATAAAGCACAACATCGAAAAAACGAAATCACCTCGCTCAACTGTGTCGCTCACATTCGCGTGAAAGCGCAGTTCTCTGGAAAATACTTAAGGGGGAAGCAAGACGCTCCTTTTTTTCCCCCCGCGAGGACCCTGGGTCGACCGTCTCTAAACCAAATGGAACGCTGCAATTATCTACAGGGCGCAGCCGGATCTGTGATTTACAACCCCATAATAATAAATATGTGTGATCCGTGCGAGCCAGAGGGAAAACTCTGATAGTGAAGGTATTCAGAGACGCCGGCAGCCAGGCGCTCGACGAGACACGCGGCTCAGGGCGCTCCCGGACGGAGCCGGGCGCAGGCGCAGCCTCCACCTCCTCCTCACGGCCACGTTCTGCTTTTTTTTTTCTCCATCGTATTTTGTCCGAGGAGCGGATCGGGAGCCGCCGGCCGCCGTGGGGGCGGGCGTCTTGCCGACACCACCGCTCCCGCCCGTGACGCAGGGGGAGGGAGGGAGTCGTTCCTCCGACTGCCCCGGAGGCGTCGTCTGGAGGCAACAGTCGCTTCTTCGCGACAAGAGAGAACGAGGGCGGAGGAGTGGTTTCATCGCGCAGCGAGCAGGCGCGTTACACGCGGCGACCGTACGTCACTGTTTTTTCCCAAAATCTGCCCTCTGTCGAAAAATGTTTGGCGAGGATGGCGGACCTGACGTATGGCAGCAGGGAGCGAAATAGAACTACTAAATAAAATAAAATAAAACACTCGTGACGGCCTTTCAGTCACTGTGTCAGTCACATATTATTGTCCGTCTCTTTATTCAAACCACAACCCTCTGTTTGAGAACCGCAACTGGCGTCACTGAAAGATCGCTCCATTTTCTCCTGGAGGGTTGTGTTGTCAACGTCACATGGACGAATGAAAAGCTGTTGTGTGTCGGGCTTCAGCCCCTGCACTAATGGATGTGCCACCAAAACCAGAACCTCCCTTCAGCTCCTTCCTACGGAGCCCAAACGTTCAACCCAGAAGGAATCGACGCCGGGATTTCACCATCTATCACTGACCCCCGGGAGGGCGACGGAGAGGGGTCGTCCGCACCGCGTCGCAGCCTCCCGGTCCCTGTCCACAATTCAAAAGTACAAGCGTTCGAGAAGCAATTCGCTCTGCTAAAGTGGAGACAGACACTCACTTGAGAATTCCCCCGGGGTGATGTTTGGTGAGCTGGTTGCCTCCGTTTCAGTGTAAGACCATGTTGAGTCCGACAGATCTGGAAAAGCAGAGGAGAACATTTAGCTTTTCATCCCCTGATTGGAGCGGATCAGGGGCCGGGGCAGCGCCGACAGCGGCACTGCGCTGGAGGCGCCTCCGCTTCTGTGAAGGGGCAATAATTTGCAGGTTCAAACAGCGATAAGATCTGCCTAATCCCTTGAGGGACGACTACCTTTGGCCAATCAATAGGTGATAACCGTGAATCAAAGCTGCCGCGTTGCCGGTTCCTCTGGCCGCGAGACACAATGGCCGCCCGTCCGACCGCGCCTCCCACAGATCACACAAACAACGTCCACGTCCGTGTCTGTAAGAGACTTTCAGTAATCTTTCCCTAAATGCGGCGCTGAGAGCGACCCTTGTCCTTCACAGACGCTGTTTGTGTCTCCTTTCGACTTCCACGCTTCCAGCAGAGCTCTCCCCCCCTTCCTGTCGCCGCGCTATCCGGTACGCGCCGAAAGCCGAATGATCAGTCGGTCCCCGGGCCCCGGCTGGACAGTGTTGGATGGTGTTGCTTGGTCTCGGTAAATACGATTCCAACGCTCATAATCAAAATTAAACGTTTATGCTTAACCACGGGAGGAGGGAAAAAATAAATAAAATAAAAGTCTTTAACGAGCGGGTCGTACCTGGTGCACACCCTCCCAGTCCTCCCAGCCCTCCCAGCCTTCCAAGTCCTCCCAGCCCTCCCAGCCTTCCCAGAATCCCCTGCTCCAGTCGGGCTCGTGGCGCCAGGCCCCACATCCCACACAGCATATGACCCACGCTGGCTCGGCGGCCATGCTGACACCGTGCCACTCGCCCGCCTCAGTCTGAGCTCCAAGCCGCGAGGAAAGTTCCAAGTTAGTGTGCCTGATTACAGCCGTTAAAGATTTGTCACGTTCTTTGATTTCTTCCCTTCCCCTTCCCACAAGCCCCCCCCCCCCCGCGCCCGCGCCAAGGGAATAAACCCTAGAGACGCCATTCAGTTTTCCTGGGGTTATAAATGTTTCCTACTCTGTATCATGAAAACGACGCGTCCTCCGTGTATTTTACACCTGCTCCATTGAGTCAATTTTGACCTCCGCTTGAAAGGGGAACTCATAAGGGACCTTTCCGACAGGATCCTTAAATCAGTGTGAGACCCCGACGGGCGAGGTCTGCGCCGTCACGACTGACACGAGGCCAAAGGAGAGCCGAGGCCGCAGGACCCCGGCGGAAGGTCGCTCGCCCCGAGAGACGTCCGCACGACGCTTCCGCCCGAAAAACGGCGGGCGGTCTGCGGAGCTCCGTCCGGGAAAAAGCGGGGACGCCGACGGGGGAACAGGGGAACGGGGGAACGGGGGAGGCGTGCCGGTCACTCACCCAGTGGCTTGTGTTCTTCGTTGGGGGAAACCCTTGAGTACGGGGGCGGGGGTGACTCTGGAACACAAAGAGTTGCATCATTAACGTCGTCACGTAAATGCTCTTTAAAATAGAAATGGAAACGTAACCCAAACCCCCTCGGCTTAGAGAGAAGTAATCCAACGTCAACATGAGGCGCAACTCTGCGAATGCGACCCCCGTGACCTTTCCACGGCATTGGGCACCTGACGGGACTTATTAAAGGGATATTAACAAAGGAGGACGTTGATGGAGCGGAGCGACCCTGACGGAGGATCTGCTCTCCACGTTGGTCTGTGAGAGCTTGCTCCATCACAAAACACCAGTACGTCGTGTCATGTGGTGTCTCTGTGTTTATTACTTTTGCTCGAAATCAGGGCTCGCACTAATGCTTCACGGAACAAAGTTAAGAGCTCTTAAAATGCAAACCAGCAGTGTGAAAGCGTGTTGGACCATAAACTACATCTACCTCACGGAACACACGTAAACTCAGTTGACCCCGGGAAGACGTGCGCTGCGTCAATGATTCCAACACAAACCCGCGGAGGCTTCAGCAAATCATTCACCGCGATGGCCAATTTAGACGAAAACACCCGAGTTTGGTACGGCATCAAATGGCTCGAAATGACATGTTGTGTCGTTTGGGCAGATTTCATCAAAACCTAACCAGCGCCAAGATTTCTACAGCCACGGGAACCGACAACGGCGGCCGACGACTAAAAAGGTCAATTCCTCGCCATTCCTCGCTTTTTCGGGTTAGCGCGCTGCGAAAAGCGCGTGTCCGCCGCCGAAAAACAGACGCAAAGCGGAGGACAAAACTCACAAAGGCAAGGAGTAAAAGCAAAAGCAGGAAGGGAAAGCAGAGACGGAGCGGCGGAGCTGGCCCTGACCTCTGAGAGCGGCGTCGCGGCAGCGGGTCCTTTAAGACTGGCGGCAGTTAATTGCCAGGATCTGAACTCAGTCACTCAGATACACAGCGAGGCAGCCTGGCGCCAGGAGTGTGCAAACTGTATATTATCACCACTCCTTCACCTAAATAGCATGAGGGGACCTCCTTAGGACAAAAGGGCTTTTAAAGCGCAACTTGAAACCGATCTCATTTGCAAAGCATAATGCCTGGCCAAATAAAGGGGGGGGGGGGGGGGTTTAGCCATTGGAATCGCCCGAGCTCTTTCACCAAACATTAAAGTAGTAGATTGTTCGCGGCCGGACACGACCGGTGGGGGGGGGACACGCAGAGTTGTCGAGAGGGTGAAACTTCAAATCAAACGATGCCCGGTGGATCCAATCGCCGTGGAAACGTTGCTTGATTAGACCCTCTCCGTTGGCTTGTTTATCTGCTGTGAATAAAGATGGAGACCTTGAAGGACGCAGCGTGTCGCGCGGAGCTGGGGGGGGGGGGGGGGGCTTCTTCTTCTTCTTCTTCTTCTTCTTCTTTCTTCTTTGTTTTTTGTTTTACATGAGCATTTACAAACGATGTCAAAGCTGGTTATTAAGGCTGTGGTCTGAAGGCCTCCTTCTTCAATAGCATGAAAGAAATACCACTTCTATCGGGACACGCATGAGTGCATGTGAGCTATGTCTACTATGAGCCTAAGTCCCAAAAAAGGGCCGCAGGCCCCCCGCACGTCGTGCTGCTGCTTTAAGGGGAACTCTTATGTCTATTTCGGCGCCGAACAAACTTGATAATCCTCTCCGAAAAACAATCCACGGCGGGGCGGGACGGCGCAACGCAGAAAGGAGCGTTTTTGATGCGCCGGTGGCGGGGGGGCGCGCGCGGGGGGGGGGGGCCGGAGCCGCAGCACTTTCCCACGTCTGCCCGCTGTGCGTTCTGATATTGTTAGAGCCGTGACTTTGAAGCTTCTCTCGCCGCCAGCTGGCCCCGGTGAACGTGTATGTTATGGAAAATCTACCTCCTGTGCCAGTGAGGAGACAGAAATACAGACGCTCGCATCTTTACACGCGATACCAGGCGTTGCCATGGGGTCAGCGGGGTCGAGTGGCCCAGTGATTAAGGTTTGCCAAATCACAGGCCGGCCGCTGCCAAAATCGGGCCGGTTTAATGTGGGTCAATGAGGTTATCACACATAGCTCACTGTCTGCGAAAACGCACTTGAAGCCCTCGCCCGAGCAGCGACTGAACCAATCGTTGCCACTAGGTGTAAATATTTAAGTGGGGCTATAAACCTGGAGGCATGTCACATTCTCCTTTGGGAAAGCCCTGAGTTATGACATATCACTTACAGCCGAGATGGAAGAAACGAAACGCTTCAACGTGGACGCCGTGAGCAGCGCCCGTATCGTCTTTAGGCCACAACAACAAAAACTGCACCATAAAGAGTCCGGAACCGCCGCTCCGGTCACGTGCGGGAGAGCCGCCGCGGTGAGGAGCGTTGCCATGGCGAAAACAGGACAAATACAAACTGCCGCGGAACTGCCATCTTCCAGCCTGACGTGGACGGATATTCACTTTATGTCTTAATGTGACTCTGTCGTCGTTGTCGTCACGTTGGATGACGTCAGAGCACGGTTGGCTATCTCAGATCCCACAACGACCTCGTCATACGGATGGCCATACTACCTTATGTACCTATACTGTCACTTATATTAATAATACCCATAAACCAAACCAGTATGGCCTGTTTTATTTTGAAAAAATAAATGACAGGCCAATTAAAGCGGTTTAGAGTGGAGGAGCTTTTTGAGGATAATTAAAAGCTCCTCCATGTTTGAATTCTAACCCACAATGTGGTCTGACATCTGACAGTTAAATTGGTAACAAAGGTCTAATTACCAACATGGGCTATATATGCACCAATAACTTACATTAAAACACATTTTACAGAATAGCCAAGAAGTAACACAATTTAGATTTACATTATATAGAAAGAAAGTGGGAGATGTTGTGAATAGAACATAAAAAAGCGAGAGGCAGGAAAAGGCAGAAAAACTACAGAGAATTAGTTGAAGGTTTCGGAATGAATATTGTTTTGAAACACGCCTGCATGTTACATACGGTGGTGGAAGGTAAAGTGCTTTGTTACTGTACGTAAGTTCATTTTTTTTCCAAGTATCTGCACTTTGTGAAGTATATTCCCGTTTTGGAGACTTTTGACTTTTATTCCACGACATTTCAAAGCAGATATCACCTCATTTCTAACAGTCGTGTTACTTTAGTTGTTTGTTTAATTCTAATCAGGATTTATACAAAACCATGGACCGGATATATCAAACTGCTCATCAATGACTCATTGGCTCCATATCTCTGTAGATGATTGACACTATTTGTACGGTTCAGTTTATAATAAATCGTAATCGGGATCTGCGTGAGCATCACCTGCAGAAATAAAGTGACAGCAGCACATTACCAAGTGTTATACGATATATTATTGTACATCCGGGTTTGACAAATACTGTTATTCTCGATACGTTTAGGAGCAGGTAATGTGTACTTTTTCCGAAGTACAAGTGTCAGGGTGTTGGTGCTTCTACCTCCGGCATGCTCTTACCTGGCCCACAGAGCCGGCTGTAGTGATAGGGGTTGCAGCAGACCGTGGGGGAGTCCAGGGCCCCGAAGCTCCTGCACTCACAGAGTGGTTTGAGCTGGGCCAGGTGCTGCAGGTCGGACCAGCGGTACAGCTTGCACACCAGCAGCTCTGGAGGGGCCATGTGGCCCCCCAGCCGCAGCTCGGCCCGGGACACCATCACGCAGTCGCTGGGCATCCCTCCGCGGGACTCCACCGCCTCCAGCAGGGTGTCCAGCGTCTTCTCTTTTAGTCTCTTCAGCAGAGAGTATGTGGCTAGTTTGAGTTCCTGCTCCAGCACCGTGCGCGGCATCGCCTCCTGCGCCTCCGGGGAGCCGGCGTCCCGCGGCCCGAGGGTCCTGAGCACAAAGTGGCACGACCCCGGCTCCCGGACCGGGGCCGCGTCCGGACCCCCGGCTTCCGAGCGGTCCCGGTCCTTGAACAAGCAGCAGGTCACCGTCCTGCCCTCGCCGTCCTGCGCGGACCGGGGGCCGCGCTGGCCCGGGACGCACGGCGCGGCGTCGTCCCGCTCCGCGGCGCCGCCCGGGCCGCTCCCCGCGGGGCTCCGGGCGCACAGCGCGGCCCCGACGGGCGACCCGCAGGGGGTCATCGGCCTGAACTCCGTCTTGGGGATCTTCTCCGGGTTGTTGGCGCACGGGTCGTCCCGGCGCCGCTCACTGCCATGTCCGCCCCCCGCCTCGGTGTCCGGGACCAAACGGCTTCTCCAGAGTCGCCGCACAAGACCCGAGCGTCTCGTCCTGAACATACGACAGTTTGAACGGAGTGTTTTCTATGGAGCGGACGGCGGAGGGTCACGGAGCCGCGCACGGTCCCCCGGGGACATCAATGTGTGCGGGGAGCCGTGCAGTGCGCGCACAGCCAACTGATGCGCGTCGGCAGGGGAAGCGCCACATAGAGTCCGGGCGACACGGACACGCGCTACACGCACGACGCGGCGATCACAACGCGGACACCCACACGCGCGGTGCGTGGACACAACATGTAGAAGCTGCTTTTCCCCCCTGCGAGCACCGCGGCACGGCGCGTTTTATTCAGCCGCGCTGGGCGAATAGGAAAACACCGCGCGCATTATAGCGTAACGACACCCCATAATAATAAACCATAATAAACCCGAGGCTCGGCAGAGACACCCTCCACCCTCCACCCCCCCACCACCACCTCGCAGCTCACGGTGACTTCGGGGACTTTTAAAGACGCTCGGATCTGCTGCGGAAGCCGCAACGAAGCCAATTAATCCAAATTAAAAAAAAAAAAAAAAAAAAAATTAAAGTATAATTAAAAAAAAACCAAAACAAAAAAAAAAAAAACAAACAACAACAACAACAAAAACACGCAAACGAAAAGACGCGGGGTCTGGATCCCGGGTCCACGGATCAGGCGCGGCCACGGTTAGAATCCAGAGAGAAATCCACAGACGCGGAGGGGGAATCCTGCAGAGGCTGAGACGCTGCTGCCGCTCCGCCACTCGGTCCCGAACTGCGGCGCCGCGCTCCCTCTCCGCCGGTCCTCCCCTCTTCTCTTTTTTTCTCTCCCTCCCTCCCTCCCTCCCTCTCTCTCTCCCTCACACACACACGCACGCACGCACGCACGCACGCACCCCCTCTCTCTCTCACACACACGCACTCACGCACGCACGCACGCACACGGGGCCCCCGAGGAGAGCGCTGGAGCCATTGGCTGCCTCCCGTCATGTGCTCGTCTAGACACTTTGGCGGCTCCGAGCTGCACTGATTGTTGCGCAAACAAGGTTTCAAGTTTCCGAGGCCTTAAAGGCGCAACATCCACTTTGCACAAGTTTACCGGGCGGAACTTTATTTACCCGCCGACCCGGGTGTTTATGATACAAGGGGTTAAAAAAAAACCCAAACAAACAAAAGGGCGTTCAAGTAATAAAATAAAAAAAAATAATAATAAAAATGTTAAATCGTTAAGACGCGGCCATGCAAGAGGTGCGTGACCCCCCCACGTGCAGCAAGTTACATGCACCCAATAAATTGATATGGAGACCTTTGTTTTATTATAATAATAATCATAATAATATTATGCATAATAGTTATAATACTAATAACACTAATACTACTACTATTACTAATACTCAACTACTACTACTTCTAATAATAATAATAATAATAATACTACTACTACTACTACTACTACTAATAATAATAATTATTATTATTATTATTATTATTATTATTATTATTAATAATAATAATAATAATTGTTGTGAATAATAATAATTGTTATGATTATTATGATTATTATGATTATTATGATTATTATTAGGTCCAAGGGGTTGAGATATGTATCACTGTTAATATTACCAAAACTATAACAATAATCATAATAATACTGCTACTAATAATGATAACAATAGTATTAAATAATAAATAATGAAGTTACATTAATCGGCGCCCGTCATTAAACCCAAACATACCTGACATGAAAGACATACTAAACAGCTGTTATGACAATACAGTGCAGTGATATCAGCAACAAAAACGGCAGCAGACTTGTTGCAATCATACATTCTTGTTATATGAAGTCAAACATGCGTTCGCAGTAACATGATGTAGGTAAACTCCATTGTTTTTGTGTAATTTGAATTAATATTGTACCTAACTCTAGTCTAGTCTAAGTCTACTTACTACTACTATACACTACCACACATTTAGTCCAACTCGATAATCTTGGAACTTTAATTTTCGCCTATGTGTGCGAAATAAATGTAGTGTGATGAAATGTAGATTTAGTTCTAAGCGTATCGCTTTGTTTTCCAAATAAAACCCCACAGACTTACACAAACAGTGACCTCAGGATGAGCACTGGAGCCTGAGGTGTCAGATCCACTAAAAAACATAAAATTGCTCTCTGTTTGCAGTGACGCCTGAAAGACAAATAGAGCGTTTTTTTATTGCTCCCTTTTTTGTAAACTTTTTTTTTTACCTTTTCCCTGCGGGATTTTTAACGGTGGCATGCCATTGTTCAGACGGCCCATTATTCCAATACCCCAATAGTCCAAACGGTGTCCCATTGGACCTGAACAACACCCTGACCCTAACCCTGACCATAACCCTCTCTAAGCTTATCCCTAAACGTCACCATCCATCACATTTTTCTAACTATTGGGGTTTCGGAACAATGGGCTGTCAGAACACTGGGCACTCCCCTCTTAAATGAGTGTATATTATCTGTGTTTATCCGTATTTTTTATCTCCATTGTTGCTCTAGGGAACGTCACAGCACGTCAGACAGGCCAGTAGCCATAGGTCATAATGAGTCAACAACAGCAACAACAGACGTCATCCACGATATGGACAGAAAGGCGCCACTGAGTGGACCGGCATGGAAACATGATCCCAAACAACAGAAATAAGTGTCTTTTATAATTGGTGTGCTGTTAATCTGATCAGTCCCATTTCATCGGTGGCCCGAAGCAAAACAGGGGAACACCCGTTATGACGTGTTGGACCAAGACGACTACGCCAGGACTTCAGAGGAGCATTTTGTTTAATCTCAGATTCCTGCTCCGTCTGCCCTCATGTGAACTAAGATTCTATCTGAACGACGACTGGAGGTAAATGACTTTATCTGCCACCATCTTTACTTTTCTGCCACGGGGAGAGACAGAAATACTCTTAAATGTTACTACATTAAATATAAATCTGTTGTAGTTAAGATAATACTGAAAATACGCCTATTGGTATTCTAAAATGAAGTGTTTGTCCTCAGTGTTCACCGACCCAGTGATGAGTTCTCCTTCCATTCGTTCTGGCATTTTAAGAGTTAAAATGAGCGCTCGGCGCTAAGCCACGCCCCTCGCTGCGTCCACTTGATCCAAGAAGCGAAAGTTCAAGAATAGGCGCAGCTGATTGGTCAGAACACCTCCAGGTCCTGCCCACGAACACCGCGATTGGTCGAGAAGACGAAGGCGGAAAAAAAACAATAATTGCTGGATCCAAATTTGAAGTTGGAATGAAAGTAAATGAGGAAGAAATTCAACTGATTGTTGGACAAGTATTTACAACCGTTTTTCAGGTGAGACTGATCTTACAATACTGATATTATCATATCATATATCGTAGGAATTCGTTGTATTAACAAACTTAAAAATTACAAAACAAAATTGATTTGCTTTCATTTCATTATGCCAAAACACAACATCATTTCCATTTAAATAAATCAATATGTTATGTCTTAAAATCCTAATAATGTGGCATCATATTTTATCAAAATTGTTTTTGAGAAGTGATATATATACTGTATATATAAAATATACATCTATAAACAGACACACATACATACATACACTGTATATACATATATACATACAGTATATATATATATATATATATATATATATATATATATATATATCTCACACACCTCCCTCATGAGGACATCTTTCAGGCTCCCAGCTCGTCCAGGCTCTGAGGCTGCAGTAGCAGTGCCAGTGTGTGAACTGGAATCAGGTTTCTCTGGCAGCTCGGGCTCCAGGCGCAGGGAGGTTACCGAGGGTGGAAATGGAGGCCCCCATGCCTGCACCGTGTTAGTGGCACCTGTTGCAAATACATTCCCCTTTGTAACTCAATCACATGTCAGACAAGGAAAAGAAAACTGTTAAGAGCAGCGCTTCATTCAAATCATTGTCATGGAGTTTTCAATTTAGTCGGAGGCAAACAAAACGTGGCCAATAAGTCATCGCGGCTGCACGCCGCCATGAAATGGATCCTTTGGAGACAAACCTCTCAGGGTGTCAGCAGCGCTGCAGAGTTTTGGATTCGGGCAAAATCAATCAGTGCAGCGCTCGTCTGCTCCACCGGTGGCTCCATCGGCGGCGGTATGTCGCACAGAAGATCTGGAGTAACCCTGGACATAAATGTGCACGTAAGTTAAAAGGGAAAAGGTAACGCAGGTATGCCAAGTGGAAAAGTGCTCCACGCTGCCAAAGCCTGACTCTGTCTTGTTTTACACTCAGCGCCCCCCCACTCACACCAGAAACTTCTTTAGCTATTTAGGATTTATACCGGTCAGACCAGACGATCCGCAGTAGGGAGTAAAACTCAAGCCTCCCAGGAACATTATTCAGCGCAAAACGCTCAAACCGTCCTGTCCTGTGTCTGCTTGCTGGAGAACGGGGCTGCATTTCATCCGTACACCTGAAGGGACTGAACCTCCAAATCTGACATTCAACGCTACAAGTTCAACAGCCGTTGAAAGAAAATCGACATAATATCATGCATTCAATCCAAAAACAACTGTATTACCTCATCCATTGTCTGTATTCCCGCCACCGAGCTGCAGTGAGAAGTGGTTTTGCATCACGAGTCTGAAGGGAAAGTACATGATAAGGCCATGGGGAAAGACAGATAGTTAAAACTTTAATTGGAGGCAATTTGATTCATGTATTTGTGCTGGAGACGGGGAGTCCGGAGCGACGGGCCCCGGGGCAGTGTTTTCTGTCATCTTTTTGTCTCAGTGGAACTAATTCATATCCCCAGGGCCCAACTGTCAGTTGCGAGGCTCCAAGATGGCATTCCTTCTGATCCAGGCCATTATGGGCCCATTCAGCACCAGTGGAGCTTGCTTACGTGGGCCTCTCTGTGGGGCCCGGCCTCCTGGGCCCTCATCTGCACATGGACACACCCGCGAATATACACCTCAGACTACACACACACACACGCACGCACGCACGCACGCACGCACGCACACATTAAAGTCTGGGATGAAGACACAATGAGCCACATGAGATGTAAATAACATGACGTGCACACACAGACACAAACAAATAAACACGGAGCCATGAGTGTGTACATGCACACGCACATGCAAATATAAGTTTACACAGACACACACACACACACACACCCACACACACACACACACACACACACACACAAACACACATACACACACACACACTCACACAGCAATATGGACACAATGCAACAGTGCGTTATGAGCTAAAAAACTATACAGACTTAATAGAATCAAATCACATCCTCAGATAATCATCTGTAGCCTCTGACTTTGGAAGCAGAATCAGTGGAGTGATCGGCCGTGTTATCTTTCTTTCTGAGCTCTTTTCCCTGAAAGGCAAAGTCAGCAGAGAGATGGAAAGAGATCAAAGGAACAACGAGAGCCAGCCCTAGTGAAGAATAACATTTTCCCTTCACCCTTTGTTGACTGAGTGATGAAGACAGAGATGGGCTCCCATTTCTAATTGCACCGTCGCCGCCACGTGAGGTGTTTTTTTTTCCTCCTCGGCGGCTAATGAGAGGCGTGTCTGGAGGCAAAGGTAACGAGCCCCGCGGTGCGAGCCCCACCCCGCCTGGTCCTCAACGCCCCAACCTCTTATTATTGCTTGGAGCAATTCCACATGCCTCTTTGTCAATAAGCAACATAATCATTGGCTGTTATATCCAAGTGGAGCCAGAGATTCTGTCGTGTGGGCGCCATCTTGCCCTCGGGGGCCCAACGATCCACAAGGGGACTTTCCCTGCACCAGACAGCGAAAGGCACCGACTTATCGCTGTGTGTTTTGCAAACTGCAGACAACAAGTGACTGGATGATAAAGTTTTAATGACTGTAGAATTATAACACAAATTCCTATTTAACTGTCTAATTGTGAGACCTAGATGTGTCTGAATGTGAGCCACTTGCAAACCTTTATTTGGGCTTGCCAACGGCCCCTTTATTTGTCCAACGCAAAATATGAAAACACTGTCCCCGCACAGCGCCACAGACAATTAAACTGGTGCAATGCACATGTTTGGCCCTCAGGACAATATGATACAAGATTTGAAAATATCTAAAATACCTCAAATAAAAACAAATGAGAAAAAAAAGAAAAAGAAAAAAAGATAGTTAAATATTCATTTTGGAAAACGAGGCGGCGACAGCGTGAATTTCACAGCTCTATGACTGTGATGTTAATTGTTGGCTGTGTTAATTCTGCAAGATTTTGATGTGTCTGTTTTATCTGCGTTGCTCTCCATCCACAGTTTTCGGGTGAAGGCGGAGGGAAGGCTACAGTCGGTACGGACACTCGGTGTGAACGCCCGGACTTTTTCATGTTTCCCGCACGCCAGTAAATCTAACCCTCCTAAACTCCACGCTGACGCACGAGGCCAAGCATGACATCAGCCCCGCACGGACACGTTTACGATTTTAACTTCAGTCGCAGAGAGCACGGCTGGGCGAGCCACAGTGGCCATCTTGGAACTCTGTCACGACGTGGCAGCGGCCTGGAACCTCGCTGAGTCGTTACCTCATGTCCTTATTAGCGACCTCTGGGGCTGGAGGAATCCTGCAAGGAAGGTGGGAAATCAGAAGCCGGTATGTAATGGTGTTAAATATCTTGATGTGTAAATGAAAAACATCTGTTTGGACTTCTGCGTAATTGCCCGGATGAGCGAGTCACTTGATGATGGGAGAGCAACGGTTACAGAAATGATTTATTCATCCGTTCATTTTAGAGGCTTGGCAGCGCTGTTCGCAACTCACGTAGGGACGGCATCACTCCCCCAGTGAAGTGACAAATTTGCCGACGGTCTGCTGAACCGCAGTCGAGGGATCCGGGAGGAGGAGGTGCTGCGACTCGGGAGGAGAGAGAACGGGGATCCCGGCTTTATGATGCAGAGTGCGGCCATCCACTTAATTTGTCCGGAGCGGTTTTCTTTTACTGCGTTAACAGAGCCCTAACTCACAGAGAACTGAAATAAAATGCTGTGCTTGAACTGTCTTTCTGTCTGCCGCACGTCGTGTCCGTGAGGTTCAGTAAACGGAGTCTGTCTGAAAGCTGGAGCAGTTTGTATTTCCTGCTCTAATAGAGGTTATTTTCTCAGTGTTTCCCGCATTCTCTGCTCAAGGATGCTCATTAGAAGACTAACTAGCTAATCTAGTGTTGGGGTTTTGATAACCGGCTGGCTTGGCGTCACTCTAGTAAATTGCAGTGGCTCCGTGCAAAAAGGCGGCAGTTGATAGCAGTATCAGCAGACAGGCTGCATCAGGGAGACAGAGTGTCCGGCTCCAAATGACCTCCCAAAATAGACAAGAACTCCAAGAGCCAGGGGCCCCGGGCCCCTTCTTTCGGAGGAGAGGGGCTCAAACCGGGCCCGCTCAGGAAGCGCATGTCATCAGAGCCATTGCTGTTAATGGCATTCAGATATTGAACCCCCTACAGCTCTCCCACACAGCAGAGCGCTGCCATACCACAGACAGGTCAGACACTGCGCCGCCTGGACAGAGTGGGAACCACTCACTAGCACTGAGCTGATAGTGATTACACCCGTTCACAATCACTAACAGTACGAGGCCTGTTTTGTCTCTCTGGCTGCGGTCAGAGCACAAACACACTACCGAGCTCCCGGCTTTTACAGAGCTGAGCCGAGACACATAGGGATAATCCCGTTATGGCGTCCTTATGTGGAAAATTGTTGAAAAACATGTTTGGCGCAGCTGTTATTATCTGCATTGACTTCGAATATTTCTGTTCCACGTTCGGGCTCGGTCTCTTGCTTTCCGAGCGCTGTCTTCATCGCAGAGCTTGTGCCGTCCCTCTCCGCCCGGGGAAGCTGCGTTGCATATGATTTAAGCTCCGCTAGTGCAGGCGGTTTCGACTCTGTGACCCCGTCTTTCCCAAATGATGATTTATACTTGTGCAGAGGGCACACTTTCCATCCTGCCCAGGCCCTACCCAAAGTCCAGATCCTCCCCGAAGAGCCACTTGTTTTGTCAGGCAAAGGAAAACTGGTAATTGCCATCCCTGATGCTACACTTCTCCTCCCAGCTCAGTCAAGTAAATCACTAAAGCCCGGACCACACCAGAACCCGGCGGTGCCAAATTCCTTTTTGTGTCTTTGTGAAGTAGGTGGTACCGATGGTAAATCTATATAGTTGGTGAGCCCGCCCGCTAACTGTAAACAGTAAAACATAATTACACCATTTACCCCTGCCTCCCCGCTCACTGTAAATCACACTTTGTGTGACAAGTCGTTTCTTTGCGTCACATAATTATATAAAATATGATAATTTGAAAGCAAATATTTAAGCTTGGTCTTTTTCTTCGACTGTCCGACGGCCCCTTCAAAGGTCAATACGGAAAAGCTGCTTTGCTATCGGTCGACTCTGCAACTTTGTGCCGGTCAAGGTTCACCAAGGTGGGATCCGCGCAAAACTTTGCAACTACTTTGCCTCGCCGCTGGAGGCGGATCTTTGGTTACGTCGAAACTCATTTAATTTGGTTCAAAGGTTCTCACGGACGCAGAAATGCAGGAGCTCATGGGGTGAAAACAGCCGGAGCCCAGCAGAGTGGAGGATAGAAGGAGGGAAAGAGGAGGATCCCTGAGTGTCCCTGAAACTGTAGAAGGAACTCGTGAAGAAACCAAAAAAGTGTGATGAAGTCACACTTATTTTGGGGGTTTGTGGGTTCCTAATGAAACCTGCGAACTCTCCTCGTTTTGTTATTTCCCCTGCTGCAGCCGTGCTGTGCCGTGCCAAAGTACCGTGTTGATTTTAGCACCTGCTCGGGCCTAATACCAGGCGTACCAATGGCAATAGTCAGAAAGGGGTCAAGTCCATCTTGATTTTTGGGCGTCTTTCTTTCTGCCTCCCATCTTAATACTGTTCACACTTCGTCTGGATTCTGTAACGTCCTCTTCAGTAAAAAAAAAAAAAAAGCTCTTCTGATAACTCCTCCCAGACTCCTCCAGCCTTTACCGTGATGGTGTGCGGTGGAAGGGGCCTGAGTTGAGGTCGGATTGTGATGCGTGCCACGCTGTACCGTGCTACTCTGCGCAAGGGACAAGTGCCATAGAGGACCATGTGGATTTGTCACATGTGGATCTGAACCACTTCAACCGCAGAAGGACCGAGATCTGCCTCGGGAATAACTGAAATACTTCAGTGTGTGATCACATCATATTCTGATAATGTTCTAAGCCCGTCCTGAGCGTCCAATCAGTGACTCTGTTCTGATCAGCGAGCTTGTCAATACAAGCGATCTGGCTGATGGATGATCTGGTCATGTGTCTATTCACGAGGCTCCCTTGACGCCGCCGATGGATTCAAATCAATTGTTTTGTCTCTGGTCTTTATAGCTCTGGGCAGCACGTGAAAAATGGATCCTCTTAGGAGGTAACACAGCATCCATGTGGGGCGGGGGTCCAGAGCGTGACTAATGGTGCTCCGTTCTATATGCTAATGCTAAACAACACTAACACCGGCTGCATCAAGTCGGCCATGAGCCGGGATGAGATCATGTTTGCAGAGAGGCGGAGCAGTCGATGAAAAACGGATGATGGCACAAAATGCCATCTTCATAATGCACAGCATCCCAGACAGCTGTGTGCCGGGGCAGAGGAGGCAGCGGTCATTAGGACTCTTAAAGGGTAACGACTTCTAACTGGGATTTACTTGATCTCCTATCTGAGAGGAAACCGGGGAGTGCCTGCCAGTCTGGCGCTCACAGCCTCCTTGTATGACCTCAGCCTCAAGCCCGGCTCGCCGCTCACAATGGGGCGGCCCGCCGCGAGCCACGTCCCTGGTGCTTCTTGTGTAGCTGTGGTCCCGGAGCGAGGGAGGAAATCCTGGTACAGAACACACCCGGAAAGAGAGTGGCCATTTTAGTTTGCAGGTCTATCCTTAGAGGTCAAACTTAGTCCTTTCCCCTGGAGGCCCCTTGGCGCCCCACGCACCCCTCCTCCTGAGAGCAGCTCATTCTCAGCCTTTCAAAACAGCTTGGATCTATATCAACGGCTCTTTTTGTTTTTTTGCCAGACTTATAGTTCTACAGTAGTTCCAGTTTTATAATCATAGTTGTTTGGAACGATATAAAGATATATAGTTTAAGAAAGACAGTCCGTGTAAATGCCGAAGGTTCTAGTTTTTAGGAGTGCCCATGAGATGGATTCCTCCAAGACTGCTTTCTCCCAATAGGAGGATGAAAATAATTCTCTGAGGTGCCGATACAAGTTCGCGATCAGTCACAAGAAAATACACCCAAAAAATAAACAAGAAAAATGAACAAACAAGAAAACATCCCCGACACCTCCGGTAAATCTTTTTCTATTGATTTCATCTAGTCTTCATCACTGTAGTGTTGCAGTGCTGCAGAGCTGAAGCAGATGCAGGTGCCTCTGGGGGTAACTTCACACCGCCTGGATTAAGTCTGGGCCCCGAAAAGAGATTGATCGGCAAGCTACATGAGAAGGACGCACGGAGCGCACAATCTTTTCTCCTCTCGGGCTTAAAAAACACTTAATGCAACGCTCTCTGATGACGCCCTCTCTTCCCTTCAAGACAAGAACAACTCCATTGTGCGGTCGGTGGAAGTGGTGTTCGTGCCGCGCCGCCCGGTAAACAGCGGGTTCCTTGTGACAGCGGATCAGACACGGCCTGTGTCCCTGCTCCTCTGGACCAGCGGCGCGGGGACATTTGTCATGCTGTATATTTCCAGGCAGGCAGGGCCGTCTGAGCGCCTGACGCTGAGGACGCCAGCCGGGGCCCTCCCTCCATTCATCTGTTTACTTTCCAAATAGGCCTCTGTTTGGACTTACATCAGTGGGGAGCGAATATTCAAGAAAACGAGGAAGGAAATCTGTGGAAAACAAAGGAAAGGGAAAGAAACCCTCTGCGATAGAGGCTGCCCCTCGCTGTTCCTGATTACGGCAGAGCTGCGGAGAGCCTGGCGCCATCAAAACGGTCGGTCCAGGCAGCCAGACGGGGCAGAGGAAGACTGTTAGTGACGCCTGAGAATACCGAACAGAGGAGCCGTCAGGGAGCTCTTTGAGTGTTTATGTATTTTAGATGGCTGCTGCCGATTTCATAAAGAAGGAGAAGAAAGATGGACGCCGAACACAGTCGGTAAACTTGTTTTGTAGACAAATTATGCAATGTGATTTGCGCTGAGATACACAAGACACAGATAAAGACAGTAATGTGCACCCTAAGGTGGACCATGGCGATGTAAAGATCTCCTGTCAGACGATTTCCAAAATACATCCCTATACCTGGCTTGTGTGCTGTTTTGAAAATCTCGGCGCTACATCAACAGGTTCGGAGCGAATGGATCCGGGCCGCAGCGCCAAGGGAGGCTGGGACCGGAACCGGCAGCGACATAGATAACCGACTGACGCTCGTCTCTGTAACAGCACCGGGAACATCGCCGCGGTCGAAGGAAAGAAAAATTAAAAATGCAGAAACCGAAGCTCCTGAACACACGTTTTGACCTGGAGCTCGGGGCAAACGGGGGAAGCATGGAAAGAGACACAAAGTGTGAAAAGGTTCAGATTTGGAAGTTATTTTCAGTCCCGACGGGTGTTGAGGGCTCATCCTTGGCGGTGAATTATTTTGGTTTTTCATTCCCAGACAAAGGTTTCACGTTAACCCTGGACGGGTACCTATTTGTCAGTGACATTTAAACTCGCGGTGTGCGAACGTCTCTGTGGACTCCCTTGCTGACGTTTGCTGCACAGCACATGGTCAGCGCAGGCGAGCACTTCAAACTGAGAGGAGCCTCACCTGCTGACTCTCCTCCAGCCCTGCGCCGCCCGCAGAAACCCGCTTTGACGCAGGGTGGACGTGGGAGGGAAAACTGAGTATCGGGGCGTGATGACGATTTTACAATATGAAAACACCACAAGACAACGCAGTCGAAATCCAGCTTGGGTCGGGACGTGTGCCGCAGTAATTGCAACACATGAGAGATAGACGTTCGATGGTAAATCTGCAGAGGTCTGTATGGCCGGCAGGTTTTATTTCCGAGGCTTGTCTTCCTGTTTATCCAAAATCGATACGTGTAGGGACAATGTACCGGCTTTCCCCAGCTTCAAACTAAATTGCATCTTCCTGACAGTCATGAAGCCAATACATCAATACAGCAGCGTCGACCCCAAACCGCGAGTCTGTCCACAGCCAAGGATTTCCACATGGCGTGAGAAAAATATCTAAAAATATGGTCTAGAAGTAAAAAAAAAAAAGCTTTTAATTTAAAATGTTCCTTCTCACTGGATGTGTGGGTGTGAGTGTGTGTGTGCGTGGCTGTGTGTGTGTGTGTGCGTGGCTGTGTGTGTGTGTGCGTGGCTGTGTGTGTGTGTGTGCATGGCTGTGTGTGTGTGTGTGTGCGTGGCTGTGTGTGTGTGTGTGTGTGTGTGTGTGTGTGTGTGTGCGTGCATGTGCAGTCAGCAATGTTTCCGCTCCCCCAGACTGGCGTTCCCTGTCTGCCCGACGACTCCAGGGATCTCTTAACAGTCAATTATGCAAATTGTGTCAGCAAACTCCTTCAGGACGGTGATTTCTTTTCACTCGGCGCAGTTTGAAAAAACAGGCTTGCGTGCGTACGAGCCGGCAATGCTATAAGCTCTTAAGGTCACTATGGCGACTGTATCTAATCTCCGCTCAAAAGAACAAGAACGCCGAAAAAATAAATAAAAACACACACACACACACACACGCACACAAGAAAAATAAAGAAATGAATCGGTAGGAACTGGGGAGCCGCGCAGGCTGGCCAGGGGCTGAAGCAAGAGAGAAAAGTCAGCAGTAAAGATTGGAAACAGGAAGAATGTGGCGTCAGTTCGGGCTGCAGATAAGAGCGCCGCGCTCCGTACACAAACACTGTGGCGCTGCGGGCTTCCAGCCGCTGCAGCACAGTCTGTCACCCAGCGCCGCACACTGATCCGGGGCCTGATACACCCTCAGCGACTCCAGGGGTTTAGAGGGGATTTGTGCGCGTCCAGAGGACCGAGGGGGTTTAGACCACCACCACCACCACCACCACCTCCTCCGCCCCCTAACAGCCAGCCTTGGGAAAAACAGGGAACTTCCATCACATTCAGTGCAACACCCCCACCACCCCCACCCCCACCAGCTCAAATCCACCGGAACTGATTCATTATTTTTTTGATTTTGTACTGTGCCCGGCTGGGAGACGTATTCCTTCAAACACATTTTAACAAGACAAGGTTGAGACAAAAGCATCCCTGTTTCCCTGTTTCCCTGTTTCCCTGTTTCCCTCCTCCAACCCCCCAAGGACTTGTGACAGAGCTGAGCTGACCACCACCACAAAAACAGCTTCGCCTTGGCTCCGGGAATCTCATTTAGGCATTCTGTTCCGACCGCCGCGAATGACCACAAGCAGCTTAACAGCAGTATCGCGGATCGACTCGGCTGTGTCCGCGTTCCCGTGGCGCGATCGCCCGCCGGACAGTGTTTACAGCCACCACAGAACCCAGCGCAGGCATGTTTCACGTCCCGCTGTCGGGGAAAAAGAAATGCGGCGTCCGATAACCTCCCGGTTGATGTCGGCTGGGCGGTCGGGAAGCTGTGGTGACGTGGTGGCCCAGACGCCCACCTCCGGAGAGGCGTCGGTCGGTCAGGGAGACGGTGGCTCAGACTGCGCCCCGTTTTTTTTTTGTTTTTTTTACTCTATTTCATTTCCATTAACCGTAGATTTATTGCTCCTCTCTGTATTTTGTGTCCTAAAAGTTTTATGGCGATCCTTTCCACATTTGCCATTTAAAGTAGGCCCTGCTCCGCTGATTTCCTGCCCGTTTGTACCATTGAATGGTTGCCAGTTCAGTTTCCGGTGTACCAGCGTACCATGTACATGTACAGATGAATAACGCTTCTGATACTGAAGACATGTTTCCTTATTCCAAGATAAAATTGTGATGTTGATTATTTCCTATCTACTAGAAGTTCATTTCTATAACAAGATATTTTTCCTGTTTTGTGGAAGTAAAATGATCCCACCCCGCCGGTTCCTTCACTTTATTTTCCCTTCACTTTTGATGTTTTTTTTGGGGCAGTGTGGAGCCCTTGACGGGGGAGACGTCTTCCTCTTCCGCTGTCTCTCTCTCGTTTCCTGATCCCTCGCTCTGCACGCTGCTGCCGCTCTTGCTTCTCCACCACTTGCCTGACTCTCTCTCTCGCTCTCTATCTGTCTCTCTCTCTCTCGCCCTCTATCTCTCTCTCTCTCTCTCGCTCGCTCTCTCTCTCTCTCGCCCTCTATCTCTCTCTCTCTCTCTCGCTTGCTCTCTCTCTCTCTCTCTCTCGACCACGGTGAAGGAAAACGTGGACGTTGTTTCAGCCACGGGCCCCACGTCCGGCAGCCTGGGGCACGACTTCGGGAACCTTTTTTACCTGTAAACGCTCCGGACCGGGAACGCCAGCTGGAGGCAAAACACAGGAATAATTGAAATGTCCCCAATTGTACTTGGTGGAGGCCGAGTACAATGCCCAGATATATTCAAGTAGCACACCATTTTTCCCCAAAACGTTGCATATTAATACCACTGTCAGCACATCGACACCCCGTAGTACTTTCTGGAACCTCGTTTTGTTTCAGACAAAGCGCCCTCGCCCTACGTTACATGTTATGCATGAGCACAATGTCCAGCTGTAAAGTTGAGGATTTAATGCGTCGAAGCCTTTTTATATTAGCGTGCGCTCAGTCCTTCTCATATGATCCCGGCAGAAGGACGTCCGTTCCTGTTTCGGGGAGCCCTGGTCACGTTAGCGGGTCGCTGTGATGCAGACGCTCTGGCCGCGTGTTTATTTCCTTTGTGAAACCATACAGGCGTTTATCGTTGTGGAGATTAGAGCAGATAAGCAAAATCCCAAACTGACAGTTGTGAAAAGAGCCATTATCATCTGAGGGCGACATTACTGTCAGCTGAGCATGCCGCTGCAGATGGTGTGACCTGATTGGACTGGACCCCAGAGCCTCACACCAAACGGCCTCCGGGGAGAGCGACCAGGCCGTCCGGGCCGATAAATAAGTATTATTATTATTATTATTATTATTATTATTATTATTATTAGGAGGAGCTCTCGAATGTTGCTGCTTTTGGATGATTGGTCGACCGCCACCCATAATGTTGTTCCAGCAGCTGAATGGCTCTGCAGAGTGAGAGGGCAACGGATGGAACGAGAGAGAAAGAGGAAAAGTGAAAGAGGGGAAGGTCTTATTTGTAATTGCAACCATCCTTTTCTCAGTGACTACATTTTTGGGCGATCATCTGACAAGGTTCCTTTCAACCGGCTGCATATTATCAATTATTTAAATTTACGATATATTGGACTACTGGGAAGTTGAAAGGTCAGAGACTGGAGCCAGACTTAGTAAATCAATAACATGGCCTGGACCCCAAAGCTTTAATGGGACCTATTATGAAAAACTCACTTTTTCAGTGCTTGTGTACATACATTTGGGTTTTCTGATGGAATTACTAACACACACACTGTGACAAATCCAGTCAGTTTATTGTCCGAAAACGAGCCGTTCAGCTTTGCTGCCCTAATACACGTCACCAGGGCTATTATCCTAAACAGAACCGCCCTCCATCTGAGTAAATCCACCCAAGGCTGGAGCGTGACCGGGCCCGCGAGCATCCAAGCTAAGAGCTAAGCGTTGGAAGAGCTCTGTTGGCCGTAGAGACCAGCACAAATCTTTGAAAAGAAAGAGGAATTAATACCAACTGTCCGGGAAGAAACTGCAGATGAGGGAAATGTAAGTATTATTTATTGATTTAATTTTATTTTATTTTCCAACGTTTCCGTAACAGACTGCCCCAAGCCCCGCCCTATCCCCTGCTGCTCCAAGCCCCGCCCTGTTCCCCCGCTGCTCCAAGCTCCGCCCTGCTCCGGACATAGCGGTGAAAGTCAGAACAAACTTTTAAATGAGGCCTTGTAGATCTAATATGATTCAGCAACTGGATTGCTTATTTCTCGGCCCAATTTCTTTCAGAAACAGATGAGGGTGGACTGATAAGGTGAAAACAGTGAAAGTTTACAGAGAAATACAAAGGAATCTGGAGTAAAGCTCAAAGCCCATTGGCTCGCAGAACTAGGGGCTTGGGTCGGTGGCTACTCCCACTTAAACATTCCATTTTCAGACAGGGTGGATTGGAGGCATGTTGGAATGGCTCGAATGCACAATCTGAGTGGTATTTTTAGCAAAACACATCAAAAACATGTCTTGGGGACCTATAATAACTTGGTTAAAAGGACCATAATAGCTCCCCTTTAAATACAGTGGGTGAGTGGGTCAAACGATGGTGCATTCACAAGTCATTACACAAGGCCTGGAATTTTTAGATTTCATTTTTAGATTTTTTTTTCAGAAAACTGTCGGATTCACTGGGAACAGTCATCTTACTCAGCCTCAGCCAGAGCATCATGGAGGCTGATAGCGGGAGGACGTGCCAGCCAGTCAGCAGGCCGCTCAGCACCAGTCTGTCTGAGGCATGTGTGTGCATCACTGTGTGCAGCTTCTGTAGCTTCTGTCTCGCCAGAGGCAGGGAACAGGCCCGGGCCTAATTCTCCGTCTGGCTCCACAAAGACAAAATTATTCATTACCATAGAAACCACAAATGTGAGTCATCTTTTGAATAATCATCAATTATTCATGCAGCCTGGCGCTCAGACTGTTTTGGCCGCTTTGTAAACACAAACTAACTAACTTCCCCTCATGGTTCTCAAAACAAGAGTCCGCTTCTCATCCTATGTTTACCGGTATGACTTTGATTTAGGACTTTAAGTGCTTAATGACCAGGATGTTGTAATAAAACTCCATTGAGCATCCTGACGGGCCCCTCAACAGATACTCAAATCGATGTCAAATATGCAAAAACAAAATGCCAGCGTTGTTTGCTAATTAGTTATATAATGCTTACAGCGGTTCACCTCGAAACACTCAGTGGATGAACGTGGGTTAAGGACGGCATGTTCCTTTCCGCTGTCTCGGCCACGAGGACCAGAAGCAGAGCGGAGGGCGAGCGGATCTGATTGCCGAGCCAAGCCGCGAGACCCGCGACACCTCGCACGGCGACAGGGCCGGCTGACATGGAAACCCCAAGCACCCCGCGGGAATCCCAGACATGTGTTTCATCAAGTGGTGTTGATAAGTCAGCATATTCTGCAATAGAAGATCCCCGGAGTATCGATGTCCGGGATCAGGGCCCGCCCGGCCCCGGCTGGACCCCGCGGCGGGGTGGGTAGGACGGGTCGGCCGCCGCGGAGGGCGAGAGCCGGGGCGGGAGGCGGAACCACGCTGAAGTCAACACCGCCGGGTGCCGAGTCCCGCGGAGAGGTCAGCCTTCCTCCTCTGCCTTTGAGCTCTGACCCCTGACCCCTTTGGCTTCTTTCCTCCAGCACTGTGTCTGCACTACACCGTGTGCCTGTCTGCCACTCCGTCTCGCTCCCAGACAGGCCACCGCTCGGTCACACTTTGCCGAAAAACAAAGGACGGGCTGACTTTCATTAAGGCCAGTTCTTTTGCAAGCGTTTTCACGCTGCAATCAAATGCTCCTCACCTAAATATGCCCCGACACTTGTTGTGACCAAAAGATTCTGCGGTCGCTCTGTGGAGAACCATGGATTCCCCTGTAGGCTTGTAGGGTTGCCAGTTTAGTCAGCTGAGTTTTGTTGCCGCTAATGTTCCGACACGAGGCATGGCGGTTCGTACCTGGCAATCCCCAAAATGGTTATGTGTCAGAAATAGCTGAGGATGTGGCTGCGTTTAAAAAAAACAACTAAGATCATTTCACAGGAGCTGGGCGGCCCCCTCTGCAGCCTGGCACCGACCCAACACGGCGAGCACAGGCCGAAGCTGGCACTGACCTTCTCATCTGAATCAGGGTAATTAGACAGAAAAGCGACCGCCGAGGATCCCTTTCGAGAGGGCAGCTGAGCCGGAGTGAGAAGTGCTCCCCGTGTCGGTATCACAGAGTTGTTTTTGATGTACCTGCGAGGGACGTTTCCAAAGCCAGAGCGACGTTCATGGGACCCGTTTTTCAAAATCGACGAAGATGAATGCAGAGCGGGAGGGATGAACATCTCTGTCCCCCGCACAGAAGCACAGGACTCATCACGTCAAATGTGTGGATGTGCCGGGCGGCGTACACAGGGAGCGGACGGTCGGGATTAAATGCAGCTTGTATCGTCCCTCCGGGAAAAAAAGTCCCGGGACAAAGGCCAAGGCAGCTTGGACCGCAACAGAGACATCGTCCCCGACGCTAACAGGCTGAAAAGAACCATGAGGACATCTTCTAATAATCAAAGCCACAAGTGTATTTTCTTTTTTCGCGTCGTGGAGGCGGTCAGTGTGCGTCTGTGGCCTCAAGCTGAATCAGCCTTCCAAATGATCTCTGTCTTTTTTGTTGTTTTTTTGTTGTTTTTTCCATCTCGGGGGCAGGATGTCTGAAAGCAGCCTTCGTTTCTTGGTGAGGAGTGGGAGATTTCCTTGTGTATGGAGACACGGCCCAGTGAGATAGCAGTGTCTGCACAGTGTGGAGTCACAGATAAGACGGCGAGGGAGCAGAACAACTGACAGATGCACTGTGGCCCCAGGAGGAAGGGGCCCCGCTCACCTTATGAACTGTACGGGGATAATGGATGTATCTCACTTCGGCCTGTTTGCTCGGTACAGAATACTTCTACACCTGCGAGAACATTTCTCCTACTCGGCGTCTCTGCTGTCGGAGGCTGCGAAAAAATATGCGATTACCATTGTGATGGGTTTTACTATGTACTTATGTGACACACCGTACTTCACTTTAACGTACCCACCATGTGCCCAAATTGGACACTTAGTAATAGTCAGTGGTACGAGTGCTGCTCCATGGTGACTTCTGTTCACAGTGTCATTATATTTTATTATATTTACGCTAAACATATTTTATTATATTTAATATTATTATATTATATTCATATTTTCTTTTTTATTGTGTGATTTGCACCGTTCTGTCAACTTTTACTGCTGTAACACCAGAATTTCCCTCCAGGAGATCAAAAAACTCTTATCTTGATGGTGGATGATGGTTGGTTCTCTGACAAAAATGAAAATCTGCAAACCAGGACAGCAGTATCAAAACGCCAAGTATTTAGTAAGTATGAGAACCCTGTTCTAGTTCAAACCATGGCATGATTTATTCCAAAAACAAAAAAAACATTGTGATGTTATGATACTGACCCAGTTAACACTTGTAACACCTGTGCATCATTGTAATTTCCTCCACCCCAGACCCGTGCTCTGTTGGTGCCTATAATCCAGATTAAATCACCAGACTGCACCAGATAATTCACTTGGTTCCCGTCCGAACCCAAAGTAATATTTATTTATAGACTTGTCATGTACATTTGAATATGCTGTGCATGAATTGAAAGGTGAGAGGAACATACATTGATTGAAAGTGTGGATAAGATCTTTTTTTTCCCCTGCACAATCTTTAAACATTAAAAGCTGGTATTTCCAGCCCTCTCTCTGGGCCCCCGCGTGACAACCAGACCCCGGGAAGCTGCGCAGCTCGCCTCTGACGAGAGGCCAAGCTGATCGTTCAAACCAGAACTATTATCAAAACGTTGTTTTTCATCATATGTAACTGATTTACAACACAGTCCACCGGGGCAAACAGTTAAGCCTTGGGAAAAAAATAAATAAAACCTTAGGCCTGGCTTGAAAAAGAAGGCGACGAAGGAAGAAGGAAAGAAAGAAAAGCGTGCAGCGGGAGGGGGGGGGGCCCGGGGGGGTGTTGTTGGGACTACGGCGTCAGACGGAGCTGGGACCCTGACGCCCGCTGATCTGCACCCCAGACACCTCTGTGGGAGCCGCCCTGTCGGATCCTTTCTTTTGCAGAGCCGGGGCCAGATTTGCGCCGGAGCCGCGGGATGTGCAGAGAACACAGTCTGCTCAGATAAACACGGCCTTGTGTTCACCGTGTCTCCGGCGCTGCTGAGCCAGCTGATAACGGCGGCGGGGAGGCCCGGCGGCTCTTGGCGGCCGCGGACCGAGCTCTGGGAGGCAGACACTCTGGCAGCAGCCTCCCCTCCCACGGCCCTCTCCCTCCCTCCGCCCCCGCCCCACCCGCTCCCCCGCCGCCCCCCCCTTCCCGCCCCGCCGCCCTTTTTCTTTTCTCTCTTTTCACAGAAACGGACAGTGGCACATAATTGCCCACTGGGAGTGAAGACTATCAGTCCTCTCCATCAGCGTGGGGAGCCGGAGACTGACACCAAGGGGATACTCAGGGCCGGGGCTCACTAATACAAACTGACACGTTCTCACATTCGTGGGGTGTAGGCGCGCGCTGGCGAACGCAGGCGAACCAAGCTGCTTTTATCCCGCTTCGGTATGACCCCGATGGAGGCCCGGGGGGCACAAACGCATTGTTTGGGATGAATAAATGGTTCTTCTCGGCGGCGCGAGTGTCGCTGGAATCCTTTCGGGTTCAAAGCCTCGCTCGTCGTTCCGTGTTGTGCGGAGGAATCGATCACTTTGGTATATATGTTGACGCGCTGCGCGTTGATATGGCAACAATCACAGAAGGAGCCGGCGTCGGATCCACGATGACGCCGCAGGCGAACATCAAATCCCTGAACTGGAAAATAACCTATTTATTCCGAAAGGAAGTGATATCTGGGGGAGTGTGCTCCACCTCCCTCTGCCTCTATTGTTCTTCCCTCGGGTCTATCGTTCTCCGCTCTGCCTCTTCTCTGCAGGGAGCTGAGGGGGGAATCCACAATTTTGACAAAAATATGTGAAACGGTTTGATCGTATAATTCACCAATGCACAGACATTATAAAACACATTCTTGTCCATTATTTGACATTTCTCTGTTTGCCTCCTGCCTGCAGCACCAGAGACAGGAGCTCAACTCCGCCCCCCTCCATACCACAAGCTGTCGTCTCATTGTCTTGGCTCGGCACCAGTCGCCGGAGTAATTGCAGCACTGTGGCATTGTGGGGAATGCTTTGCATTCCTACTTTCACAAGGAAGTTTTTCTTCCAACCCTCCCTCACACCGGGACCTGCCACAGATAAAACATGGCTCAAACAGCGTTGTTTCCACTGTCGCACTGAGACGAGGCCAGAGGGAAGCTGGGAGCGCCCCGGGTTTTCCAGTAATGACCTCCATTCTACTCGAGGTGGACTTTTGTGTTTGTGTGCATGTGTCTTCACCGAGCTGGAGTGTGTGATTAAAACGTGTGCCTGTACACGTGTGTGTGCTTATGTGTGCGTGCGTGCGTGCGTGTGTGTGTATGTGTGCCGAGTGAGGTATTTAATAAAAATCCGCCATTAAAGCGGTGGGTGGTTAAGTATTAAATGTGAGTGTTTGGAAAGCCTGGCACTTTGGCCTCCTGTTTACCCGACGGTGGTTTGATATCAAAATCTTGTAAAATACAAAAAGTGGAATGTGGAATATCAGCTTTGCTGCAGTTTGAACTCTTGCCTCCAGCAACATCGTACTATAAAACAGTGACGAGGAGGGAGCGGGACAAAGAGCTGCTATCATCTGAGACCAACAGACTTGACGCCTGCTGAGTGATACTGGGAGCAGCGCAATCTGTGGGAAAACACACAATAAAATGAAGGAATAGGAACGCGTGGTTCCTTCCACAGATCTCTACAATCGCCACGTTGAGAGTCAGGGTTGAGGTCTTCACCCTTTAAAACAAAGACGCCTCACCCACGGCTTTGCGCCGGAGGCTGATAAATGTCAAAGAAGGGCCCAGAGCTCAAAGCGGCTCCTAATCTGGGACGGAATTAAATAGTTGGATTCTATTTTATCGGCGTTCCGACATTTTGGCCCTCCGCCTTACGTCCAGCTTCAGATCGTCCTTTGGGCTGAAGTGTCCCGCTGATAGCTCCAGCACAGCAGAGGGTCAGCAATCAATAATGGGGGAACGGTTTTTACCCTCCACCCAAACTCCTCCTCTCAAACTACCCCTTTGGCCCCCACCCCCCCCCCGTTCCTTAACTTAAGAGGCCACATCTGCTTTTAATATCCTCGCCTCTAAGCTGCACAGTTACACAATCGCGATCGAGTGTGCCTTTTGAAAGTAGAAATACAAATACAGACAAGGAGTCATGCCAATACCAACACAAACATGCACCCTTTTACGGCACGTCGGAGAAAAGAAGAACAAGATGTCACCGCGATCGCCGGGGTGGAGAACATGCAGTTGTTCGCCCTGGAACCGCTGCTCCACCATAAACCCCCGGAGCGGCGCGCACCGCAGACGACGGGTGAACCCGAGCAACGGCTTTCGGCGCACGCACCCACGGGGTCAGAGAGGCGGGCGGAAACAAACAGGAAACACAAATACGATGAAATGGAATGATAATTTAAAAAAAAACGCAAAGAAGAGCACCGTCAGGATGATAACTCACCCGACCGGGATTTGGAATCTAGAATTGGAACAGGCAAAAAAGTTGCGTCGCCGGAGGGATATTCTTTTTTCCTCTCTGGACCTTGTGGGTTTGAAGGGTGAGGGGTTATTTCTCTGTGAACCGCAAACACGTAAGCGACAGGGTGCTCGGACCCCGGGTGGCTCAGAGGAAGCTGTGTCTCAGCTGAAATATGGCCTCACGTTTGGGGAAGGCACAGTGGAATAACAGCATCAGGGCTCTCGGATGTCAAGTCTTTTGGTGGTGGGGGGTGGGGGGTGGTGGTGGTGGTGGTGGTGGGGGGGGGGGCGCTGCCGGCTCAGATGAGGCTCAGATGAAAGCGCTGGGCGGAGCACGCGGACACAAAAGAGGAAAAAGTTGAGTCCTGAGCTCCAGCACGGCCGCTCTGGGCTCCACATCCCAGGTGCGGTCGTCCTACGTTCTCCCACCGCGGCGCCGTTCGGTCCGGCCGGGCCTCCTGCGGGGAGCTCTCCCCGGTAGGTGACGGAGCCGGAGGGATGCCCCGCCCGGTCGTAGCCACTGACCACAACGGCTTGAGAGGCTTGGGGCTCCCGGAGCCTCGGCGGCCGCTGCGCTTGGGGTCAGCGTCGCCGTGTAAACAGAGGATGAACCACGTGGACGTGACTGAGCTCTGGTACACGTCAGCAGGAACCTGGAGAATGAAGGGATGACCAATGGACGGATGAACCATGAATGCGGACGGAATGAAGAAAGTAATCAATGAATGAAGTGATGAACAAACAAATGAATGAATGAACAGACAGATTGATGAACATATGAATGGGTGAATGAACGTATAATGAACAAATCAACGTGTCAGCGACTGAATAAATGGATGGATGAATTGATGAATGAGCTTCAGCTTAATTAGAGAATCCCCGGAATGCCATGAATGAATGAATGAATGAATGACCTTACACATGAAGGAGTGAATGAATGAATGGATGGACAGATGAATTGACAAATGAATGGGTGAATGAAGATATAATGAATGAATCAACGTGTCAACGAATGAATGAACGGATGGATGAATTGATGAATGAATTCAGCTTAATTGGAGAATCCCCGGAACGCTGTGAATCCCTGGAATGCCATGAATCAATGAATCAATGAATCAATGAATCAATGAATGAATCCATCAATCAATCAATCAATCGACATACAAATGAAGGGGTGAATGAATGGATGGATGGACAGATGAATGAACAAATGAATGGGTGAATGAACGTACAATGAACGACACACACATGAATACATGAGTGAATTCAGCTTCACTGGGGAATCCCTGGAACGCCATCAGAACTCCACCTCCCTCCGCCCGGAACTGACGAGGGAATATTTTGACAAAAACCTACGATGTGAATCGATTGTTCAGTCGGTCACCACAGAGACGCGGTAGCGAACAAAAACCAGGCCCGTTCCTGGATGTTCATCCGTTTGTCTCCCCGGCGATAATACGCGACGCTGATTAATGAGACCATGTGGGCTCTGCAGCCATCGCTGCTCCTGCTAAGGAAGCACAGTCGCGCCCACGATTTTTGTGAGTTTTCCTTCCCTCCGTTACGATCCCACGCTGGCATTCCGTTTGGCTTGGGGTTTTTTTTGTTTTTTTTTTTGTTTTTTTTACGACCGTGCCAGCTCAGACCGGCTCGGCCCCGCGCAGCGCCAACACACCAACGTTGGTTTATTTCATTCCCTGTTCCTGTACAGCCAGTCCTCCGTTATAATTACCAGCACAATGATCTGATTCACAGCGTCACAGCATCTCTCTGCTGCCACTAGCAGAGGTGGGCGGCAACTACAGGCGTTTAAGTCGCTCCCCCGAGGAAGCACTTTTCTGGGTGGATTTTAGAAACAATGCCTTTGAGGCGAGCGTGTTTCTGGAGCAAGAGAGACTCTTTTTTTGGGTCCTTTTCGACCACTTTTCCTGTACTTACAATCGCTCACTTCCCTCCTCCCTCCGTGGACTCACAACTTTTACCAATAACGGCTGATCCCTGCTGCTGTCAGCCACGTACATATTCGGCTGAAATTTGTGTTGAAGTCAGCTCCATTCAGGTGTCACTTCTGGAGCTGAGCGACTACATGTTATGAATAAATCACAAGAAAAAGCGAACGAATCAGTCATTCAGCTGAACAAGCAAATCAGCGCTTTCTACGAGCAGCAGGCACATTTCAGTTCCACTCCCTGTCAACGTCTGTCCATAGATCCGTACATACACATTATCTCAGTTATTTATTTTTTTATCTCTTTTTAAACTTGCACCGCTCTGTCAGCTGTCAACGCTGAATCCCGCTGAGGGATCACTAAAGTCTTATCTTGTCTTGTCTTATTTTGCAGCGTTGTCGGTGGGACAGACCGGGCTCCAAAGGCCAAACTGCTCCTCGGCTCCTCTTCGTTAGCGCCGCTCAGCCTCATCAAATAAGATTTTCCCCCTCAAAGTTCCCAAAAGTGACGCAGGTCGCTCCTCCTGCTCGTCATCTACCCGCAAGTCTGGGAACTGGCTGCCATTCAAGCCCCGACAAGGAGACAACAGCCTGATGATGGTGGAGATACGGGGCGTCGGATCACCGGACACCACGCAGGAACATCGCAGGCTTCTCCCCCTCTCTCGCTTTCTTCTTCTCTCCCTCCCTCCCTCCTACCCTCCCTCTCTCTCTCTCTCTCTCTCTCGCCCGTGATGAGCGCTGCGCCTGGCTGGCGCTGAGCTGTGGCGTCACATCCCGAGCAGCACACTGGACGACTTGTTAAACGCTTGCTGTCTGTTTCTCATGGCAGTCCACAAATTGCCCGGCCCTGCCCAAAAGCTGTCCCCGACGACCGAACGACCGCACGGGCACACACACACACACACACATACACACACACATACACACACACAAATACACACACACACACACACACACACATACACACACACATACACACACACACACGCGCACACACACACACACACACACGCACACATGCGCACACACATGCGCACACACATACACACACACACACGCGCGCGCACACACTGCCCTCTCCTCCCCGCGCTCGGCTGCGTGCCGTGAGTCAGAGAGAACCCGACAGCTATCGGTCAGCCCAGACGCCAGTCTCCACACTATCATGGAGCTGATGGAGCTGATAGCAGCACGAGGCTCGCTACACAATGCTGTTTTACACAGACAGACAGACAGATAGACGGGCGGACAGACGGGTGGACAGACAGATGGACGGACAGAGCGACAGGAAGACAGACAGAGCGACAGACGTACAGACGGACGGGTGGACTGGCGGACAGAGCGACAGAAAGACAGACAGACAGAGCGACAGATGGACAGACAGACAGACAGACAGACAGGCAGACGGACGGACGGACGGATATGTGCGAGGGTGGGAAGCACCTCAAACTCGCAAATTCTTTCCATTTTTTTGTCGCTGCCGGCCACGCTGTAGCGCCGCCGCCGCCTGACGACCTGATCACGCTTCACCTCCGAGGCCCAGTGCGATAAACTGGAACAAGCAGCGCTGTGATAGATAGGAGGCATGCAGAGCTCACGCCGGCGCTGCCAAATCCCACTTTGACTTCCAGAACCGTCTAAAAACGAGCGTGTCGTTGTGAGATCGGCGCAGGTCACCGGGGTTGTTCTGTGTGTGTGTGTGTGTGTGTGTGTGTGTGTGTTGCGTGCTTCCGCTGCGCTGCGTGCGCGCCGGCGTCGGGCTTTGTACCGCAGCAGGCAAACAAACAACACAGACCTTGACCTTCACCTCCCTCCTCCTCCTCCACATCCCGGCCTTCCCCACAACGCCGCCGTTTACGACACGGCGAGAGAGGAGAGAAAAAAACAAAAAAACACACTCACGCCGCGGTGACGGCTCCGGGTTGGAAGAGCTATGAACTTTGCTCCAACACTTTTAAGGCTGGGAAAACCTGCTTTTTGGGTGAATAATCAGCCTGTTTTTGTCTGTTTTGAGGTTTCTATTCCTGCGCATGTAATAACAGTGCCACTCAGCCCTGACGGCCGGCGGGGCGTGGGTTCGAACCTTCACTTCAATGTGTTTATCTGTTTTCGATTTTTACTACTTCGCTTTCATTTTTGGCTGCTTTTGTGTGCGGCTCCCAAAAAAAAACAAAAGCAAAAAATAATGTAATCTTTTCTAATAAGGACCCTGACATGAGGAAATAAAACGGCGGCCTTGCTCATTTGGAACAGATTTACCACAGCGCGGCCGAGGGCCCGGGGGTCCGACCGGCTGAGTAATGAGCGGCTCTCAGGCCTGTTTGGTTTCCCTCTGGAGCCGGCGGAGAGGCCTAACCCAATCTGCCGCACCCCGCTCCCTCGCTCTGTCTCCGGCCTGCGGACGCCGTCTACACCGGGCTTTTTAGGGTGCATCCATCCGCCATGATTTATGGTGAATTAGGAGAAGCTTGGATTTCAGATGCACGCTCCGCGCCAAGCGGGATTCCATTTCAGACCAATGATTCAGACAGAAAGTGCGGATGCCAACAGGAAGCTACATTTCGCCCCACAGCCTGCAGAATATCCTATATTATATATCCATATATGAATATTTAATACGCCAGAAAGTAAAGTCACCACACATACAGCCCCTCAGCCTGGAAGCGCAGCCTCCCCAAAAACAGTGATTTTGAACAGGCCACACCGCGCTATGACAACAATGTAATTACGGAGCTATGATGTTACAGAGCGGAGGGGAGTCGTGGAGGATCTCTCCCGATCCGGGGCTTTTTCAGGGGAAAACAGCAGTCGCTGCTGATGGGTCCCGGCAGGCACAAGTATGGGCAGCACGGCCGAGGACCCCGTCATCATCATCTGGCTGCACATTCCTGCCCTATCTGTGCAGTAAACTACATCTCCTCCTTTATCAGCTGTCAGGAATTCTCTCTCTCTTTCTCTCTTCACCCCTTTGTCTCTCTCTCTCTCCACCCCTCTTTCTCTCTCTCTCTCCACCCCACTGTCTCCCCCCCTCCATCGCTCTCTCTCGCTCTCTCTCTCCACCCCTCTGTCTCTCTCTGTTTCTCTCTGTCTCTCTCTCCCCCTCTCTTTCTCTCTCTCTCTCTCTCATCTGGGTGTCTCTCTCTCTTCCTGTCGCTGTCTTGAAGCTGCTCAGCGCTGACACAGAGCAGAAGCGGTTAATTGGCATTAGGATAAGGAAGCAGGAGACGTCAGGCGGCTCCTGGGAGCGACTCCTTGGAGCGGCTCCTGGTAGCGGATCCTGGTAGCGGCCCCTGGGAGCGGCCCCTGGGAGCGGCCCCTGGGAGCGACCCCTGGGAGCGGCCCCTAGGAGCGGCTGGAACCTAAAGAGCGCTGGAGCCTGCTGCGTCACAGCAACACAACAGAACAAAAAGAGCGAGCGCCTCATCACTCCCACTCGCGTCTTGGTCCAACCCTCATCTCAGGTTGACCCTCATCTCATCTCACCTTCCCTCCAAGACGTTTTCTCCCTTCTGATCAAATAATTTTCTTTTCTTTTTGAATGTTCATCCATATCAACAGTTTCCTTTATTCAATAGTATCAACTATGGGATAGATTACCACTTTCATGAAGAGTTGTATGTAATTAACCTTCATTTGAATATTGATATCACTATTGCGTGAGCAAACTTCCATATCTCCCAGCCCTAACTCCTTCAACTCTTTGTGTTTTTTGTGATTTTCTGAGGCTTGATATAAACAGCACAGTTTTTAAACCTGTGTATTATCAATGGAAATTTGTTTGGTTCTGAATCTTGCCCCGAATAGTAATTTTTAGAGAAACACTGTGACATGAACACTTAAAAAAAAAAAATGAGAAAAAGTAAAGTCTGTGTTGCTTGTTTGGAATGTCTCTCTCTGGCCAACAAGAAGACTCACGCCGGGATTAGTATTCCCTCAATGTATAATTATCTACCACTAATAGTCGCATAAAATGGTAATCATAGACAAATACGTTTAGCGGGCCAATGAGGCTTATTGTTAAATTGTTCTTTTGCAGTTATTTACAGCCTGAGAAAATAACAACAATTTCCATTTCTAACAAGCTTGTTTGGTTTTGTGAGCCAAAAATTTTTTTCGTCCCCCTTCAATAAAGAACTTCAGCAATACACACAACGTAACACCGGTTTATAATCCTGGCGGCGGCTGCAGAGTCTTAGCAAGGGGCATGGGAGCACCATTTCCACTCAGCAACTCAGCACCATGCTGCTGCAACTGGGTTCCCATAGAGAAGGTGTCTTTTGGAATACAGGGGACGCCGATGACAACCAAAGAACTGGAAACTGAAACATTGAGTAATAAGTCGGGACAAACATGCTCATCGTTGTCATTTACATTTACATTTACATTTAGTCATTTATCAGACGCTTTTATCCAAAGCGACTTACAATTATTCAAACACCGACGGACGCAGCCATCAGGAGCAATTAGGGGTTAAGTGTCTTGCTCAAGGACACTACAGCATGCTATCAGGAGGAGCCTGGGATCGAACCAGCGACCTTTGGATCACTAGACCACCAGCTCTACCTCCTCCCCATCCCCTTGTTGTCTTGACAATATATATCAAATGTGGTTTGGTGGTGTTGGGAAGGCTACCGAACTGCCCCTCACCTGGAATACTGTCCCCAAAAAGCTTCCAGTTAACACCAAACGGCCCGGTAGGATGGGTTTACGGTCACACTGCTCCCTAAAAAGACTGTGGATGAAGACACCAAAATCAACAAGGTATTTCACTCTTCTCTGATCTACATACATATGTACATCAAGCGACAGTTCCGAAACATTCGGCCCAACGAGCTTTGCTGGACATTCTGGAAAGTTGTGTCAAATTAGTATTGTGAATGTTTTCACAATGTCCTCTAACCTATAGTATGTATCAACAAGTATATGAGATGTACCAGCCACCATATCCCATAATTCATTGTGAGGTGAGGGTGACGATGTTTTGAGAGGGTGAGGGTGAGGGTGACGAAGACATTGATGTTTCTACCCAAAAAGATAATAAACCACCATCTTGGACGCAGGCAGGGTGTCTCCCTGCATGACTGATTGGGAGACGTGGGTAAAGAAAATGAATGCATGGATATTCATTGCAGATTCTCTACATTGAAAAAATGTATATGCATTTGCTCATTATTTATATAGAGGTATACACCAAAATAAATCAAAAATGATTTAGCCATTGAAACATTACCATAATTATCGGACATAGAAAAGATGTGCGGCTGCAGAAGTGGTTCCGGTTGTGCAGGTTTTATGATAGCGCCGTAAACCTCCCTCTTAAATACATACGGTTGGATGATATACAGCACGCGCCATCATAAACATAATCATAAACACAAACAAAAATAACCAGCACAAATAAAAACACCATCACCTGCATCTGTTACTGACACTTAAACTGTCAACAACACACTCCCTTTTGTGATCCGGTGCATTGACCAACACTGTAGAGATGTTATACCAGCAGCTCTGTGGAAATTAACTGTCAATTCTGTAATCTTCAGCATAACCACATCAGGTAATAATGCATCCACCCTACTTCCTCATCTCACTCCTCAAAGTTCCAATCACAGCGCTGTACTCCAGCCCGGCCCATACAGGCGATCGCAGGGTTCACCACCGAGTGAAACATGTCAGCCGGGCCTGAGAACCATCATCTTCTGCACAGGGTGCATTTTCTTCAAAGCCCCGCTTCATTCCACATTTCAACAGAGCAGCTAGATTTCCAGTGTGCACCATAATAACCTAGGTAACTCCTAAAAGAAGAGGTCTGGTTCCATTTTTGCCCTAGGTCTGATGATTTACTAGGGAACTGTAAAGTCAAATGCCTACTCTGAAATATTTCCCTGTGGGAAGTTTATTGGTTGCGTTTGTTGTCTCCACTGAGATACCGAGTGTGATTGGAAAGTGCTGTGTGCAGACTACCACTACACCACTCTATCTTCCTCCACTACAGACTTCCTCCACTACAGACTACCTCTACTACAGACTTCCTCTACTATAGACTTCCTCCACTACAGACTTCTTCCAATACAGACTTCCTTTTCTGAAGACTTCCACCACTACATACTTCCTCCACTGCAGACTTCCTCTACTACAGACTTCCTCTACTACAGACTTCCTCCACTACAGACTTCCTCCACTGAAGACTTCCACTGCCTTTATGTTTCTCCACTACAGACTTCCTCTACTACAGACTTCCTCAACTACAGACTTCCTCTACTACAGACTTCAACCACTACAGACTTCCTCCACTACAGACTTCCTCAACTGTAGACTTCCAGCACTACAGACTTCCTATACTGAAGACTTCCATCACTACAGACTTCCTCCACTACAGACTTCATCCACTACAGTCTTCCTCTACTGAAGACTTCCATCACTACAGACTTCCTCCACTACAGACTTCTTCCACTACAGACTTCCTCCTTTGAAGACTTCCACCACTACAGACTTCCTCCACTAAATACTTCCTCCACTACAGACTTCTTCCACTACAGACTTCCTCCTTTGAAGACTTCCACCACTACAGACTTTCTCCACTAAATACTTTCTCCACTACAGACTTCCTCTACTACAGACTTCCTCTACTACAGACTTCATCCACTACACACTTACTCTACTGAACACTTCCAGCACTACAGACTTCCTGTACTACAGACTTCCTCCACGACGGACTTCATCCACTACACACCTCCTCTACTGAAGACTTCCATCACTACAGACTTCCTCTACTGAAGACTTCCATCACTACAGACTTCCTCTACTACAGACTTCCTCCACTGATGACTTCCACTGCTTTATCTTCCACCACTACAGACTTCATCCACTACAGACTTACTCTACTATGGACTTCATCTACTACAGACTTCCTCCACTACAGACTTCTTCCACTACAGACTTCCTCCTTTGAAGACTTCCACCACTACAGACTTCCTCCACAACAGACTTCCTCCACAACAGACTTCCTCCTTTCAGACTTCCTCTACTACAGACTTCTTCCACTGAAGACTTCCACTGCTTTATCTTCCTCTACTACAGACTTCCACCACTACAGACTACCTCCACTACAGACCTCCTCCACCACTGTATTCCACCACTACCGTACTGTATATCTTGCCTCCCTAGAGGCAGGCCTTGCCCCTACAGGGCGTGGTCTGGGGTCGGCCCTGGGTTGGTGCCTCTAGCCTGCCCAGCCGTGTGATGGACCAATGGGAGGCTGCCGTTGCTCCAGGAGGCGGGTCAGTTGGTGACGCGGTACAGAGCGCGCTGCAGTTCAAAACAACAACAATGGCGGCTCCCGGAGACGACGGCGCCGATGCAGACACGTCGTCAGTCTTCGCAGAGACGGAAGGAACAACAGCAATAAAACACCGGCAAACATGTGCTCTGTTGGAGCTGATCAGGGGAAAACATGTTTTTCACTGTTCCACTGACAAAAGACCTTCACTCATCAGTTTGACCTGTTGATGAAATGTTCACAAACAAGAATCCTATTTTCAGCAGATACATGTATGTACAGCATATTGTGGTGAGCCAGGGCTTCTTCAACCAAGAGATTTGATTTCTCAACCAAGAGCGACATTTATTACTCAGAGTGCTCAGCATTCATTCACCACGCTGTCATCACGGCAGGCAGCTCACTAACGGCACACACACTCTCACTCCTTGTGCAACAATCTTAACACATAAAAGTAATAACAATCTATCATAAGACATGTGACATGGCTAACTAACACTAACAACGGCATAACAATTAACAATACATGAAACAATCCCCTTCCCCGACAACCCCAAAACACACAAACAAAGCATGCTGGGAAATTTCCACCCCCTCTATTCCAAAACATGCTAAGATAAGATAAGATAAACCTTTAACCTTTATTAGTCCCACAACAGGGAAATTTACAAGCACATTATGCACATTATGTTATATATATATATATACTGTTTATATAGTGCAAGTATATATACATATACTGTAAAAATATGCATGTATATATAAATTGGCTGGATGACTGGCTGAAGCTGTTAATGATTGGCTGAATCCACGCCTGCCAAGGCATGGATTCAAATCAAAGGCCAGTCTCTCTTGTGAGAGGAACTGCAAGAAAGGCGGTGTTACCAGGCTACTGTATTTCAGTTTTTCCACCTGGTCCCAAGCTGCACTGTGGCTGTAACTTAGTATCAAAGCTCGGGCAGAGGGGTCTCCTGTTCAGCCCGGAGCGATGACAGACCCCTGAGAAGAACCCTTTGTTGCTAATTGAGCTTACCTCATTTTCAAAATACCGGGAGCCCCAATGGATAATAAAAATGTACCTATATTGGGGCGCATATTTCTGGCAGTAGCCAAACAGCTCTGCGCACGGCAAACAGAGCGCGACTTGTTGAATTAGACCACAGCTTTGAAAAAAGGAGAAGCCTTTTTCTCTTTTCCTGTGACTTTTCTTCACTTCAAACCTTTTTCCCCCGGTGCACTCACTACGGTAGGAAACTGGCCTTGCATGGATTCTACATGGGACCTTAACTTCCACCGGAGAGCCTGTAATTACTCAGGCAGCCATGCTGCCATCAAGCCCCGCCTCCAGAGCTCTGCAGGCCTGCCAGCCTGTAAACGTGTCAGTGGGGAGGTGACACACACACACACACACACACACACACACACACACACACACACACACACACACACACACACACACACACACACACACACACACACACACAGACAAGCCTCAACAAAATAAAAGTTCAGTGATTCAATGTTCCCTCTTTACACTAAATGTAGTGTCCATTTGATCAGGGAGGCATTAAAGGAACGTATGTATGAGATCATTTGTTGTTCAAAGAGCATTTTTCCCAAAGTGGCACGAGAACGGGGGGGTCAAGCGGTGCATAAAGTCTGCGTAACCTTCCTTAAGGGTACGGCGATTCGCTGGGAAGTGCTCCTGATAATGCTGCTCTTATTTCACCGGGGGGGGGGGGGGGGCAGGAATGTTTAAGATGAACTTCAGATAACGGAGCACTGTGTACAATGGCTTCCATGCTGTTGGTGGAGCGAGTGACACAGTCGCACGCAACTATACACAGGCACACAGGAATGCTTTCTCCTCCTAACTCACGCATGATCTCGCCAGAGCGCATTGGCTATCTTAGCATCAGTGTAGAGGCTGGTAGACATGAGCCTTTGAAATGCGATCCTCATCCCAGCTAAGGTCTGCCTCTCTCGCCCTAATTGGATGATTACAGCCAGAACAACATTATTGTAACGACGAGAGAGAGGGGGGGGGGGACTCCTTTAAAACTCAGTAAATTCCTCCTGACTGGCTATTTGTACCCGTGGCAAAAAAGTTACCAACTTCAAGCTGTCAAGCGAGTGCCAGACTGATCACTTTCAGCGGCGGCCGAGGCGTTAAGTTTCTCCAGATCCACGCTGCGTCCCGCTCTGTGACCGAGGCCAGCGCTGTGACGTCAGTATCAGCACATTAAAATAATAAATAAAAAAAATAAAACAAAAAATACGCTGCGGGATCCACACAACCAGGATGAGAGAAAGTATTCCATGCGCTGTGTTTTTTCCACAAGCGGCTCGGCTCGCCGAGTCAGTATCCAGAGCGGACAGGGAGCGTAAGAAGCCAGCGCCATCGACTCCGGCAAGCTGGTTGGATATTTGTCAACCTAGAAGGACGGTTCATAGCGTGAGTTTCAATGTGTCGTGGAAGTGTGAAACGACACTTTGCAAAGTGGCCATCTTACCAGAGAACATTCAAATGAGATTTTGGTTCCCTGAGGCCGGGCGTGGCGTGGCCGTGACCGGCTGGAGCAACAACATTTTTCAGAACCAGTGCTTAGAAGAATTACAGGGAGTGTGTGTGTGTGGTGTGTGTGTGTGTGTGTGTGTGTGTGTGTGTGTGTGTGTGTGCGCGCGCACGTGTGGGGGCGTCTGACCAAAAGGAAAAAGAAAAGAAAAAGAAAGAGCGACTCCTTCTATACAGTGACTCGCCGGGAGCCGAATCGCGAAAAAACAGTCAAGCCTCACGCCGCCGCGTTTGAGCCTCCAACCAGGCCCCTTCCGAGGTCGATGCGCGGCGCCGGATCGCGCGGAAATGTACACGAGCGGTCACATGCCGGTGTGCCCGGGGCCGCGCACCCTGATGTTCCCTCCGCTCCGCACACACACCAAGCTACGGTGACTGCAAACGAAAATAAAAAGTGAACATTTCCGTGGCAACACAAGGGAAACGATATTTGCGTGTAACTGCTCCGGCCTTTGTCGGAATGCCGAAAATTCTGCCTCCGTGAGAAGGGTTGTTAGTGGTGGAGTCCGAGGAGGGATGTCAGATTTCATGTCGGCTCGGCCGCTTTACGTCCATTTCCACGCTCCAGCGAGGCCGGGAACAAAGCTCGGCCAAACAACAGATATTTTTGTGGTCATCCATAGATCAAAAAATCCTAAAAACAGACAAAGCTTCTCAAATATTTGCTTAAACTTACAATGACCCATAATCATGTCGGTAATGATAGTGTGTCTGCCCAGTCCAAACACTCACAGGCTTGTTGCACACACACACACACACAGGCACACACAGGCGCACGCACACACACACACGCACGCACGTACACACGCACGCACACACGCGCACAAAGTGCTGGGACAATGATGGACCGGAGCAAATTACAGGCCACGGGCACGGAGCTGTCTTCCATTCATTGACGGTCAAATACACATAAATATGTGACAACTGCTCTCTTCACTCAAACCATGTCCCAGTGAGTCTGGGAAAAGCCTTTTCGAAGCTCCCTCCGCTCCCCTCAATCTTCACGAAGCCACTTTTCCGAGCCGACTTTCACTTTTCATCTTTTATTGTCACAGTGAATTTGCCTTGGCATGGTATTGTGACGCTCGCATGCGTGAGCGTGGGTTTTACTGTTCCTTTGGCGAAGCTGGCCTGAAACCAGTACGCATGGCAACAGTGAGGGCGAGCCACTTTCATTTCAGACTCAATGGCAAACAAGAAACATCAACACAACAAACAAGTCCTGCATGGACCTCCATTGAAAATACAATGTAGTACAATCAAAAACATGTACAATAAAAGGACTCCATATATTTTGCATGGCGTGCTAATAATGTAATTTCTTTTCAAGAATATTTTACAAATGAATTCCATCACCCATTTCTCATTATTCAAATATATTTTGAATATGCTACTAAATAATATATATTCCGGAAAATATGGTATATATAACATATACTGTATATAGTACAGGCAGTGCCCGGGTTACGAACGCCCATACTTAGGTACGTACTTCCATAAAGTCTTTTGTTTTGTGCTAATGGACGGACGGACGACTTTGCATGACGCTGAAAACACATTTTGGTGTCATAAATGATTTAAATAACGATTAATGATTAAAAAAATAACACTGAATTTCATTCAATTACAAAATCAAAGCTTGATATTGGTTTTGGTTTTTCTCTATTGAATGCTGTGTTAAGGTCAAGGTTGCTGAGAATATGGATACAGGGTCATACCCTCAGTTTGAATTTCATTCATAGATACAATTGAACTGTATATAATAGCAGCATTTGTGCACCTGTGTACCCGATGTCCCCATCAGCCAGTGCGGTAATTCCCATGGTAACAGTGAGCTCCACCAATCAGAGATGTCCCCGTTACACTTAGGATTGTGGGTAGTGTAGTCTCCATGACATCGTTAATAAAAACATGTTTTTCTTCAAACGAGGTTGATGTCAAACAAACTTGTGGCTTCTACCGGAAAAAAATAAATGGTTTTATGTTATTATATACATAACGTCACATTAATGCAGTTATTTATAAACGTTTCAAAGCCTAATGCTAAACCTCAACTCTAAAAACTACACAAACTACAATGCAACCATTTTGTACTGCATCTTGATGCAATTGCCTCGTGGGTAAAATAGTTGTATTATGATAAACCTTAAAAGGAAAAGAAGGAATGGGTGAAAAAAGACATGCATGTGGTACTGGGAGTTCATTTGGTCGGGGAATATACCTGCGTTGTCAGAATTGACGTATGGCATTTGCACAGTCCTGAATTATACGACCATCTTAAGCGGCGCCCCCTGTTGGCACTACCACCCCTCTAAAAGTCCATGTCCAGAGCTGTCCAGAACAGTTGACCTTACCTTGGTAGCTCTTTTAATTACTGAGAAATGGGGCTTCACGGGTGACCTCTGGTCAGGGTTCGGAGGTCAGTATCTCAGTTTAGTGTCCACTGAAATCAAACTCAAACTTACGTGAACCTAAAGATGAGACCTTTCCAAAAATGTGTTTGGTTTGCTCTACGAAAGAGTGAAAAAAAACCCATCTGATTTTAAGCCATTTAGAATGTGAATGGTCTTGGAATCCACACTTGGCGCCCCGGTGCGGTGGCAGGGTCAGATTCTTTTTTACTTTGTGTTTCAAATAGATCGTTCAGCCCTTCAGTATTCTTAGCAATGAGGAACAACCTCATGGTTTATGGACCAAACATGCAAATGCTTTGACTCAGCTCATGTCGTCCGGGGGAATTCTTTTTTGAAAGACAATCAAAGCTTGGATGAAAACTTCAAAGCTACTTTGGAAACCAGCATCTCTTCAGAGGAGGAAAGTTTGAAAATTACCTACAATTTGCCAGGCCGTCTGCCAGTTCCAAAACAGGTCATGGAAAAAGTGCATATCCAGCATGGAGGCAGGGTGAAATCACACGGTTGCATAAGGATTTCAATGGTATTGTTATTCATTCATTCAAAACGGAATTGTTTATTTCCAGTACCAAAACTGTACAACGTGTGTGTGTGTGTGTGTGTGTGTGTGTGTGTGTGTGTGTGTGTGTGTGTGTGTGTGTGTGTGTGTGTGTGTGTGTGTGTGTGTGTGTGTGTGTGTGTGTGTGTGTGTGTGTGTGTGTGTTTACATCAGAGCCCGGTTGAGTGTCGTCTGACACAGCAGGGTGGATAGAAAATGATTCTCAAGTAGAAGTTTCATTTCTTTAAGAGTGATTGCCCTCACGCCGAAGTACAATGATCTCTCCAAATAACAACTTGAGTCAGAGAACATATTGGGTGAAATTGATACTCCAGTAACAATCTGCTAGTTGAATAAAAATGGAATTAAAGAGCCATTTTCTCAGGTTCCTCATTCCACTGACTTCCATCAAACCAACAGGTTTGTGTGGGTGTGTCTTCAGCATCGAGGAGCAGCTGTTACTGGTGAAGGTCTGAAGCTGATGGAGAGATGCCACTGAGCTCGAATACAACAAAACATTTGTTTTTAACAAGTTAACAAATTCCAAAATGTATCATTTCTAAAATATACTCAGAAAAATACCATTATTGTACCTCAGGTTACTTAAATGTGACTGAGTACACGCGACTACTAACGAGCCACCTCCGCACATTGCCTCAAATACTGATTCCCTTTACCTCAGTGACCACTTCACCCACTGTGCACATGGTTATTTATCTGTAATCAGTGCGAAACAAAGTGAATGTAATGAAATGTTGTGAGAACACGACTTTCTAAATGGGAGCATACTGTCGTGCCGCAGCGTCAACGGCAAAACAGGGGCTTGTTCCCAGAGGCTATATTAGAATAATATAAAGGTATTACTATAGAGGAGGCAGAGCCCTCGAAAACTATTTAAATGCAAAGAAAAACAACGAAACTAAAGATGGCGGCACGGCTGGAGAGATGGCGAAAGAAAAACCGGACACAGGTCACCGTACAAGTCATGTTGGTATTGTGAAGAAAACGCACCCACCAGGCTCTCAGGTTGACGCTCGTCTATGATGTCGTCATGTCTCTCGGGGTGACTTTGAGCAGATTCTGATAAATAAGGAAAAAGCTGAACGTGAGCACGTTGGATGTTCAAACATCCCGTTGAGGGACAGACTGAAGGGTGGACGACAGTCAGCCTCCTCAGAGACCGGGGGCTCACCCGGAGGGAGGCACCATCAGCACCGTCTTTGAGGTCATTGACCGGCAGGAACCAACACTGCGGCTGCTCCAGGAGCCTGAGCCCCCTTCAGCTTCTGGGACGTCCCACCCGTCGGGACGGAGCATTCTTTTGTGCACGAGCCTTTAAACTACCTGACTGTCTTATCAGCCATTGCCACCTTCAAATGATCCAGAAGCTGCCTCCCTGCATGTTTGAGGGGGGCAACCGCAGGCGCAGAACATCCTGCCACGTTTTGCCCCAGCCCTGCGCAGAACCATCTGATTTCACTCATTAGTTGGACTTCTGGCTTGTGCTGATTAGCAAATCCAGATGGTTGACTCAGAATACGGTGGAGGACTTTAACTTTGTGAACCTGGAAGTCCCACCTCTGCCCTGGGTCAATTAGATGTCAGTAACATCTCATTAACTGGTGCGGTTCTAATGGGCTCTCCGCGGTTAAAAGAGATTAGTCTTGTGAAACTCTTGGGATATTTCCATAAGGCGTCTTTCAGACACCTTGTACGTGTTAAACATACATGAAAACTTCCAAATCCTTTTCTTTACTCGGTAAAACAGGGCGCGTTTCGCCGGGCCGCCCGAGTGAACGCGGCCGTCGCCGAGAGACGACGCGCCGCGACTCTTCGCCGAGACCGCGGCGGCATTTCCTGCGAGCGCGGCGGACAACGTGAACCCCCGGGAACACAGTAGGGGGAACAAAAACGTAAATCATGTGTGAGGGCGCATGCACCAAAGCCAGTTCCTGTCATCCAGCGCCTTGTTTATTTGTACCCTTTCCCAGGCTGCCTGGATTCATTAGCACTTAGCCCCTGGCAGCGTTTGCCTTGGTACGGCGCTGGGCTGGAGGATGACTGTGTTTCTGAGGCAGGGATGAGGCCATGTCCTGTCCACCCACCCCACCCTGCACCCTCCTCCAGCCCTGGATCGCTTCCCCTCACCCTTACCTAATTCTACCCATTGGCTAGTGCAGTACCACATATTTTACCCATGACACATGTTGTACAGTAGAGCAAAACATATAGTTTAGGTTTGATGTCCTAATGACAGGGAGGACACACAGCATTGTTGTACGTTCATATACAGTATGAAGCAAAAATCTCCGTCATATATGATTCTCGTACATTCTTCTCATATGATTGCACCCACACGTGCCCTGGGAGAAATGCTGTTATTGAACACTTCGACTTTTTCCAGAGAAGGGTTTGACGCAGCTAAACGAGGCAGCTAAACGAAGAGTCTACTTTGGTTCATGGAGATGATGGACGTGTTTGAGTGGGTGCAGCGAGGCGGTGGGAGTACACAGCCACTTAGTGACTAGAGGAGGTCGAAGGATGTTGTGTTTACAGTAATTACTAGGCCTCCCTAAAGCCCCTTAGCTGGCCAGGTATTCCCTCTCCCCCTCCTACACACTCCTTTCTCACCCACAATGCACCTGGAGCGAGGCCAGGACTGCTGTTAATTTGGCCTCATTATTAAGTTAAATGCAGCGCGGGCGGTGGTGCTGGAGCTAATGAGTAGTGCTCCCAGACTTCTGTCCCTGCCATTAGAAAAATTAGAGAGTGGAAAATGAGTCAAGGGCTGTAGAGACCTTAATTGAAGTATTGAATGAAACTGTCTCCAATCTGAGTGAGCCATGTTCTGACTGAGCAGCCCGGTCTCATGAGGTCGCCCTGAAAACACGTGGCGCTTATTGCAAAAACAATTTCACCCGTCAACATTTTGACAGATTGATTATATTCACATTGATATAATGACCATTGCAGGGGGAACTGATGGGGGGGTGCATGATGATGTCACAGACGAACATCAAATCCCTGAACTGGAAAATAACACCAAAAGGAAGGAAGTGGTATCTGTTGGACAGGGGGCTCTACTCTGCCTCTACTCTGTCTCGACTCTGCCTCTACTCTGTCTCTACTCTACTCTCCCTCCTTCTTCTCTATTTTCATCTTTGTAGGTAACCCATGAGGGAATCCACGATCCTCATGCCAATATCCTGACAAAAAAAAAACATGATATGAGCCAATATTTCATTGATATAAAGACGGAATGCAATATAAAATGTTGTCCATTATCTGACGTTCATCCGTTGGGTTTTTATAGGCGTCCAAATGTGACAGTGATTAATGAGACTGTGTGGGCCTGGGGAGCACTCTCTGCCTACCCAGACACAGCACATCCACCAATTACCACTTGTAATTTTTGATCATTTTATTCTGTACTTATTTCATTCAATCGTTATCATTTTATATGATTTTATCTCTAAATGTCATTTATTTAGCAATTTCTAAAGTTCCGTATTATTAATAACACTATTGTTTTGCCTTTCCATGTGGGAGTGTGCATCTATGTGTGTATGTGTGTGTGCCCTGTCTGTAAAGTGGTATCTGACTTGTGTGGGCAGCTGGCTTTTGGTGCAGAGTGAGCTTTGGCCTTGCAGGACTCACTGCAGAGCAGAACATAGAGCACATGGAAATGGAACACCTGGTGCCTCCACAACAACAAACATTTCAAAAGGTTAAAATCACATACAACTGTCCCCTATTCTGGCATTATAGATCAGGGTTCCCAAAAGTTGTTTTTTTTCTGGCCCCCCTTGGCAGACTACTGTAAAGTCTGGCTGAGGACCCCCAATGAGCTGCGGTGTGGTCGAACAATATAACAGAAAATATTAAACCTTGCAGAAAAAACATGACATTTAACCTTGCTGATAAAAAAGTGCCATCATTATTTTGATGCAAATACTGTTTATATACTGTATATACGTATTCATACAGTATATACCATATACTGTATATATACAGTATACAGTATATATTATGCTGCACGTCCTATGCAATTCCTTAAATAGCCCCTAGGGGGCCATGGACCCCAGTTTGGGTGGCCCTGTCATGCACCCATTATCACACTATCGAGACCGTGAGAGACTGAGGCAGAATTGAGAGTCCCTGTATTTAGTTGACTTTGAGGGTCTTATTCCAAACGGCCCCGCTAAATTCTACAAACATGACCACACTGGCGTTCATTTGCACTTCATCCTGACGCAGCTTATCCTGACCACACAGTGACAGTGTTTTCCTGGGAGATACTGGGGAGATAGGAGGGTCGGCCAAAGCTTTGAAATCCAACCATCAGCTTAGGGAGATCAGCACGAGGCTGTAGTTCAATATTAAAAGAGAGGGAAAGATCAGCGGCGTGTTTGGCTTTGGCTCAGCGCTACGAGGGAACGAGAAAAGCCTGAGGCTGCAGAAACATGGGAGGCAGATGACGGTGTGTGTCCGTGCACATTGGGGCGTGGGGGCGGGGGCATTCTCTCTGCTCTTTGACAGACATCCCTTTGCTAAGATCGTCCCCCGGGTCAGAGGTCGTGGTAATTGAGCTGTTTTGGAGTGCTCCGTCCAGACTCCCCCACCTTCCTCTGCGTGGGCAGAGTGTGTGGCTGGAGACGATGGGGAGAACCTTCCTGTCACAGCATTGTCCTGCGGCGGGCCCGCCACTCGAGGAGAGCACTTAGCCATGTTTATAGCCGCACAGGTTCAAAGGGGGGCCAGCGGCACACAATGGAGCGAGGTGAGCCGGCTGCCGCACGGCATCGTGGGAAACGCCACCACGCAGCAAAAGAGGCAAAACAAAAGCACCGAAGGGGAAAATCAGCACGGCAAGGGTGAAGGAAATTGCGTTTCCATGTTATTTCGCCACGTTGAAGACTGCGACAACATCAACAGCAAAAATCCAAAACATTTCCTCTCTGACAGCGAGGGGATCAGCGTCAAAAACCATGTTTGACACAACAACAGATCAGAGAAGAGTTGAGCTGAACTTAGTATTTCTGACTGACTGGGGAATCAATGAAGGTAGTGTCTCCAGTCAGTCAAACGTGCATTACAGCACCGTGCAACATCTCAGCACCATTAAGGCAGAGCCCTGATTGGGAGAGTGCCTCTCTCTGTCAGTGGGCCACTGGTGGGACGACGGGGTGGAGCCTGGAGGCCATCTATAGGGCACTGTTGTCAAACTTATTACATCATTGTGCATGACACTTCAGACTGCTTACAACAGCTCTTACTGTATGTTGACGCCGAGTCAAAAAAACAGCAATCTGTGCATACTTGGCGTCAGCGTAGGTGCTGGGCAGACACGAAGGCCACATTAAAGGAGTAAAACTGGAGCTGGGGGATTGAGTAAATGTTTGTTTAACTCAGCTTCATCACATGTCCGGCATTTACCCAAATAGCGTGCTGACACTGAGCAGCGCGCGGAATAAAAGAGGCCAGTCTTCTGGTGCTGTCCTGCTGGCCCCGGCCCGGGCCTGTGTGACCTGTCCTTCAGGCCGCCCCGGCCCTCCGCCGCTTTAAGCCAGCTAACCTTGTCAAAACCGCCTGGCCTCATTCAGAACAATCGGATGACTCTCTGCACGCCAGTGGCCACTATAAATAGCGGTTTCATTGAGAAGCATGGGGCTGAATGGGAGGTATTGTAAACAGCAGGCCGGCCTCGGGCCTTACATGGAGACAACCTGAGAAAGTGATGGAAAGTGACATGCTACAACCGTGAGCCACCAGGCACAATAACAAACTGACACCTTGGAAGGATGCCCTCCATTTAACATCCACACCACGCCAAATCATCTCCTCCCACGGCCGACGACCCAAAACATACTCCGACTCAGCATAAAAACAACATTCCTGGGGTTAAGTAGCATAACAACGTGGTTCAAGGTTATTTTCGAGGTATAAACATTGTTTAAGATAGATTTCAGCTTTCCACTGCGCGGTTCGAAGGGGAACCGACGCGACAACAGAACGCAGCCGTGCACCGGAGCGAGCGGCGGCCGTGCCCGGCGCGTCGGACATCGCGACGACGCGGCTCCCCTTCGCGGACAAGAGGTGAAGAGCTGTTTCGAGACAGGGCCGCGTTTTTTTCTATTCAACCAGTTCATCGTCGCTTACACAGGTAGGTCTCACTGAGATGAATCTCTTTCGTTAAAAGGAGCCCACCGCATTCGAGCAGCACCGAAATGCACATGAAAGTGCTGCTCGTTCAGTTGACTCGCCCCATGAAGAACCTGCCGCGGCGCAAGTTGAAAGGTTTGGCATCCGACCACGCTCTCAACGTGGAAACACATGTGGAATAGATTACAACATTATTTACGTGAACGCCTTTGCCTGAAAGTGAAAGCAAAACAGAAAATGGAGCTGTCATCGTCACATCAAAACAACCGACCGTTTGAGACGTTTTCACCCAGGTTATTGCTGATATAGTGAATCAATGATTGATAATTACTTCAGTTTTCTGACCTGGATTCAAACACTGGGCATGACGGGGGCCGCTCCTGATTCAGCTTAAAGGTTTGGCAGGATCGGGCAACCAACAAGATACCATGAAGGACGGCGCTTTGAGTGAATGATGTTGTGCCGTCTGGTGCGAGACCAGCAGACATCTCAGTCAGTCAGTCAAGCCGCTCGCAGGGCTGTGCACGTGTTGGCCTTGGTGGGCTGAGCACACCTGCCCGGTCTGCGCCAGGAGGACCTCGCTGTCCGGCCCCAGCCCTGAGGGAAGGAGCTCAGGCAAAGTGAGGCGGCTCCGCTCTGGATCACTGATGCTTCCTGGACCTTTTTGATCTTGCGTGTCTGCACCGCACGGAGGGGAGCCTACAAAGAGCCTACAGTGCAGATTAACCTCCCAAACTTCACACAGACAGAGAGAGAGAGAGAGAGAGAGAGAGAGAGAGAGAGAGAGAGAGAGAGCATTTTTAACCCCCCCATCTTGATTCACAACTGACACGCAGATCCTTGCCAGGGGCAAAGATTTTGATGAGGAGACATCAGTGCATGGGCTTAACTGAAAATGGCAACTGCTTTACTTTGGCTTCGTGGATAGAGGCAGACCCCACGCTGGGCGGCAAGTTCCTCCTTCTTTTTTGAAAAAAATAAAAAATAAAAAAGAGGGGGGGCTACAAAGCAGCCGGTTTAGACGGGCGTGTTCACCGCGCTGTGGCAAAACAAGAAGCCGCTTGAAGACGGTGATGATCAAACCATCACCAATGACTATGTTTGGACAAGACATTTATTTTGCCAATGTTAATGAAGGCACTAAACCCTGCAAACCGTTCCCATGCAGCCCTGCTGAAGCCTCATCCAGGGGCTCCTGGCCCCACAGAGAGAGCAAGCGGGATATTGAGAGGCCAAATGAGGCTGGCACCCTGGAGACCAGGCGCCCGGGAGAAGAGCCGTCCGGTCCGGCGGCAGAATGAGGGACGCCGGGGACTTTCACAAGCTCATCGTTCACAATCGAAATAATGTTCATGCGCAGAAGGGTGAGTCACGGACGGGCTCGGAGGGAGCAGGGGGGCGGGGGCCGATTCCCTCTCTTCCTGAGCTATGACCTAATGCAGGTATAGAGGGAGGTTCGGGGCCACAGTGCTCCCCTCTCATGAGCCAGTCTCCCTTTTGGATATTTGTTGAACCTCCTGCACTGAAACCACTGCCTGGAGAGGAACAGATGGGTGTTGGGCAACTCACAAGTTTCCACGCATGGTGGGCAATGAAAGGACAGTTCAGCCCGCAGAATTCCACAACCACTTTTTTTCGAAAGACATTCATTGAAAAGTAACGGCTGTGTCTTTAACACCACAATACAGCACAATCATCCCAGAGCATGGAATCTCAAGTCATGAACAGCCATAAATCAATATATTGAATAATAAATTGAACAGAATTGGCAGATAACACCACAGTTCATTTGACTCAATAACAGCCATTCACACGCTGCCACAGTATGTCGTACGCGCAGAAACAGCAACATCTGTAGAAATTGGTAAGTTATATGGAGTGTTGTATAAAATGTACTTTATATAAACAATATTAAATGGGAATTCTACAATGGAGGTCTTGAAAAATAAATGCACTTGTATAAATTCTAAAGAAAGCTGCCTTGAGGGTTTTGTGGAAACAGGAAAGTAGATGTTTAGTTTGTGTTTTTTTCTAAAATGGGTTTCTGTGGACTGTTCCCACCCCATGCACAGAAATTCATTATTATTTGAAAGGTTTGGTTCATTCATTTAATATTTTATTTTTTATTTTATTTTTTTACCTTTTCAGTTACGTTGTCCTTAATAGAGTTTCCATTTTCTGTTTTATTTTATGATGTCACATACTCCAGGATCATATACAAACCCAGTTGAACAAACAATATACGCCAATGTGATTTGATCAAATAAAACTTAATACTTAGAACTTAAAACTTAATTTACTTGGGTACATTTTTCAAGTATCTGTACCTACTAAAGTAAATTCAGTTTCCAAAACTTTTCCCACAACATTTCCAACTTTAATCATGTTATTTTAGTCCATATCCTTGCAAATGACTATGACAACACCTTTGTCATACTGTTTTTTTGTAAATAATCAGGGTCTTTATGAGCATCCTCTGCAGAAATAGGTGCAGTAGTAATTCATTAGGTATTATAGGTCATATCTTACTTAAGTTTGAATTTACTGATTACTGGAGTAGAAATGTCAATGAGGTACTTGTACTTTTACAGTCATTTTGTGTCAGTGGATTTGTACTTTTGAATCTTGAATCTTGAATAAAAGCTCTGAGCGCTTCCTGCACCAACAGCCCTCATAGGTGACTGCTTCTGACGAAAAAGCGCCCTCTACTGGTTAAACTACGCACTGCAAACAGGTCTATACAGAACAAAAGGAATACATTCACAAGCAACGTGTACAATTATACTGACAAAAAAAAAGCAATGGCTTGTTATGTATTGGTTTTAAACTGTAGCCAAAAGTGCATAGCTGTGTATTTATTTTTAGGACACCATAAAATCAATACCAGATAATACCAATGACTAAATGCACCGGTACAGTTATTGCGCCCCCAATGGTCATTCCCGTGTAATGCATCTTGATTCACCACTATAGAAACATAACTCAGGGAGCAGAGGAAACTCAATGAGACTGGCCAATGGAAAACCTTATGAGGGCAGACCTTTTTTAAGCTTCAGTTGACACTTTGCAGACATCGCATGAAGTGCAGATGAAAAATAAAAAGCAGAGTTAGACATGCACCGGGAAAGGGAGCAAAGGGACGGACATATTTTATGAACAAATCAAGACGGATGATTGGGAATAACTCACTACAATCAAGACTGGCGGTCCTGTATCAAGAGTCTATTCTGCGTTGGGAATAGGATATTTCATCCTGCGGCTAAGCGCATGGCTCCAACAATAACACCTCCTCACTGAAAGGAAATTCCTCCACCTCTGCTCTCGGCTGGAACACACAGCTCTCTTAATCCTGCTCGAGTAATGAGGTCATTTCACAATGTAATTTGCTTTTTTTTTCATCGACATCCTGGCCAATTGAAATCTGCTGTTACAGCTTTAAGAATACACTTTCAGACCATAAAAATTTAAAAATAAATAAATAAATCAAAAAGCTTGTGCGACTGTTATATGGGTAATACTTCCATACGAGCATCTCTGATCCCCCAGATATGAGCTGGTGTTTCTTCTGCTTAGATCAGAGGCCTCGGAGGGGTGGGAGCGGATGGAGAGGAGGTGGTGAGGCAGTAATGGAACAGACAGAGATATTGTTGAGAGCTGTGCCCTGCCAAAACCAACTCTGATCACTGCTCTGAAGCCATCTGACGGCCGGAGCGGCCAGCCCGGGCTTAAGTGGAGGTGACAGTATGTCTGAGAGACACGTTACAAGTCGGAGGAAATTGGAGATAAACAGATAAAAGAATGCAATCTCTGCTGGAAGCAGCAGGGTACGGGGGGCAGGAAATAAACCTGTATTTAAGCTGATTACCCGAGCTGAGGCCCGGGCCCTTTCAGCAGCTCTGCACAGTCCGGCCTCAGCACTACCACTGCTGTTAATTAGAGATTCGCTAAGGGGAAAAAAGGCAGCCTTGTCAGACTTGCAGGAGTGTTAGTGATGGCTGGCTGGAGGGGGACATGCGGGGCTCTTAATTGGGTCTGTATGCTGTATCGGTGGCTGGCCCAAGCGCTGGTGATGATTGCTGTGAGCAGGTGGCCGTGGTGGCAGTTCCATGCAGGCCGTCCCAGGCCAGCCTGTCTGTTCTTGTCAGGGCCCGGAACACTGAGCAGACAGCTCCTGAGCCCCACACTCATTACGCCAAGCTGCCTGCCCGGTTGCCTGGCGACGACCCCGCGGCCCCTCCACAAACACTTCCCTGCCGGCTCCCACCGCGCAGCCCCCGGCGGTGGAGGAGCGCGTCAGGGCTCCTCATCCGCTTCCCAGAATGCAGCGCGCACGGCTCTCCGCTCCGGGGATCACCCGTCGTCCCTCCGCAGCCCGTATGCAGCGGTTCAGTCGACCCGCGTTTGGGTGGCTTGAGCCTAAAAATGACGGCAAGGACTCCACGGCGGGCCCCGGGGCCATTCACGCCCTTTCCCATTTAAACTCCGTGTCGGACACGCTGAGGCCGGTGCGTCGCACACCACGCGTGAGATTCAGTTCTGACAACAAATAGACTCCACGTCGCAGGCAGTTAGCTCTCAAGTCACATCAACCCGATGAAAAGAGAGGAGGTCAAACGGAGATGCTGAAGTATGCTGTCGACTGCAGCAGCAGCCGTGCAGCGATCAGAAGGTCGAGGGAGGAGACCAGAAAAAGGGAGGATTCCTGCCTGTTTTTGTAATTCAGATCTTTTCCGGTGCTGAGGAAATACAGTAGTTGGTCTCTGTTGAATACATTTTCATGGACCTGTGAGTAACCGATTTGGCCTGAGCTGCCCTCAGAGATGTTATATACATTCACGTCGCACCCGGGGAGCGCATTTTGGATGTCACGCTGCGATCGTATTCCCCAATCCAATCAAATCCACCCGTTCGTCAAGATTCCGCACACGACAGTTTTCTCCCGCTTCGGCTCGCGCTGGAGATGAGTCAGCCCGGGTTTCACAATACGACTGACGTTTTGAGCTGGGAACGGAGTGTAAAAGAATCAATCATGTCACAATTTTGAGAGGACTAACTTTTCTCCTGGAAGAGGGTTCGTGGCGGCGTGCCCGGGCTGGAAACAGGAAACTGGGGAATGACATCAGTGAGAGCACAGTGAAAGGACTGTTTAATGAACTGGAGGAATCAACGGACGTCTGTAGCACCTTTTTAAAACACGCAGCGCACCTTGAGAGGTTGCTCGTGAATTAAAAAAGGACATGCGAATCGGGAGAAATGGCTGGAACCTGTTCAAAACCAACATCGCCCGCTAATAGGTAGTGACTAATCTGGCAGTAATAAATGTTATTTTGACTCCTTTCTTTTTAAGAGGGGCTCGGGCTCGCAACTCGAAACCGCGGCACCGTTGGTTCGTGCCGTGCCTGCCATCCGCGCCGCTCGAGGTGAGTTAATCCAGTCGACAGTTCACTGAACGACGCTCAGTCACCGGAGTCTTGGCGCCGGCCCCGGCGGCGGCGCTGTGGTGCGGCTCCGCTGAGGGGTCCGCAGGGCCGGTCCCCTCGCTCCGCCGGAAGGTGCGTAACGTGTAACGGACCCCGGAGCGGTTACCCCCCCCCCCCCTCCGCCGTGCCGGAGCTGAAAAGCCCAATGGGTGATCGTTTGTCACGGGCCGCTCGCACGCCCGGAATGTCTCGGTAAGCGCGGCCGGGGTCCCCGCACGAGCGGCGCGGTGCTCCGGGGGGTCGGGCGATCAAAGGCAAGCAGGAAGCCACATCTTCCCCCCAAGGTTGCACTTGGGCCGCGAGTGTCAGACCTCAGCGCCGAGGTTCCTCTAAATAGATGGTTTTGTCACTGTGTTCACACATTCCTCCGGGCGCCGGGCCCCCGCTCGGCCTCCAGCCCGGCCTCAGACGCCGCAGACCCGCACGGCGTTGCAGCGTTGGCGGGGGAAAGAGGCTGAAACCCTGTGACCAGGTGCTGCCATTGTTGAGCGCTTCTCATTTGAAGACACGTGGGAAGTTCTCGTCAAACCACAATGATTAGTTAGTAAAAATACCAAAAATGGAGCCAAACCATATTATGTGGCTTACCTGTACAACAACCTCTTATAATATGTATTGTATGTATATATATATATATGTATTATAATATGACTCTATATTTGCATAGTTATATTTAACATCCCTTCATTAACATTACGAATCCTCCCACTTTTATCAATTTTTTTTTCATAATTTTAATAAATTGTTTCATTTTATTTGTTTTTAAACCTACTGTGTAATTCATCTCTGCGTCCCTATAAAAGGGATGAACAAGTCAGGTATTATACGTTGGTTTTTTTTTACTACCCAATATAATATCCATTCGTGATTTGGATTGCCGTATCTAGCGTTGATTATATTTCCCTCTTTTTTTCTCCCCTACTTTGCCGAGCTCGGCCTCCCACTGCACATTAATCACCTGCATGAATCTTTAACTCTCTTGTGCCGGGGCGGGAAACGTGGGAGCGTTGTTCTGGTGTTTAATGAGGACGAGAGCGACAGCAGGAAATCTGGGAGCCCAGTACCTGTCCCATGGTCTCTGCATGAGGAATGTGGGGAATTCCCAAGCCTCCTCTCGGTCAATATTTGAGTTTGACAAAACGATAGGAGCGGCTCTGCCTCCCACCGCACTCGGCGAGGCCGCGGCCAGAGCGCAGCGTATCCCCCTCTGCCAGCGAGTGCGACGCCCGGCCAAGCTCGCCGTCTCCTGTTTCCACCCCGGGTCCGACCAAACGGGGATCGACTTCGTCAAACATTCATTACGAGGCGTCAGTAACCCCCGGCCATGTCGTGCCTCCGATATGATTAATTTGAACTTTCACTGTCTACGCTCTCGTCTCTTAATTATAGTCGGTAGAATCAATATGTTTTATAACTTATGCTCATAATATCCTTTCACCGCATTTCTCAACACTGCAGTTTGGCTATTCGACATTAAAAGCATTGCAGAGAAAAATAAATCCAAATACAGACCCTGACATTAAATTAATTATTGGGAAAAGGGAAAATAAAAGAGCGCAGTAAAAGAAAACACAACGGGTTTCCCTTCTGGCCGGTTTGACATTACAAGGATGTTTGACTTGGTGTGCAAAGGGAGCTGAACGACGCAGACTATGAGGGGGTGAAATGCACATTATTTCTACACATATGTACAGTATGTGTGTAAGTATGTATATATATTTACAATATCTTCGCTGTTTATATTTATATCTTTAAGTGTGATGTTTGGACATTTCTGTCTGTCGTTTGGATTATCTTGACTGATTGTATTTATATTCTTCACTTTGCCTTGGCAATGTAAACATATTTTCCCATGTTCATCAGGCCCGTTGAATTGAATTGACTTTAAATCAACAGAGAGGTGGGGGCAGAAAGAGAGACAGAGAGACGGAGGAACAGAGAAACAGAGGGAAAGAGAGTAATTAATCACCCTCCAGTCAGCGCTGCGGGTCTCGGGGAGGGGGTCCGAGTCCTGGGTCAGTTTGCCTCCAGAGAACCTGAGAGCCTGGGTGGTCAATGAGTTTGCAGGTTTCCGCTGCGACAGAGCCTCCGTCGCCCCCGACCAAACCACATCACACCGGCATCCAAACCGCACGCCACCATCTGAGGCATTCCCCGGGCCTGGAGCACCACAGACCAAATCGGCAGCCCCCCCCCCCCCCCGCTTCCACTGGCGCTCGCCAGACCTCCAACCATTTTTACAAGCTTTTTACTTCCTCAGAATCACAACATCTCTCTCCGTCCATTCATCCATCCACGCATCCACCCGTCCAGACATTTTCCTTTACCCGCTTTTCCTGGTCGGGGTCGTAGGGGACTGGAGCCCTTCCCAGGCAGCCGTGGGCCTCGGGCACCTCTCCAGTCCGTCTCAGGGTCGAACACATCCACTCGCATTCCCTTCATGTGTACGGGCGGTTTAGAGCGGTGGTTCTCAACGTGTGGTTACGGGGACCTCCAGGGGTCTTTCAAGAGGTTCAAAGGGTCATCTACAAGACGCTAGCCCCACTAGACAATGTACAATAATGATGTTGATGTTTTGATCCTAGTTTCACCGAAGCCTTGCTCTCAGTCATTGGGAGTCAGTCCAAGTGATCGGCATCGGAATCTTTTCAATTGATCCAGTATTGGGAGAACAGTTTTAGCCGACGGCCGAAAATGAGAGAATTCCAACAAGGTTGTACGGTGACCCCTATTTCCCTGGTGCAGGGCAGTCGGCTGAAGCTATTCCCTCAAGGCTGAAAAATATTCTGAAGCACTCGGGTTGACTCCCAATGATGAAAAAAAAAACAAGGCTAATTTGAATGAAGGTTCCTTTAACTAAATACGTCGTTACAGTACCTTTAGAATCTGTTCAGTCTAATCTCAAAGAACCGTGTCGTGGAATGGATGAGGCACAGGCACAGGCCACGCCGAGAGGATGAAATAAATCAATATCGATCATAAGAAATGAGAATTATTCCTCAATGTGGAGAACTTCGAGATGCTGAACAAAAGGAGTCAATTTGAACAGTAATCAGTTTTTAGACGAGTCCTTTTACTGGAAACAGAAATGACCAGCTACATCCCCTTGACTGAATAAGAGGTACTCTACTCCATCATTTCATTAGGCGCCTGGCTCTACACAAGGCCAAAAATTTCTCTACTGCTCTCACACAGACACATACAGAGCAAACACAGGTACATACAAAGACATTATACTTCAAGGGACATTGACCACAGTCCGGAACAAACTGCATTACTGCGACAAACACCATTATCAAGCATCTCTTGTGATTTAATGATGGGATTAAGCCACCGGTAGATTTTCTTGGGAAACAATGTTGTCCAAACAACATTACGTTCAGATGTATTCTGTGTTATCTGTATCTGTATTATCTTTTGCTAAAACGTACGTTTTGTAATGGAAACCGGTTTGTGCCTGAAGCAGGTGGTCCCATTACAGGAAGGAAGACACTGGTTTTCCAATGGTATATCATGGCCAACTCACTGGCCTTCAGCCTACATCTGTGAACACAGATATTAGGTATGGGCAATATATCCTTGTTATATCATATCTCATATCAATATCGTGATATGAGTCAAGATACCATTTTGGTTGGATTTTGGTTTTTGCAATATTGTGATATAGATAGATATAGATAGTCATCCTCAGGGTATGTCTTTATCCTTACAGATAAAGACATTTTAATTGTATGCCTCCGTCATACACCAACTATTCACCAGCAAAGTATGCACACATGTGATCGTGTCTCGGGCTCCGGGTTCATGCGGAAGATTGCGCTGATTGTTTTGAATGTGTTCCAGCGCATTTCTCGCTGGCTGTGCGTGCCAATTTGCATGTGTGCGTGTGTGTAGGAGGTGAGGCAGGAAACGTACGGCCAGTGGAAACAAAGGCTCAGGCATCTCCACGTGAGACTTTTCCCCTTCATACGTGCACGGGGCTTCACTCCACATTACTGTAATGCCTGACAGGAAGGCATCCTGGAGCGGTGCCATCCCACCTTCTATAGATAGAACCAGCAGCTCCATACTGGACACGCTGGAGCAGGAAGAGGCCAGCATCCAAAAAATGTGCTTGTGTGTGTGTGTGTGTGTGTGTGTGTGTGTGTGTGTACAATATACTATAAATACTGTTACGAGCTATCAGTTTTACGTAACATAGAGATGAGCAGTTATGCACTCAGATTTCTGAATGTATTTAGTCACACCACAGGGCTTTTAATTTACTAAGCTCCATGTACAGAGCTATAAGTATCAGCTCTTGCTGATACTGTCACATACTGTAAACTTGGTCTTGAGATCAACATATCAACAACAGCAACATCAACATAATTTTTGTTTAACGAATACAAACCAAGGTTTGAAATCGCCAGGGGAAACAATTTCAACAATAAGACTCTTTGCATTTGGTTGTCAAATTCAGTGGAACTGAAGTGGCTGCACTTAAAAATGCACTCAATAAATATTCCTGTTGTTGAAAATCTATTGTGCATCATTTTCCTTCTTCAATAACACTGATATCATAATAAATCGTCAAACATTTTCTTGCAATACACTGTGTACAGCAGAATCATCTGTATTGTGATACCGTAGTTATTGTTGGAAATGCATCATGATATTTTTGGGAGACTTTACCCACAGCCACGGGTTCTGGGAGGGAGACGGAGACGTTCAGACAGTGAGGTGCCGACACAGCAGGTTTTTGAATGAAAGAGTGAACAAAAAGGCTCGCCAGCCAGTACGCCTCACGATCTGGTCCACACGGCCTCGGCTCCTGAACCATGCAACTCTTGACTGCAAGACAGACAACACATATGAAATCTCTCCCAGCCAGGACTGATGGGACCGTTTGGGCTGACCAGGTACAGCTGCACCAACCCAGGACGAAGCCAGTGCTGTCACCAGCAGAACATGGCTTAACCACGGCCCCTGATCTGTCACATACCCCCACCGCCCGACTTTAGCCAGGAAGCCGTCCGGCCGCCCCCCAGAGCGGGAGCAGAAGTTGGCCACCACCATCTGCGCCTCCGGCCTATGGATCACCTTGAACATAAAGGGCTGGGGAGCCTTCATGCAGTGGAGCCACTGCAGCAGGGCGTGGTCCGAACAGAGGGTGAAAGGGCGCCCCAGGGGTTAGTACCAGAGGATGCCGACTGCCCACTTGATGGCCAGACACTCCTTCTCCACGGTGCTGTACTTCTTCTCCTGCTCAGGGAGAGCTTTTGTCTGACGAGCAGCGCCGGCCGGTCGGCGCCCTCCACCTGCTGGGACAACACTGCCCCCAGCCCCCTGACCAACGCATCGGCGTGCAAGCAGAAAGGGAGAGAAAAATGAGGTGTAAACAGCACTGGCTTCCCAAAGAGAGCTGATTGGACCTTTTCAATGGCTGCTGGCACTTCTCTGTCCACAGGACCGGATCTGGGGCACCTTTTCGAGTTAAATTTTAGCTGTCGGTGACGAAAAGTCAGCTACAAACCTCCTGTAGTAGCCGGCCCGGCGCAAGAACTACTTAACCTCTTTTTTTGTCTTGGGCTTCAGACTGTTCACGACTGTGGCGGTTTTATCTACCTGGGGTCAGACCAGTCCTCTACCCAAGTGGTACCTCAGATACCATACCTCCATCCACCCAACCACACAGTTCTATGTGTTGGCGGTGAGCCCCACCCGCCTGAGGGACTCGAGCACTGCCCCACTTGCTGCATGTGCCACCTCCACCTATCACTGTGGAAGATGACGTCTTCCAAGTAGGTAGCGGCATATGCTGCGTGTGGACGCAGGACCGAGTCAATGTTGCTGGGGCCTCGAACAACCTGAATAGAAGTGTAACAAACTGGTACAACCCCTGTGGCGTGGAGTTAGCTGTTTTTTCCTTGGACTCTGGAAACGGGAATCTGCCAGTAGCCCTTGGTTAAATCCAGTGTTGTGACAAAGTGAGCCATGCCTAACCGGTTAAGCAGCCCGTCGACCCGGGGCCGCGGGTACGGGTCAAATTTTGCCTGAGTAGAGCCCTTCTGTCGTATAACTGGGGTTGACGTTCCTGAGCCTGGAGCAAATTCTCCTGTGACAGGTCCCCCCAGCATGTGTAGCTTTGCTCGCAGGTTCATAACATACTGAACTTACTGGTGCTAGGCCATTGCTCCCAGTTTTCCTTAATAAGGTCCAGCACCCCCCAGGGTTTCCTGTCAAGGAGGAGTTCAAAGGGGAAAAATCCTGTGGAGGCATGAGGAGCTTCCCGCACCGCAAACAACAGAGGGTCCAACCATTTATCCCAACTATGGCTATCGTCATACACAAACTTCTGAATTATGTTCTTCAGTGTCTAATTGAGCCGCACCACCAGGACGTCGGTCTGGGGGTGGTACACAGTGGTCCAAATTGAGCGGACAGCCAACATCGCGTAAAGTTTCCAAAGTGTACGTGACATAAAGAAAGTGCCAGGTTGGTCAGGATTCTCCCGACTCGGGAGATGACCTGAAACGCAGCCTGCTCCACACTTTTGGCCGTAATACTGCGCAGGGGCACTGCTTCGTTGTACCAGGTTGCATAGTCCACTAGGAGCAACACAAAACGATACCCACGGGCACTGCAGTCTAATGGTGCAATGGGGTCCATACCGAGTCTTTCAAACAGCGCCTCGGTTAGTGGGAGGGGCTTCAACGGTGCAGTTGATGTAGCTGGATATTGACTAATTGGCACTTAGGACACACGGCACACCATTTGTGCGCATTTGCCCAAATGCCCGGCCAATAGAAGCGGGCAATTATCAGCTGCAGGGTTTTATAGTGTCCGAGGTGACCGGCCATTGGGTTCTGGTGGGTTAAGCATTTTGCGACAGCTTTTCGGAACCAACAGCTGGGTCATTCCCTCTCCTCACTGAGTCACTGGCTCACTCCATATAACCTGTTACTAATCACGAAAAAAATATGGGTGAGTGAGCAGGGCGTATGGGCTCACCAAAGCACCATCGATTTTAACTACCCGCTCAAAGGCCACACGTAGGGTATCGTCCCGCAACTGCTCTAGCGGGAAATCGTCCGTGGGAGAAACCACTGGGATTGGGGAAGACCGCGGGGCCTCCTCCGCTCCTGATCCCGTGGCAACAACTAACAACCCCTCAGCGTCACCGCGCAACGCAACACTCACATTTCCCTCCTGACCGTGAGCGCACTCCCCCAGCCTCCCTCATTAAGGTGTCAAACCCTGGCCAATCCGTACCCAAAATCAGGGAGTGTGACAGGCGGGAGCTCAGGGCAGCCTTCACCTTATGCTTTTTCCCCTTGTAATGAATTTCAAGCAGCACCATGGGATACATGTGAATATCCGCATGCACACACCGAATCGCCACCCGTGACGCCTCCACCAAAGTCCTGAGTTGAACCAGGTGTTGCTGGACCATTGTCTGGGAATAGCCAGAGTCCAATAAAGCCTAACATCTACCCCCTTGTATTCTTAGTGGTACTCTTATTGATCCCTGGCCTACTTACCTTCCGGACCGGAGGAGGGGCCTTGCGGACTAGCGACCTGAACCATCTGTCCAACCTTCATCTGTCTGTGGGCCATGCTTCCCTGGGACCTAACAGTGGACAGAAAGGGGAAAGCATGGAAAGGGGAGACAGGGTACCGCAGCACCACAGGATTCAGCGGGTAGGGGTCTGCCTTCCCGGGCCGGCGGGAGGGGCACCGTGCGGGAAAGAAAAGAGGTGTCCCGCGGCACCGGTGAGCCCAGCGGAGCCCCAGCCGTTCCCCTCCAGGGCGTTGGGACGGGCTGGGGACCTGGCGAATCCAGCGGGGGTCCTTGGTCCTGCTGGCTCCTGCTTGGCAGTGGTGGGCCAGCTGTCGGTCACGGCTTGGACCAGTGCCTCCTCCTCCCCATGGCGCTCCTGCCTTCGGGAGACAGCAGTGGTGCGGCGGAGGCGCCTATCGGCGCCAGGCCCCTGCAGGTGGTGCAGGGCCGGGTTGGACCCAGTCCTCTAGGGAGATGGAGGAGAGGGAGACCCAGAGCCAGGGTCCAGGAGCTTTCTTGGCCGCCGCGGGTCCGTCCCATCCTCACGGGAGGTCACACCGGCGATGAAGCAGAGCAGCTGCCGGCGGAGGAAGTCGCACTTGTCCTCCACCTCGGCGATGCGCTCCTGCAGCCAGCTCATTCCATTGTCCGTGTTCGGGTGCCACTTGTGAGAGACTCTACCTCTCATTGTCCGAGAATTTGTAAAAGTGAGGTGCCGACACGGCGGGTTTAGTAGAATTAACAAAGAGGCTTGCTGGCCAAACGTGAACATGAACAAAATTGTAGTTAATGGGCATCAGGGTACGTTTCGTGATCTGGTCCGCAGGATCTTGGCTCCTGCACCACGCGATCCCTAACTGCAAGACAGATACACATACAGTACAAAAACTCTCCCAGCCGGTTCGGGCCGATCAGCGCCAATGGGACTGATTGGACCGACCCGGTTCAGCTGCGCTGACGCAGAATGAAGCCGATACTGTCACCTGCAGACCGTGGCTTAACCACGTCCCCCCATCTGCAACAATATTATTGTATTGAGTATTATTGTACAGTGAGTTACCTGGTGATTCCCACACCGAATGGACCTACAGATGAATACAGATGGATACGGTGGTGGACATGAACTAGGTTTCCTCTGCTGTTTTTAATGGTGAACCCACAATCTCCCGGTGGCTCTGTCTCCACCATTATTTATCACAGAAAAAACGTCCAGTGTTGCCTGCCGTCTTATCTCTCTGGGCTGTGCCCCACCCAGACTGCACAGGATCATCTCTCTCTCCTTCTCTCTCTGTCTTTCTCCGTCTGTCAACCCTCTTTCTCGATTTCCCTGCTCTCGCTCTCCCCTGCCCTGTTCTGGTTGAAAATTGAGTCATAACTTCCTGACGGCACTATTCAAAAGGTCACCCCCTCCTCCCCTGCCTACCCTTTCCTCTCTGTCTCTCCCCTCGGTGAGGCCCCTCTTCCAACACGCCCAGCACTGCATTCCACAGATGGTGCGAGCACCTTCAAAAGCTTACACGAGCACCACCAGACCGCCATTAGCAGCGTCGCAGAGAGCAACAGAAGCCCGGCTTCAGCTGCCGCCAGGCCTCAGCGGGCCGCAGCCCCGCCGAGGACCGCGGCGCTGGGAGAGAATACGCAGCGTGGCAGCAACACGGCCTCTGTGATGACAACGACGAAGCAACTGCGACTCTATAGGAAGAGAGCGATATCTGCCGAGCATTAGCCCGCTTTACGCTGCTGAAGCCAGCTCAAAGTTAAGCTGCGGTGCCACTACGGGGCCTCCCATGTCTGCCGGGCGACTAGCAGCTGTGTTACTGGTGCACGGACCCCGGAGTACCTCTCCTTCTGACCTCTAAAGCCCCAGGTTCCCCCAGACGCTGACAGACAGCTCCAGTTTCAGCCTCCCTCCTCTCTAGGCTCGGCTCTCAAAACACTAAACTCTGATGTGGGGTCACATACCACGGGACGGCAAATGTGATGGTCTGTCTTAGAACCAGACTACGAGAGATGCAGGACATCAGACGGATCGTACAGCCGTCCATAGTGTTCTGCTGTTCCAGAAAAAACAACTGTGTGAAATGTCCTGAGGAGCAGATTACAAATGGTACGAACACAGTAATACAGTCCAAAATGACACACATAATGTAAGATTTATTTTCCGTGATTTGAGACGAGTCAGGGGTTGTCAACAGTCCGTAAATATATGGACAATCAGTAAGAATTAACGCAAATTTGATCATGTACGTTACTGCTGGGAATCCACCCATTCATGTACAACTGGACCCTTTCACCCACGAAGGCTGTGGTTGATTATCAAAAAAAACAGAGACGGCCCAAAGCTCCTGTCAATCAAAACTTCAGCCCGGACTGTGTAAGTGAATGGCGCGGGCACATCCAGATTAGCACAAGCAACGTAAATGTCAACATGCATGAGGAGTGTGGTGAGTGTTGACTCTTCAACAAACAAGCTTCTTAATGCTGTCAGTTAAGCATGGGGCACGGCACTGGAAATAGGCCGTTACGTCAGCAGAATTTGACGTAGTCACAGACAGGGCGGCCATTCAGGTCCTCAGCGGGTCAGCGGGCTACATCCTGATTAAACAATAGAACCTGACCGTGACAGTGTAAGATTTCATGTTTTGGCTCAAGTAGATCATAGAATGCATCATAGATTTTGATCACAGGAAATCTACATTAAAGCTTCTCGATTGAGATTAGGAGAGCATGAACAAAGCATTGAACGGTATTGTCTTTTTAACTTTAACTTTCCAACGAGATGTGATTGAATAACTGTCTTTTCAGGAAAAAAAAAAAAAAAGTGGTTTCTAGAAACACCACATGACTCACTTTCTTCTGTGAGTAATGTGTGTGTGGATGGAGACAGGTATCTCTGTCATCTTCTCTGGTCTCCGCTCTTAATTTCTAGTCCTGCCCACGTGCTGTGATAATCAATGCAAACATCTGGATGAACTTAGTCAAGGAATCCTGTAAAAAAAACCTAATGGGTTCCTCTAACATTTTTGAAGACTGATTAAAAGCTGTTTTGGATCTGGCTCACATCAATGAGTTCCATCTGTGATGTATTTCAGTCTTCACTGAATTTGTTATCTGCCGTCCTCGCTCCCCTCACATGTCAGCGGGGGGTTTGGCGGGCGGGACAGGGCAGCGTTTGCCTTGTTTATTTGGGGTGCCGCTGTGTTTGCTTATTGACGAGGGTTCCCAAACGCTTTAACGGTGAAGCCCCTTTGGCAGACCAGGCCCCGGATGAGGACCCCCGAGCCCTTATCTGGTCGGCTCCGAGTCCTGCCGTGTTTAAGTGGGTCGGTCTGTTTTAAAGTGCACTTCAATGTCCTTATCTGTTTTCAGCTATCGATTCGCTTTTATTCTTCTTTGCCTTGGTATCATGTATTTTATGCATTGCATCATGTCGTAGACATGCAGACACTTTTGTCCAAAGCGACTGACAATCAGTAGATTTTGTCATTTATCACAGTCACAGATAAAACTTCTCTGGGAACAAGTGGCACTAGTGGAGTGTTACACGTGAAATGTGATAAACAAATTACCTTGCATTGCCTTATCTGTCTAATGTTATTTGCCACGTACTTAGTGTGGTGGGCAAATTCAGACGACACAAGTATAACACTCACCCCCACCCACAAGATATATTATTAAACATGTAAAACAACAATAAAATTATTTAAAAATCCATGTCCTGCCGGTACCTCACCTCACAGAGCGGGCTCGGTTTGGGGACCTGGAGCTCCTGGTCACACAGGGACACAGCGCTCCAGATCACGCACGTTTCTCTGTGCGATCTCAGCGGAGCGACGCAAAACGCGTTAGGGTCAGAACGCATCCAAGGGTTTGTAATGTTTCGCCGGCGCCACTTTCAACATCCTTAACACACTTTTAACTGACCCCACGCTTTGCTTTGCATAGTTCTGCAACTTTATTTCTGCACAACAATGAAAATAAAATCACCGCTTGGGGTTTACACCGGCGGCACTTAAAGCCCAATTTACACCTCCCTTCCAAGTCGCGCCTCGAGAAGTGTGGAATTAGCGAGCGGGTCCGGCCGAGGCCTAATTTGTCTTGCGGCCCTGCGACCTTCATGTTTTACGGGGGAGCCTAACACCACTCCTCCCGGGGGCCGTAAAGTTGACACCTGCCACTTCAAACCTCCTCCAAAAGGAAGGGACACCGCGAGCGCAGCAAGAATAAATGTCACCAGCTGAAATGAGTGCGTTGGGGACGGGGTCGTTCTCCACCGCGGAGCAGCGCTCTGACGGCGGAGCGGCGCCACTTCACCATCCGTCCGCCAGGTGTCGCCACGGGGACGGACGCGGTCGCCGGTGCGTCCGGACGTGACGTTGCGTGTGACGTGGGCGAACGCACCCCGGAAGTGGCCGCCGTGTTTGTGTCCGCCCCAGGAGGAGAGGGACGCGCTGCGCCCCAGAACAAACCGTCTCCCGCCGGGGCTTTCGGACGCGTCGCGGTGCGTTGAGTGTTGCGGGACGCCGGGGCCCGCATGGGGGAGTAGGAACGACGTGTAACGCCGAGGTAACGGGGCGGAGACATGGCCGGCGTCTGGTGTGTGGCCGCTTTCTGTGCGTCGCCTTCGGGGCTGTTTAGCCCGAGTGTGACGGACGCTCCGTCGCTCGTTTGTCCGCATGTGGTGGTGGAAGGGCTGGCGTTATCACGGAGATTAACTGCCAAGTGACAAATAAGTGCCCTGCAACTGAATTGGCAATGGCAATATAGTAATAGTGGCATAGAATAAAAGTTGGAAACAATGCATGTCCGTGCTAGTGAACAGTGTTTATAATAACACGTCTAGCTTCTGCAGAACACACCTTTATTGGCGTTTAACACTGGAACAAGAAGACATCAGACAGTCAAGCTGCCTGAGCCCGAATGATGGGAAAGCAGCTAGTTTACATTCTATTTGTTGTCATGTCATTTGTGTCAAGATTCAAGATGTTTATTTGTCACATACATATACATACGATCATACATATATGCAGTGAAGTGACAATGCAAAAGATTATGCACAAAAAGTAGTAACTGGCACGATGACTAATGAACGAACTGATTCCTAAAACTCAATTCAATTCGTAAATAGAATAAAATAAGAGTAAAAACAGGGTATTGTACAAAGTAGGAACACAAAATAGAAATAAAAGGTATAGACTATTATGTATATACAGATATGTGTAGTAAAGTGGCATGTGAATAAAGTGAGGTAGTGTGTGTGAAGGTAAACAGTACAGCGCAGTAACCAGTGGCATCTAGCATTGGTTTAAAATTCCCATTAAATTTGGATGGAAACAGGTGATCTCTGGTGATGAAATCCAACCAAGACGTTGTAGTCTGCCGAGCTCTTTGCGAGAGGCGGTCTTCTAGAGATGGTGGCAGCTCTCGTTGTTGGGGTTTTGCTATTCATCGCTCTTTCCCAGCAGGAATGGTCTGACCGCACCGTGCCAGTAAACATGCACAGCCGTCTGCAGGAGCTGAAGAAGGAAGAGGAGACTCTGCTGAAAATCAAAGTCATGTTGCAGGACCAGCTGAATAGGCTGAAGGTGGGAAGAGGCGCTCCGTCATGTTTTTCTTGGTTGAAGGCGGTGTCTTTGCCGTGATGCTGTCTCAACTGTTTTCTCTGTGTTTCAGTTTGAAGAAGGGGCCTTAAAATCAATCATCAATGCGCAGACAGATGAAGGAGCCTCGCAGCCTGGATCCCCTGAAATGGAGGTAAACTGCTTTGAAAGAGTAATGCACATTCCTAGAGCAATACAACTAAAGAAAGAGGGGGGGGGGAAATCACCCAACTGCGTGTTCATAATCATTAAATCGCTCTCCTTTGTGAACGAAGGCATTCAGTATTGATACATTCTCATGAGCGGTGTGTGCGAAACAGCGTGTGCATTGTGGCTCAGTGAGTCATTTTCTTACCACCGTTGTTTAAAAGCTCCGACTTAATCTCAGTGTGACTTCCTCAGAGATCCCTGCTCATGATCAGCTCATTTAGACAATTTCAAGCTGTGGTTCTGAACCTCAGGCCTCGGGACCACAAGTGCTGATGGTTTTTACTCTACAGTAGCCCTGGTGTAGGGATTGTAACCACTGACTATACTATTGTTATTCTCAAAACAATGGGCCTGTTTAAGCCCTGACCTGCCAGGGGGTGGCGTGGAGCGTTGTTTGTACTTATCTGGGAATGTAACACATTTTTCTGATGTCAACGTGATCTGATGTTTAGATTCAAGTCAACCTTGATGACGAGAGCGAGATCAATCAAACCAAGCTCCTCCTGAGTGCACCTGCCAATTATGAAATGGAGGAGGAGGACGACGACGACGACGACAATGAGGATGAGGATGATGGCGAAGACAATGACAATGAGCTCGACTTGATGCCTGAGGGGGATTATGAGGAAGAGGAGGAAGAGGATGACTACTGATGAGCTGCTGCAGTATTCCAGCGGATTATTCTCTTTTTTTTTTTTTTTTTAACCCCCCCTAAAGAAGATAAACGAACGGACTTCAGTTTGCTGGCCTATTTTGTATCTCGCCCAAAAAGTTTAAGTTATTTGAGTAGAAGGATGAAAGTTCAGTGAAACAGGGTGCATTTGACCAGTGTCCGGCGGGCAGCGTGACGGTCAGAGTTGTACTTGATGTTGCTCAAATTTGTGTCAATTTATTTTCTGTCTCACTGTTATGCAGCATAACAGTGTTATTAGATGTGTTTTGGTTGCTGTTGATATTGTACAATAAGCACCAGTGAAGAGAATTCTGGATGTTACTTTTGCCATAAAAATGGCTTATATGGCTGGGCCATATAAGAAGGCAGCACTATGTATTAGATAGATATCGATAAGCACAAAATAAAGCATTTTGTCCTGAGTTCCATTGATTGGATTGTCAGTTAACTGTTAGACCCATTTTTGTAAGTAATGCATGGTTAACATTCATATCCTGGTGGAATACAGAAGACATCCAGCTGTTTAACATCCCCCTGTCCCTTCTGCGTATCCTCGTCCCAATTCGATCCTTGCGTTTGCTTTTACCAAACAGTTAATGCAGTGCAAACACTTTCCACTCGCAAACCATTCAGCATTTTCTAAACAGTAAAAACAATAGGGTGACACAATGAGGGCTGCTTTCACCCCAGGGCAACGGTGCCCTGCAGAAAGGGGAGAGCTGCGTGCAGGGGGCACAATAGGGATTTCACTGATTCATATATACAGAGTTGTGCGCCTCCAGCCACCACTGGAGCGCCTGGCATCACGCGGGGACTGGGACTCGCACACTGTGGACCCCTGCTCATGAACATCTCATTACGCACACAGGTAACTGGTAGGTAACACACACTGCTTATCCCATGCACCTGTAAAATGTAATGTTATTGGAATACATGTTTTTATAATGTTATGGTAGTGTCTTGTGGCGCCTTATTTGGGAGTGAATGATGCTGTTGCAAATGCAAAAAGTTTATTACATGAGCACAGTAACAAGATTGCAATTCATATTTTTTTATGGGGGAGTTAAGAGGCAAAATGACAAAACTGGGGGGGGGGTAATATTAATCCCATTGAAAAGATATGCGTACTTAAACTCACTCGAATATGAAAGTACACAACCCAAGAGGTTTTTTTTATGTGGTTTGTTTATATAGACTTAAAACACTTTTTTAAAGTTAAACTGTCTTTAAATGCACAAAACTCATATTCTTAAATATTGTAGACTAGCTGAACCTGTTCAAACTTTTAGTTTGAACAGGTTATTGTGTGAGTATTGTGAGAGTGTTGTGTGAGTGTGTTGTATTGAGTGCATGTAAGGGAAGGAATCCCAAAGGACTGATAGTGCTCTCGCTTAATATTAAACCCTCAAAAAACAATATTTAAAAAAAATGAAAATGAGAAACCAAAAGTGACGTGAGAAGATCAACACAAAGTTTTCTTTGTACAATGACGAGAATATTTATTTAAATTACACTGAAAACAGGCAAAATAATCAAATTGGTACACTACATTTGTAAATTGTAAATTTTCTCAAAATAGACACTTTACTCAAAATACTGTATGTATGCCACCATTTTAAATGACAAAGAATAATGCATGTGTATGAATATTGAATTTCTTCACTCAGTTTGGAGTACAATTTACAATAGGAAAATAAATGAATTTGATACCGTGCTCCCCCACCATGTGGTAGCATTCTGTAAATATATCAACCCCCCTGACATTGGCTTTGCTTACAGAGGTGAAAGGGTTCTTTGTGAGGGATCTGTCCATCACAGCAGAATCAGCTCACACTCCATTGAGCTTGAAAAGAGGAATCGCTCTCTTTTGGGCCCCGGCGCTGGACGCTTCTCAACTGTTTGACAATCAGCTGAAACCATATACAGAGTTTCTTTCACTGTCACAAACACTGTTTACACCAAAATAATATCGCTTTTCCACACCTGCATAACCATGTGGGTGTGAGTGATAACGGTTAAATAAAAGAGCCACGCTTCTCCTTCATCTGCAGGTCAGAGAGTGACTTGACTAGAACAAGACTAACTGTGCTGCAAGCAGAGGTGGGTGACGACTCAATAAATATACTGTTTTAACTCCGGTTTGAGTGAAAGTGCTTAGAAATAGTAAGAAAGGATTCTTTCATATACAAGTTACATTCAGTCTCATTTATTTCAAATCTCAGTCAGATAAATGAAACGCAACCTAAAGCCAAGTGGATTCAAGTCATGATGTGTTTGGAGTTTCCTTTCACAGTGTTGTTTTTATTAATGCATCGCAGTAAATGTGTAACTACACTTAATTAGTTAAAGGGAGAAAAGTAAGCCACACCAACAACATCCAGGGGCGACAAGGGGAGCCATCACCACATTAGGGGCCATGTATTTAAATTGTCGCACGAGGAAACTGGCAAAATGCGACTGAGTAAAAATACTTATCCTTGAAAAAAAAAAATACATACTCAGTAAAAGTAAAAGGTTTCGTTTGCAACGCCGCTCAGAAAGGTTGACTTTCCTCAGGCCCAGGAGTGCGATGCTGCCCCTCCGTGCACTGAAGCTGTGCCATGTGCTTGTGCTGGTGCTGTGTCTGTCTGCGGCTGAGGACTTCGACTGGGCAAAGAACGACCGCGGCTCCTTCTATTATGGCACTTTTCCAGCTGGTGAGATCTACACAGGAGAGCTGAGAGCCAGCGGCCAACTCGGCAGCTGATAAAACAGATTAAATATACATAATGACCTCATCTAAATCTTTATTTATGTCAATTCAAGGAATAAACAGCTCATTTCAAGTGTACACAAAAATGTCTATAGAGAATAAGTATGATTTTGGGGTGTAAATATATACATTTGTATCTATGCCAGACATTTTTTTTTAAAATATGCTTAACTAAATTAACCATGATAATAATCAATAACCACGTAGCAAACAAAGAAATTTGTTTGACAGAGCAGAGGGCAGGGTGTGTCAATCCGTTCATTTAATCCGTCCCTGGCTCTGACAACTAGGCCTTTGTTTAAATGTCCCATGGGGAGGCCTGGATTGGGACCACACATTTTTTTTAGGGTGGGACCTCAAATATTTATTAAAGAAAAGTAGGATTGAGCAATAACCACCTGTTATTTTTGTGGGGAAACACAATTTCACAATGACAATGATAACAATGATTTTAAGCTGCACAACTTCAAAAAGGGCCGAGTGTCTGCGAGGGGCTCTGCTGCTGCTTCATGCTGCTTCGGGCATCGGTGTACGCCCTACGTACGTAGGTACGTAGGGCGCCCCCGTCCGACCGCTACGGACCGCAGCGGTGGGTGAACCGTCGGTTGGAACTGACGGTTGTTGGGTGTCTCAGGATTTTCGTGGGGTGCCGGCAGTTCAGCCTATCAAACCGAAGGAGCCTGGGACAAAGATGGAAAAGGACTGAGCATCTGGGACGTGTTCACGCACAAGAAGGGGAGAATAGAACGCAACGACACGGGAGACGCCTCCTGCGAGGGATACTACAAGATAAAGGTGATCATACAATTCGGGTCAAAGTACTGGTCAAACATTTGGGGGTTGGATGACCACATTTCAAGTCTCAAACCGGAACACTGTTGAATACAAACTGCATTCTCATTTCCATGTGTGAGGAGAGCGCCATCCAACACCGTGGCTACATTTTCTAATATCTAAATATATAAAATAATTGATATTCAACACTACAGTAGCGCAACATAATCAGCAGCACATGGGTTTGATTTTTAAAAAAACTGATTGAGTTTTGCTCCGGTTTACATTTTGTAAACACAGATCAGCGTGAATATTACACCTGGACCCCAAAGTCGGCTGGATAACAGGATTATTATCTACAACCAGTTTTATTGATAGCGATTTTAATCACAGCCAGGCCCAAAACCCCAAAGGAGACGCAAACAATGTTCATGCGCTTCCACACTGACATTATCGAAACATTTAATTAACCTCGACAGTACTTTCATGGAGACCCGTGGACATGACTTATCAGGGGTGGAACGACAGGAGACCAGATGGTAACCGTGGCGACTGCAGCCAGGAAGACACCACGACAAGGCCGTGGCTGTAGAATTTAGGAGACTGGTGTTCATTCTGGGATGCCCGGTCACCCGGGCACGTGGCTTCTCAGGGCGTAAGAGCGTTGTCGCCGCTTGTTGTTGTGCAGGACGACGTTTCTCTGATGAAGGAGCTGAAGCTCAACCACTATCGCTTCTCCATCTCCTGGCCGAGGATCATCCCCACTGGCATCAAATGTGAGTGACTTTCTCATTCTGCGTCTGATTGGTTGGTGCCGAGGCGGGCGGAGAACTCAATGCTGCCGCATCCGTTCACAGCGGACCACGTCAACGAGAAGGGGATAAAATACTACGATGACCTCATCGACCACCTGCTGGAGAACAAGATCACACCCATCGTCACGCTGTACCACTGGGATCTGCCGCAGGTGGAGGCAGCCCCACACGTCTCACATCTGACACCTCCACCGCCTCACCCCCCTAACCTGTCGGCCTACTCCCCTTCTAGGTTTTGCAAGAAAAATACGGTGGATGGCAGAACATCAGCATGGTCAATCACTTCAATGAGTTTGCCAACCTGTGCTTTGAGAGGTTTGGCAACCGAGTGAAATATTGGATCACGTTCAACAACCCGTGGGTGCGTTTTTACCGACACGGCCATGTTTTGTGGCGCGAGGATTCACTTTTTTTTCCCCCCCAATTCATAAAATTGAGATAGAACGGTTGCAAACTGCCACGCTGATGTTCAAACCCTGCTTTCATCGATTTGTTTGTTTCCCGACATCAGTCCATCGCTGTTGAGGGCTACGAAACGGGCGAACACGCTCCTGGGTTGAAGATGAGAGGAACCGGCGCCTACAGAGCTGCTCACCACATCATCAAGGTGAGATGCTGCCAATAAAACCAGAAAACTGTCGCTCGGACGTTCATCTCTTGAATTTTTGCGCCGGAGCTCGAATTTGATTGAGCATTGTTGTGTTATGATTCCTTCCTTTTAGGCCCACGCTAAAGTTTGGCACTCCTATGACACCCAGTGGCGCGCCAAGCAGAAAGGTGAGCGAGGCCAGAGCCGCGGGTGAAATTCTTTGACCGAAGATTTTTAGGTAAATGCCGCTCCCACCGCCCGCAGGTCTGGTGGGCATCTCTCTGTCCGGGGACTGGGGCGAGCCGGTGGACATCAGCAACCAGAAGGACATCGACGCAGCAGAGAGATACGTGCAGTTCTACTTGGGCTGGTTTGCCACGCCCATCTTCCACGGAGACTACCCCCAAGTGATGAAAGACTTCATCGGCAAGTAAAACCCTCGACACTCAGAGGTCACCGCCGGGCAGTTTCACTTCCTGCTTTACGACCTCAATTTTTCTCCCAGCGGGACGCGTGGTCGTAGTTAGTCGTATTTTCCTGCGATTTATCCTCGCGGGGAAGCCGGTAAGCAGTGTGGAGGTGTGGCTGCCTGCCACACGCCACTTTCCAGGGCCCTCCGGCACAGACACACAGACGACGATGGGTTGTAGACACCAGTTGATTGTAGAGAGGAGGCTCGGTGGAACAAGCCAGGAGCAGATAGAACATGTCATGACAGGGCTCCTATCCTGAGTGAGTGTGGGGATGGGGGTTTTAACCTGCTGCTTGTTAGCCCAACCAATGAGCAACAGGCATGCAGCCACCCTGACCCAATCACCTAGATCCAGGTCAGGTGTGGCTGCTCAAACCATCCCATCTCCGCACCACAAGGTGCTATTTCCATCGTACAGTATTTGACCCCTGACCTTTGCCTCCCTTCCCGCCGTGTCCAGGGAGGAAGAGCACCCAGCAGGGTCTGGGGACGTCCCGCCTCCCCTCCTTCTCCTCCCAGGAGAAGAGCTACATCAAGGGAACCTGCGACTTCCTCGGCATCGGCCACTTCACCACCCGCTACATCACCCAGAAGAACTACCCATCGGGCCGCACGGGCGGCAGCTACTCCACCGACCGGGACCTTGCCGAGCTGGTGGACCCCCGCTGGCCCGACCCCGGGTCCGAGTGGCTCTACTCCGTCCCCTGGGGCTTCAGACGCCTGCTCAACTTCGTCAAGGTGACGTGGGCAGCGTGTGCTGAGCAGTGGGTGTCGGATGTGTGTAATTCCAGGTGCAGGAAGTAAGAGTCCTGCTTAATTAGTTAATTAGCGAATCCACACGATTGACTCAAGATCCCGGAATTTCCGCCTCAGTTCAATTTGCATGCAATCTCATTTTCTTTTTTTTTCTTTTTTTTTTTCCGTTGCATTCCGGCAAACGCAGAACGTGATCATGTGATCACACATTGTCGCGATTTTCTTTTTCAGACTCAGTACGGCAACCCCATGATCTACGTGACAGAAAACGGCGTCTCGGAGAAGATGACGTGCACCGAGCTGTGCGATGACTGGAGAATACATTACTACAGAGACTACATCAACGAGATGCTCAAAGGTGGGGGAGGCCCGGAAACGCGCCTCGGCTCGGGACCTTTTCCCGAATCGCGGCGCTGCCAGGGAAAACCTTCCGCCCCCTTCCAACCGCTCCCTGCTTCTGTCCCGCAGCCATCAGAGACGGCGTGAACGTGCGCGGCTACACCGCCTGGTCCCTGCTGGACAAGTTTGAGTGGGACGAGGGCTTCTCAGAGCGCTTCGGCCTCTACTACGTGGACTTCAGGAACAAGAACAAGCCGCGCTACCCCAAGGCCTCGGTCCAGTACTACAAGCGCATCATCAGCTCCAACGGCTTCCCCAACCAGAGAGAGGTGAGCGAGGGCGGGGCGAGGCTCGAGCACCCACCCCCCGGTCTCTTCCTTTTCTCGTTTATTAAAAAGGGCGTTGCGTCTCCGTCCTCTCATGTGAAGCCGTCCCGTTCAGTTTTCTCGCCCCTCTTGTCTTCGCTGCATGAAAACTGACGAGAAAAGGAAGGAAATTAATACTTCATCCAGACAAGGAAATACTTTCATCGGGCTAAATTGTGGTGACGATTCACGGGCTTAAATTTTGAAATATCTCTTTGAAATATCTTCTTTTTCGGAGCATCAGAAATGTTCTGTTCTCTCCGAAAACGTTCCTCATTCCATTCAAAGAAATCCCTAGAGCTCAACCCGGCACGGAGCCCCCCCACCCTGCCGGGACGGACGAATGACGCGTTTCCTCCCCAACTCGCTGAATCATCTCCTTCACGCGATTCTTTGTCCGCTCCAAAAAGCCCACCGCGTTGTTTGTGCTGACGTTCACGTGGCTCCGTGCAGCGTGACTCACGTGCTCAGTGTGTATGATCCAAGGTGGAGAACTGGAAGCGGAAGGCCACGGAGACCTGCTCCTCCAGCAACCAGCTCCTGGCCGCAGGTACGACCGCACGCGTCACGGAAACTTCACACTAGCTGGGGTAAACAAACAAACATTCTAACTTTTAAAAGCAACAACTACGACAAAGATTGGAGTTGTGAATACGGTGTTGGAGGTATTCAAGCAGGTGGTTCTGTTCTTCAAAGCTCTTTAAAACAACCATGATCAAGTTATTGGTCGTTGGACTAGTCACCAAAATCTAACAGGATTTTTCTTTGTTTGCCTCTCCAGCTAGAAGAAAATCCAAGGAAAATGCAGAAATGCCAAAGGTTTGGCCAGTGCATGATGAAGTTTAGGGATTAAAAGGGTACATAACGATTACTGATTCTCTCCTGGGGATTAAACGCTTTCTGAATCATCTCCTTTTTATTTTCTTCTTTGTGTGGCTTTGAGTGCGACTCACAAAATGACCTTTAAAACTAACCAGACATGAGCGTGTTTATCCTAAACAATAACGTGTATAACCTGATATGAAACCCTTTTTTTTTTTTAACCTCTCTTCTAACAGTGTAATATCTTGACTCCAGTCTACAACCGAAAGCGCTTTTCTCTGGCCGTCCTCATCCATGAGTGCACTGTAGTTCTCAAAGGGTTAATGTGACTTGGTTCAACTGAGTGATTTCTCTTTCTTTATTAGAGGAACAGCGGAGTACTGCTGCCAATATTCTAAGACTTATTCATGGTAAGGAATGACTCACTCACTATTAACAGTTGGGATTACTGAGAGAGAAGAGGTTAACCCTTTGAGTGCTGTGCCTGAGCGCCGTGTTGCTGCAGCGTCCAGGCCGGGGCCTTCACGCGTTGTCGCTGTGTCTTCGTCTCCCCCAGACCCCCTGACCAGCCACATGGAGATGGTGACGGAGATCGTCGTCCCCACCGTCTGCACGCTCTGCATTCTGCTCAGCGCCATCTTCCTCATGTTCCTGCTTCGGAGGAGGAACTAGAGATGACCTCTCAAATTTGCAAATTCTATGGGTCTTCAAACACAAATGTTCTTGCACCTGCAAGAACATCTGTATTTTAATGATTATTTAAACTGGGTTTTATGAAAAGTGAATGAAGTTTGCTATACAAACAAGATGTTGGTTTGTAATTTATTAATTGACCTGATGCTTGTAACACTTACAGTAGGTACTCAACTGCAGCATGTCAATTTTATTGGATAAAATATAAATTAAAGAATTAACATGATAAAACCACCACTGTCATATGTTTTCATTCCATTCATATTGGGCTATATAACTTACAAATTAATGCGCAAGTAAGAACACCTGCCACTTCAGAAGTAACAGGTGTGACTGTCACTGCAACGACTTTAACAAAAGTTGAAAATGGAAAAATGTTGCACTTAACATTAGTAGTACTTCACAAATTAATTGTTAATAAAAACATATATGGAAATGCTATATAAATCACACAAGAATTAATAACATAAGCAATAACAAATTAAAAATGCAAAATTTGAAAATGAATTTTAGTGAACACTTTGTTTGCATGGCTCCCTGTCGGATCTGATCTGCATCCTGGCCACCTTCACCACATGGTGTTAATAATATCAACCAAAAAAGGGAAATCGTGGATGCGTCATTTTTTTAATTTACTTATTTTGAATAAACCACCTGACCATAGACTGGGACCTGCGAAACAATTCCTTCATTACTGTACTTGAACATTAATAGATTCCCCAAAAAAACGAAACCATCACCTTCACTCTGACTTGCGTATGCATTCTGGTATGACGGCACCAGAGGGCGCTCCAACATGCAAAATGTGTTTACAAATGAATTATAAATTACAAAAAAAAAATAAAAATAAAGTTTCAACCCCGGGATGAGTTGATATCAACGTTTACACGGATTTAAAGTTATTACCAAATTGTACATTTCGGAGTTCCGGTTCGCCCGTTGGATTGGCAGGAAGTGACGTAGGGCGTCTCCCGGTGCGGTTTATAACGCGCGTCTGCTCGTCGCTCGTCCCTTTCCTCCGCGGCCGCTGCGTCGAGCGGTGTGTGCGTCCACGGCGGCGAGCGGGAGGCGATCGAACCGGGGGAGACGGTGACGGTGACTTTTAACGGTTTGTTTTGCTCAGTAATCACGGTTTAGTTTTCTGCCGGGACGGTGGAAATGAACACGTGTGACGCGCGTCTGGTGTCGGGACTACACGTGGTTCCTGCTGTGGCGCTGTAGGACGAGCTTGGGGAAATGGCTGCCATGGGTTTGATTTTTTTTTTCCGTTAGATGGCACTTTAAACCGGGCGACACTGTCGAGGCTGCTTTAGCGCAGGGGGGGCCACGGTCCGGGCTCGCTGTAGCTGTCGTTCTCTTGTGTGTCACGGCAGCAGGCGGCGAAGTCGACGTCACACTGCTGGAGCCAGCCGCCATGTTGGGATCGCTCGCTTGAAGAGACGCGTGGGTGTCTGGCGACCGTCCGGCGCGAAACCTCGAACCGTTCTCCATATTTGTATATTAAAGCTGATTCTTGATGCGTGATGCTCCAAGAATGGCGACCGTTGTCCTTAACAACCGTCGAGCTTTAACGTTCCCTGCACGGCATGTCGTCCGTGTCGACTCTCACACCGATATCCGACGCGATGAGCAGGTGAAGCCTCTTGGTGCTCAGGTCTCTGAAAGGTCGAGGGGCCCCGTGGCCGCTGAGGGAACGCTCAAGTCCTTGGCGCCCGCAGCACATTAAGACGTCATTTTGTCGTTGACAGCCATCACCGGGAGAATGTCTTCCGGATCGGGACCCAAGGCCGGGTGCCAGGGCTGCGCGGCGCCTGACGTGAACCGTCCTCCCTGACGGTGGAATGCAAGTGAGTGGTTGGTAGCAATACTCGGCGGCTGTGATGTGCTGCGGTGATGACTTCCTACTTCGGTCCGTGTTGTTGAAACTCCATGAAAACTGAAGAAGTTCTGAGTGTAGATCCCACTCTCCGTTGGCTCCGTGCCGGAACATGAGAATCTGTCACTAAACACTGTGTTTTGTGTTTTCTAGTGTTGGAGATAACCAGCTGAGCAGGCGCCTAAAGGTTGGAAAGATCCACGTGGCACAAGGTGAGACATCGTCATTTGTCCATTTTTGTTGTGGTGGTCGTTTCACCTGGAGTTCTGTTGTTCTGCGGGATCCACCCTCTGGTCCAGGGACTTGCAGTGATGGTGTAATTTGCGTCTTACGCTGTGTTCAGTGACAGAATGCCTACTGTCGCACGCTGGCACAGAAGGCTGACGAACCTCGATGCTGAGCAAGTTCTCTGGCTTTTTAAACTAGCTGTACTGACCGGTATCAAGGTGCTCTGTGTTAACCTGCATCGGTACCTTAAACTAGTTTACCAAGTGTTTCTCATTTTTTGGGTATTCCTAGGCTCTTCCTTGGGGGTCAAGGCCGTCACATGGTTGGATTCACGCCACTGCACCGGGCTTGGGCCCTGCGGGTAAGAAAATGGAGCAAATCGTTGGTACTGAATAAAAGTGTTTTCAATGATGAGTTCTTACTTCGGTCCGTGTTGTTGAAACTCCGTGATAACTAAAGAAGTCCTGAGATCAATGCTATGGCTGTCGGCTGAGCTCTGCCGCACATCAAAATCATTGACGTGATGTTGTCGTCTACCCATTTCAGTCTGACGACACGGACCTGCATGAGCCAGAGGTGTGATCTGGAGAACATACTGCTCTTGGGTAAGCGCTGTCTTTTAACTTGGATCAAAATATGTACAATGAAAATGTTCCCCAATTTGAAAGTGTTTGAATTGTAATTTATGAGAAGCCTAGTGCCACTCAAAGGTTATTTTGTCCTTCACCCGAGTTTCTCTTGAGTAATGTTCCTCATGAATGCTCTTTCCTCATGGGGTTGGAAGCATTGGGAACTAATTCAAGTTGTACATAGAAGCTGAATGTCAGACCCTTGCAGTGAAGGTGTAATTTGCGTCTGACTCTGTTCAGTGACACAAAGCCTACTGTCGCACGCTGGCACAGAAGGCTGACGAACCTTGATAACTATTTAGTGTCGTTTAGGATGTCGAAACAAACTTGACTTTCCTAAGCAAAATGTGTTTATTGCATGTCCTCACCTCAGTTTCCATCTTATTCCAGGGGGATGAACCCGTGCGGATGGAAGTGTATTCTGCTTGATCCACAAGAAAGTTGTTTATCTACCCTGTTGAGCTGCAAAGTAACTGTTCAATAAAATCAATTTTGAAGGCATGTCCTGGGTGTCTGTCGTGCAATCAATGAGTAATTTAGACTTAAGTTCGTCTGAAGGCACTGAAACGTCTTATTTAAATGGACTAGTTTCTTCTGGTGTGGGGAATAGGTCAGATTCAACCGCAACGCTGCCCTGCTCCGTAGAAACCTGCCAGTCTCAGATTTAATGGAATATCTTAAATTGCTTCTACCAGGAACAAGTAACAGCAGAGAAATAGTGAGCAGACATTTAGAGAACTGAACCAACTTTGAAACCTGAGTGGCGTTGACTGGGTGTGTCCAGGTGGATCCTACAGGAGGTGCTTGATGTTCTGCTCTGGAGGAATTCAGGATGGTCAAATACTCAGTCCAAGAAGTCAAATCCTCACAGAACCAATCTGCATCAATCGTTTATTTGGTCAATCAGTAAAATATGCAAATATAGACAACTCGCCAGACACCAAGCGGTTTTATGTACAAGAGGCACTTTATGATCATGCACCACTGGTATGTAAAAGAATGATTTGTGCATTTTCCAAACTCAGAAGTTGACCAGACTGCAGCACATCATGGTGGTGAAGTACACTGGATCTTCACTGTACCTGAGCGTTTCGTTGGGGTCATCTGAAAGCCAAATTGAAAAATGTCACCCAAACATCCTCATGGCATTTTCCTTACCGAGGGAGTTTGTTTTTGAAGGTTACCTGTTTCAAAGGTGATGTGGTCGACCAGTGGTTTGTCGCTGAGCTGGAGGGACGTCCTGACCTCACGCTGACTAGCACCGCTGCACACCTCCACCCCCCACACCACTGGGTGCTCTCTGGAAACAGCACAGAGCTCTGATCATCCCAAAATCACTGAGACGAGGGCGGCTACAAGGTTCCATAAAATGTCTTCCCTGATATGTACTGAAAACTTACTGGCCCCCGATAGGTCTCATGCACAGAACACAGTGATCACATGTTCCAAATGAATATCAATGTATTGGGTAAAGACAGTTTAAACTTCAATGTTGAGATAGAGAAATATTTCATTTATGAATTTGTATATTCAAGATCTGTAAATTCCCCCTGTTAAGGGACTGAATGCAGTAGACAGCGAAATTGCCCTGTAGTATTTCCTAAACTTCAATTTGCAATGGCTATGAAAAAAACGTCAGTTTCTACACAATAGCAAAACTTCTGCCTGATGGCGCAGGTCGGTCCAATGTACAGTATGCTGCAGTTCTCCAGCTCAAATAAAAATAGACTTGAAAAAAAACCAAACTGATTCTGTCCTTACTTCTGGAAGAGATGGCTGATCAGCGCAGGCTTGATCTGCAAGGTGAACTCATGCTCCTCATCATTGGGGCAGGTTTTGTAGTACTGCAGACATGATCTGAAAGGGGTAAAAAAAAAAAAAAGGAATATTTGAAAAATAACTTTCTACTTTAATTGAAAACACTGGTGGAGATGTAGGACCAGCAGCTGGGCTCACTGTGTGAGGAAAAACAGGCGGTCGTAGGGGAGCCCCAGGAACATGCTGGAGGTGACCATGATCTCCAGCAGGTGGTGCAGTTTCTTGATGCGGATCACCTGCTCCTGCTCCTCCACCTCCGTGTTCAGATAGAAGCTCTGAGGAGAACAAATGCACACAACACTGGATGTTAACGTGTCCGCTGACAACGGCTGTTTTTTTTGTTGTCATTTATTCAGGTAAGCCAAGTCTTGAACTTACCAAGTGGTTCAGAGTTGTCAATTCCTCCCCTGTGAAGACAAAACAGACGGGAAACGCAAAAACATGTTTTTTTCTGTCAATTTCACTCCGAGTGAGTGATTAGCGTCACCGCCCGTGACACAGTGCGTGTGGTGATGAGGTTGTTACCAATGAGGTAGTTGATGTAGTCCTTCCTGATCTTGTCCAGCCCCATCTCCAGCAGCATCTTGACGGGAGTCAGACCGGTGAGCGCCACGTGGTGGACCGGCTGGTGGTACGACTGCAGGATGAGCTTACTGAGCGAGCTGCTGCTGTCCCTGTGGATCTGCACACACACACACACACACACACACACACACGCGATAAAAATGAGACAATTCTGTAACATTCTTAAGATACAATATTTTGAGGAATGTTTCATAAAACTGATGGATATGATTTTATATATATTAGTTTTTTTCTTGTCTTTTATTCATTTCTAGTAAAAGTATCTCATTCCATTCAGAGACAGTTAAAGTATTTCTCAACATGATATTTTTGCACTTCATTGAGATTTTATCTTTAATTCTTATTTAGAAGCAGCACCACACGTACCCACGGTTTGATGTCACCATATCTCAAAGCATCAATAACCAACTTGAGACAGTCTCGTACATCTTGGTACGAAGTTACACCTGTTAAAAACAAACAAAAAACACAATGAATAAAATGGTTTCCACTTCCTGTGTACGCTGTGGAGGCTCCACAACACAGACTTACTCTTCCTCATCCGAACCCAGAGCTGCTCTACAAAGTCCAAATCGCCTCGTTCCATGAAGGCGTTAAAAATGGAAGTGTCTGACTCAGGCTTCGACTTCGCTCTCTGCTCCGTAAGACAGAAGGGTGAGGGTCATTGAAAACACTTCAAACAGAATAAAAGGGAACATGTTTGTAGTTTGTAGCCATTGAACCTCAGTTGGTGTTGCGTTCTGATCCTGTGGTGTCTTCGTAGTATTCTGAAGTTCTAAAAGAGTAGAAAGATTGAAGATATTGGTTTTAAAATCTAGTAGCAGTTAGTGACTATATAAATATATCCTTTAATATAAAACAGAACTTATAGGATTATATAAAGATATATGAAGCTTATTTATAGAGCTTTTCAAAACAGAGCTACAAAGTATCACAGAGAACACACAAACATATCAGCCACAACATTAAAACCACCACTAATATTGTGTAGCTTCTCCTCCTGCCATCAAAAGAGCTGTGACCCGTGGAGGCATGGACTCCACCAGACTCTGACGGTGTCCTGTGGTATCTGGCACCAAGACGTTAGCAGCAGATCCTTTAAGTCCTGGAAGTTGGAGGTGGGGCCCCCATGGATCGGGCTTGTTGTTCCAGCACATCCCACAGATGCTCCATCCGATCGGACCCTAAACCCCACCTATCCACATGATGTGGAACTAAAAGGTGATTCATCAGACCTGCACCTTCTTCCATTGCTCCATGGTCCAGTTGTGACGCTCACATGTCCATTGTAGGTGCTTTCAGGGGTGGACAGGGGTCAGCATGGACACTGTGAGCTCCCATACGCAGCAAGCTGCCATGCACTGTGTGTTCTACATCTTTCTATCATAGCAACATTCACTGTTTCACCACTTTGTGCTGCAGTAGTTCTTCTGTGGGACCCAACCAGACCGGCTAGATTTCACTCCACACGTGCATCAATGATCCTTGGGCGTCTATGATCCTGTCGCCGGTTCACCGGTCGTCCTTCCTTGCAGCTCTTTTGGTGGGTAGTAACCGCTACACAGCGGAACGGCCACAAGACCTGTGGTTGTGGAGATGCTCCGACCCAGTCGTCCAGCATCACAATGTGCTCCTTGTCAAAGTGGCTCAGATCCTTACGGTGCTTCAACACATCAACCTCAACAACTGACTCTTCACTTGCTGCCTCATATTATAATAATAATATATAATAATAATAATAAATAACAGTGTACATATAAAATAATAATATATCCCACCCTTTGACAGGTGCCATTGGAACGAGATGATCAATGTTATTCACTTCACCCTTCACTGGTTTAATGATGTGGCTGATCGGTGTGTGTGTGCATATATATATAAAAAATTGTCATACCTTCTAGGTAGGCCTTCACTAGTTCCACCGCTGACTTGGTCTCCAAAGGTTCAGCCCACTCAGTTTCACCAGTTCTCAAACCATCAGCAAGACACTTCAACAGGGTTTAGCAGCAGTTAGTTTCATTAGGGGCCTTCGAGTACTGATTACTCACTCTTGGGTACTTGCTGATTACAAGTGCTGATAGGAATACTGGTATATTTGGGTATAATTAAGATGAGATCAGCGATTTTTAAGAACCAGTGTGTTTATCATGTTGAGTTTTTCCTCAGTTTGCTGTTTTGTTTACATAAAAATTAGGAGGCATGAAAGTGTCCAAAAAGATCCACAAATTAAGATTTCATGTATCGTAACATTCCTATGATTTGAAATACAAGTGAAAGAGCGAGTTTAGAGACATGCATTCCTCTCAGTATTACACATTACTAGGTGACACAAACCTGGAGAAACTCCAACTCTCTGTACACTTGATATATCGGGCTTCTCATGTCACCGCAGGAAATCTTGATATTCTGCATGTGAACAAGAGATGAAACGGTAGAAGTAATAGACATTTTATTACTTTTTTTTATTCTAAACAATGACTGATAGAAGTTAAATACTCAGTTAAATAGTTTAATTCATATAAAGTTAATCATTCGTCAATTACAACAGACGATTCAATCAAAACATCTTTAATACAAGTTAATATTTAAGAGATTTGACTTAACAACTGCATCAGTCTAGTATCTGTGTAGCAGAGTCACTTTAGTTGATGTGGTGTTAGAGTCGTACTTGCCAGTGTGGCAGAAGACGACAGCGGCGGCATCTCCAGGATACTCTCCACGTGGCTCCACTTGAAATCCACCGTCACCCTGCTCTTGGACTCGAGCGTGGTGTTTTCAACCACAGTCGCTCCAAACAGGTTGTATTGTGCGCTTCCGTTCATCACCATCTGCAAACACAAACAGGGAGGTGATGGAGGAGAGTTTGTCTGCACTGATTTACTGGAGGAAGAAGACGCTCTACTCACTGAGGGCGGATGTCTTCTCTTGTGCTCCTGTTTGAGGTCATCCAAGGTGATGAGGGATTTTCTGTCCACAGTGGGGCCTAATAACAACCATACAGCGGACAAACACCGTCAGAATTTCACTGAAAACCCTTCATAATATTTTCCCATTAATATTTCAGCAACAGGACGGAGGCTGATGCACCGCGTACCTTTACAGGTGACGGAATACAGTTTTACTCCCGTCACTTTATCTCCAACGCAGACGATTTCTGCTCCCAACCAGGCGGTTCCGGCGGGGTCCGACATGTCACAGCGAACCCACAGCGGGGGCAGCGGAACGTCGTCCACAGCACCAACGTTGCTGTTGTGAGACATGGTGTACCAAGATAGTAGCTGCCTGGAAAATTTACAGCGAGATTAGGAAATTACAATTTTCACAATACAAGGACAATATTTGTCTAACGTCCATAGAAATGCCCGTCTTTCTCTGGCTGAGCAATGTTGCATGCAGTGTAGCTCACCTTGCTTTCATGATGGCAAGAGGCTGCGGTTCCGAGGTTCCTTGAGATACATCGATGCCGTTGTCAGTGCATGATGTGTCAGCGATTTCAACCTCTTCATGTTCAAATACATTTGGCACCTGGTATGCAAAAGGACATCTTGAAAATAAACTATTGGAGGTTTGAGCAGATTTGTGTTGTTATAGGTGGTATTTTAATCAGGACATTTAAGTACATTTACCCCCACTTCGATGCCCCTGGATTAAGTACAGATCAACAAGGCTGTTTTACATCGTAAGGGATCAAACTCTCCAATCAGCAGATGGCTCCCAATAACCAACTCAATGTTTTTCGTTTTTAGTCTAGCTTAGCCAAAAACGAAACCTTGTTTGTGACGCCATTTGGCCTGTTTGTTGATAAGAGCATTGAAGAGATCTGAGACGCAAGGCAGACCAGGTCACCGTCCTGCTAAATCCCACGGATACCGGGACGGAAGAAAAAGAACCCTTTAACAGACGGCGCGACGCTGCCTGTCGAAAGTCTTTCGGTGCATCCCTGCCGGGACACTCACCCTTTTCTCACAGACGATGATGGCTCGGCGGCCACAGCACCAAGCGGGCACCGTGGGGGTTTCTCCCCGGACCTTCAGGATCTGGATGTCTCCCTGGAAATAAAAACAAAAACAATCTGTGAGCTAGGGTCAGTGGTTATCAAACTTTATTTCAGTAGTGTAGCCTCAGATCATTTTTCAGGTGAGTACCTACTTCACTGGCATTGGGTGAAGAAAAAAAAAAAGAACATGTACATAAATGTTGTACTGTATGTGCGTCATGGGTTTTTGTAACATTATATATATATGAACAATATATTTTTTTAAACTTTTTTTATTTGAATTTTTTTCGGAGCACCCCTGGAGTTCCCCATAGGGGGGGGGGGCTCCCACCTGGGAAACAGCGAGCTAGTGAATGGTAGTAGATGGGGAAAAAAGAAATAACCACACTGAGACTTAACTCCTGAAAGCTCCCTCAGCTCACCTCGTAGGGAACTGAACTCTCCGACTCGTCATCTTGAAGCGCCCTGCGGCGTCACATTAAAACACAGTACATTGGTGTTAGCGGCGCTTCCTGCGCAGCGGAGGCACCGAGCGGTTCGTTCGTGTTTTGTTTACGTCGCGGCGGGACGTTCCAGCACACTCACCGAAGGGCCCGGGAAAACTCCCTCGAACGTCTGACCTGCTCGGAGCCCATTCCGTATGGGACAAGCGGGGGCGGTGCGGCGTCCGCGGGGAAAATAACGTATTAATGTCAGATAAAGGAAAAAGAATGAACGTCCGCGAAGAAGAAGCCGAGGCCGCGGACGCCGGGACAGTGGCGCGCTCCGTTTGAGAATGGCGACGCGGTGAGGTCACTTCCGCTACGTAAAGTTTTATCATAAACCTTTTATTATTATTATCATTATCAAGTCAAAACCTTATATAAAACGATCATAATACCCGTTGATGTGTTGTCAACATTTCGATTATAAAATAAATAATTGTATATTTATTGATATTTATCGTAAAAGTAGTTCGGTCACATTCGTCCTCCGCATATCCTGTCATCAACGATAGCTCTATTAACAACTTTCTTTCCACTATTTGTACTTCATCCGGGACAGTTTTGTATTTAGACGATTCGGGGCTTTGTTCTGGTGACGATACATCGAATAATATCATGGAAATACAATTCAAGTGTTGAATGGTTCTTGTCGGAAGTAGCGGAAGCAGCGGAGGGATATATCGTGTGGGTTTTTTTCCCCACTTCCTTTTTACTGTGGCCGCCATACCGTGTGGAGCGTGTACCCCGGCGAGCCGGAAAATATAAAGCGATCATGGTGAGAATTTACAGTATTTCAACCACAAATCCGAGTTTTAGTGTCAAGTTCAGAGTGTTTGCTTTGGATACAGCGTCCGAGTTGTTCGTTTTCAGTACGAAGTAGGGATTCCTAGCGGCACGGGGACGATTGCTTGCGAGTTAGCATTGCTAACACGAGGAGCCATTTTGGAGCTGCGTTGAAATCCACGTTACACGTGTTTCTGCTGCTACAGCGGCGGAGCGCCGGCAGACGGAGGCAGACACGCTCATTTAAATATGTAATGGTTTATACAAATCAATGGACATGTTTTCAAGTCAATAACGCTGTCAACCTGACTGGTTATGCACGGAATATCCGTGCTCTGCCGGCTGGTTCTCGCTGGCCTTAACCCAGTTGACTCCGCTTGCGTAGGGACGACTGTCCTTCCATCTACTTATTAAGTTGCAAATGGCATTTTATTTCTGCTGTGTGCAATCAATTAATCTTCCTTTGTCTGCAATGTAAGTCGCACCATAAAATATGACTAATTTTGTAAATACTTATCAGCTGTCACTTGCGTAGACATGGTCAAGACTTCAAATATAGTTAAAATAACGTGTGAAACCCAAAAGGCTGTTAAGTCAGGAGAAAACATTTGATCCAATTGATGAGACACAGAGAAGCAAGAAAAGCAGAATATGTGTATGTACAGTAGTGTAACACGCTGAATCAGAGATGGATGTGACTACTAGGGAGCTGATACTTATTATTTATAATACTCTGGTGTCAAAATCTCTTCTCGCAGGCTTGTGCCCGTCCCCTGATCTCGGTGTACTCCGAGAAAGGAGAATCCTCTGGCAAAAATGTTGTCATGCCAGCTGTGTTCAAGGCTCCAATTCGCCCAGATGTTGTGAACTTCGTGCACACCAACATGCGCAAGAACAACCGCCAGCCCTACGCAGTCAGCGAACTGGCAGGTGAGTGAACGTGTCAGCTAGTCCCTTATGTATGTTTGTGTTTCAATTCAGCTGGAGCTATAACAGTATTGAAAACGGTAAAGTTTGATTGATTGCGTGTGTGTTCCAGGACACCAGACCAGTGCTGAGTCCTGGGGAACCGGAAGGGCTGTTGCCCGTATTCCTCGTGTCAGAGGCGGTGGAACCCACCGATCCGGTCAGGGAGCTTTTGGAAATGTATCCTTTCAGCACGTTTTGAATTTGTCAGGCATTTGCAACTAAATCGGAATATAAAGATCAAACATCAAACCATATTGCTTATTTAAAGCAATTATTATTTAACTTTTGGTATTTGAGTGCAATTGCACTCTTACTGTTATAAAACTTAGTTCGGTTTCCGAAAGAAATTTGTTTTACGTAATATTTTACATTTTAACATTTTACTTTAAATTTGCCTCTCCCCGTGGCTCCAGGGATGCCGTGGGGAGAGGGGCCTGTTGTTTAGCCCCTGTTACTGGTGTAGGTACCAGATGTGCTCCGACACGCGAGTCAGAGGGTTAAACAAACCCCATGGCGGAATGAAAGTGTGGGTCGGCGCAGGCTGGGTGAGGTGCGGGTACCTGGTGCGCCGGTTGCCCCTCTCACCTACACCGACTGGGAGGTGGTGCGGCTGCGTTTTGTATGAGTATTTAGTTTTTTTTGTTTTGTTTTTTTCTTTTTCATGATACATTTTACAAGGCCAAAAAATAACAAATTACGGGAGCCAAACATCAAGGAAGTGACATAGTGCTGTAAAGCCTAACACACTTTTCCGAGGTTTCGTACCCGAACAGAGGTTACATAGTGCAAGAACAGGCGTTCGGGTGGGGTAGGGTGGGATGAAAGAGTTGCCGTTCTCCATATTACAAATCTGTGTATCATCACAATGATTCTGAAGCTGCTATTTTAAGGTAAAATAATTACATAGTGTTGCTTTAAAGGGCAAATAATTCCACAAAGGGTCACTTTTGGCCTATGAGCCACCTGTTGCCAACCCCAACATTACCGCACAAGTCAACTTGGCACATACTTGCAGTGATGGTGTAATTTGCGTCTTACTCTGTGACCAGTGACGGTGTGCCTACTGTCGCATGCTGGCACAGGGGGATGACGAACCTTGTTTCTGAGCAGGTACAGTCACCGTTCAAGCGCCGCAGAAGGTAGATCTGTCCACTACGTTTCCTTGACTCTGGTCTAGATGTGTCGCGGAGGACGCATGTTCGCACCAACCAAGACTTGGCGCCGCTGGCACCGCAGGATCAACATCAACCAGAAGCGCTATGCCATCTGCTCCGCCCTGGCTGCTTCTGCCCTGCCTGCCCTGGTCATGTCCAAAGGTAACACGGCTCAATTTAATAGTGCTTGCAAAGTGGTGGAAGTATGTGTACTAACTCATTGAGCAGGATTTGGTTGCTGGTATTCATTCAATAATAGGTCTCTGTATTACTTAAAGACTGCTCTCTGCTCCTCTAGGACATCGTATTGAGGAGATCCCTGAGGTCCCACTGGTGGTAGAGGACAAAGTCGAGGGATACAAGAAGACCAAGGAGGCCGTGCTTCTGCTCAAGAAGATCAAGGCCTGGAACGACATCAAGAAGGTAAAACCAGACTCTGGGATGGTGCCGTTTAGAGTCCTGTTAGAATAAACCTTTACAGTATCCATACTTCTGAGTACATTTATTATTAAAGGACCTTGTGGTTGAGTTTGTAACGTGAACTTTTCCCCTCAGGTGTACGCCTCTCAGCGCATGCGAGCCGGTAAGGGTAAGATGAGGAACCGCAGACGCATCCAACGCAGAGGACCGTGCATCATCTACAACCAGGACGCTGGTGTCACCAAAGCCTTCAGGAATATTCCAGGTTTGGCTTTTGAAGAAAATGTTCAAAATGAAAGTGAGCTTTTCTGGTAGTGGTCCTGCACAAGCCTCATGTTGCACTTATGTTTCCTGCTTGTGCTGTCAAACTCCTACTTTTTAACATGTTTAAGTCAGGTTGTTTGTAGGTCCTTCACGGCTTAAATGCCAAATGGACTGCATCTTATAAAGCGCTTTTCCAGTCTCGCGACCACTCAAAGCACTTTACAATACACGCCTCACATTCACCCATTCACACACATACGTCGATGGCAGCGACAACCATGCAAGGTGCCACCAGCTCATTGAGAGCACTTTAGGGTTCAGTGTCTTGCTCAGGGACCCTTCCACGTGCTGCCAGGAGGAACGGGGGATCGAACCAGGAACCCTCTGATTACTGCACGACCCGCTCTGCCTCCTGCACCTTCCTGTTCAGTGACGTTGCTCGCTAAAGGAAACTGTTCTAACAATACTCCATGGAATATCCTAGTTCATAACACGACCTGTTTCTCCCCAGTGTATATAGTTCCTACCTGCAAAGCTTTATTGAATGAGTGATGCGCACAATTAAAAAAAAATATATATATATTTATATTTATATTTAAAAGGTCTTGAAGTATAACATCTAACTCCTGAAGACCCCCTGCTCTTGTAAACACATTGAAGTTTGTCGGTTCACTCTTGAGTTTCCGGTTTGTGACTCACTGACGTCTCCTCGTCAGGCATCACTCTGCAGAACGTCAACAAACTCAACCTGCTGAGACTCGCCCCTGGCGGTCACGTCGGCCGCTTCTGCATCTGGACCGAGAGCGCTTTCCGCAAGCTGGACGAGCTCTACGGCACCTGGCGCAAACCCTCCTCCCAGAAGCTCGACTACAAGTGAGTGTTGAGGGAGCGCTGCGTCGTGGTGCCGAGGCGTGCGGCGGGGATGAGTTCCTACTTCGGTCCGTGTTGTTGAAACCCTGTGATAACTGAAGAAGTTCTGAGCGTAGATCCTCCGTCAGCTCGGTGTTGGAACGTCCGGAACCTTCTGACTCTTGAGTTTCCTTTTCTCAGCCTGCCGATGCACAAGATGACCAACACTGACCTGAGCAGGATCCTGAGGAGCGAGGAGATCCTGAAAGCACTTCGTCCTCCCATGTGAGATTGACACACATCCCATAACTGACCCAGGGGTTCCCAGACCCCATGTTTTGGCTCAAATTGGGCTACGCAAATATAACTTAAACTCCACTGTATTTATCAGAGGTGGTTACTCTGAACCGTTTTTTTTAATTTACTTTTATTTTTTTGCATTGCAGCAAGAAGACGAACCGCAGAGTCCTGAAGAAGAACCCTCTGAAGAACTTGAGGGTGATGATGAAGCTGAACCCGTACGCCAAAACGGCGAGACGTCACGCCATCCTGCGCCACGACCCCACGGTGAGTCGCAGAGCCTCCGTTTAAATCGCAATTTATCATCTCCGCAACAGCCAGAGAACACTGGTTTATACCGCGCTCTGTTAGCTGCTGTACGTTCTGAAGGGAAACATATTACTTTTCCCACAGATCAAGGCCAAGATGCTGAAACCCAAGAAGAGGCCGGCCAAGAAGACCAAGAAGGCAGCGGCCGCGGCCCCAGCAGCCCCCGCTGCCCCCGCCAAGGCATAGAGGTTCACACAGACTGGGTTCAAATAAAACGTCTGTTTCAAAATAAGTCCCATTTTTTTCATTTTAACTGTCATATTTTCACCTTGTTTACAAAGAAATGATCTAAAGGTTTGTAACTGAAACAAAGCAAAACAAGAGTTTAATAGTTTGAAGATGGTCAACATTTGAAAACAATAAAATGGCTTTGAGACAAGAAAGCAGAAGCAGTCTAAAGGGTTGTTTAAGCACTTTTCTTTTTGATCTAAATATACAACTAACTGGGCAGCGTCATAAACGGAGTAAAACTCTCGGTCGTGGGGGGGGTTATGGCACAGGAGCTGATGGGCGTAGCCCGATGGAGGTCTCACACCCCACCACTGTGGGTGGGGGTCACCGGCTGGTTCAGGCCGATGGTGTTGCACAACCAGCCTGCAAAGTCCACCTCCTCCGCCTCGGACTGCCTGATGAAGGAATGGATCTGCAGAGAGGAGAAAGCAGAGTACAGGTGGAGGGGGAGGAGCGGTGCTTTACCTGGGTAAAGGATGGAGGAAAGCACCTACCATCAACTGCTTCAGGTCTGCTCTCTCTGCTGGATTCTTGATTAAACTGGGAAGGAGACATTGAAGGCATCAAATGACTAAATTATACTTGTGAAAACGAGCAGTTCAATTTGCAGCCACTGAGCGGCGGGTTTCTGCTACAACAAGTTGTTGCATGTTTAAAAAAAAAAAATGTTACTCATAGGAAACAGCCAGTTGCATGTTTTTCTGTGTTGCATCAACACTGAACTTATCGTTCCCTACCATTTATTCACAAAATCTTGGAATTCGGAGCCGAATATCCCGGGCAGCTTGGGTGGGGGCTGTTAATGATAGAATATACAGTAAATGCAGTGAACGTTCAGGTAAAAAAGTGATGGCGAAATATGACAACAAGCCTCCACCGCTCACATGATAATCTGAAATCAGCATCGTTCATTCAGCACGGAGGACGTTTCAACAAACCTCGTTCACGATGTAGTCGAGCAGCTCAAAGATGGCCATCGGAGGTCTGCTGTCCGGCCCGTACGCTGACGCACAAGAAACCACTTATATACCGGTTTCAGGACATTTTAACCCATTCTTCAGTTACAAATAGATTATTTTCTGCTATTAGTCTAAACAGGATATTGGATTGTGGCTGCAATTTATGCTGTACCGAATTTGAATACTTGCAATTTCCCTCCGAGGAAATCATAAGAAAATATCATTCCCATCACGTCATTACTTATCTGTGAATAAAATTTGTGAAAATGGTTCTCCACAGACACTAATATGGTTATAGGGTTAATATAACATTTCCTTATATTCAGCCAAAACCCTATTAGTGTCTTCAAATACTATAATCTGCCTATAATATAATCTGTCACCCAGTTGCAAATTGTCGGACAGTTAAAAAAAATATATATTCTAAGTACTGAACAGGCAGAATAAGGTTTTGACCCCCGGCTACCTGGCCGTCCGGGGGGCCGGGGCTTGGCGGAGCACTCGGCCGAGGCGGCGTCGCCCTCCACCGCGAAGCCGAAGATCTGCTCCAGCTCCTTGGCGTTGGGCGGAGGGATGGGGAAGCGTCCGATGGCCATCTCCACCAGCGACAGCCCCATGCTCCAGATGTCCGACTGGACCGAGTAGTGGGTCCCCTGGAGACGCTCCGGCTGCCGTCCAAACAGCATAAGCACGGACATCACATCATCATATCTGCAGCTAAGACTTTACAAATCATCTCGAGGGATCTCCAACTTCCAGGCTCTTTGTCGTTCTTTCCAGTAATAAGATGCTGGAAACCAGTCTTCCCAGTTCAGTGTCAATATGAGGGACCTTTAAAACTAACCGGTCCTGTGATCTGGGGTCCTGATTATTCGTTTTTTACTAGTTCTCTATCTAAAATGTCATATATCCAGGCAGTTTTGAGAGCAAGGCCTTGCATTGGAAATGAATATGCAGTTTCAATCAACAAGTTAAAGGATCGGGTATCCATTTTTAGCGAGTGCTTCTCTTTTGTGCGTAAATGCAGTCCAATGGGGCAAACGTAAAATCTCCTTTTCAAAAATGGAAAGCTCACAACATAATCGGCCCTCTTTTTTTTTTTTGCATTTTATCAGGTTTTTCAGGGTCGCACTGGCTGTTTTGCAAGTCAGCAAACCAGCTCTTTTGGCTACACCCACACAGCACTTTTAGCACAGTGAGAAGCAGCTTCTCATCAGTGAAAACATGGTTGAGCTCTGAACAGTTATACATGATGGAAAACAACATTTTAATTTTTAATCCCTGGGATGGAGAGTAGCAAACCTGTCTTTTCGACAGTGACTTTCCCACTTCTCCAAAAAAAACCTCCCAGTGGTGAGTGCGACGGTTGTCCTGCGCAATGAATTGAATAAAAGCAGGTAAACTGTGGCTTCGGGTGGAGGAGGCAAGATGGTGGATATCTATTTTCGCTCATAACACCTTACCTCAATTTCTTTATTGAAATTTTAGTTTGTGGGAAAAGTTGAAGATAATCGCGTCAATAATGTTTCAAAGATGAATGCAAACTGCTGCACACGTGGACTCACAGACATGTAGGAGCGAGTTCCCACGAAGGAGTTGGCCATGGAGTCGATGAGCTGCCCGCTGACGCCGAAGTCGCACAGCTTGATCTCCCCGCGGGAGTTCACCAGCACGTTGGAGGGCTTGACATCTGAAAAGCACAGACGGGCGGCGCTCTGGGGCGGGGAAGCTCTCACGCCGCCGCGCGGGCCGGGAGAGCCGTCGCCGTGGCAACCGGCTCTCATCGCCACACGCGGTGAGCCGGAGCCGCTTTCCGTGCGCGTTTCTATTTTGTAAAAGTTCAGCTTCGAGGATTCACGGTGGATGTTCTATCAGTGAAGTCAAGTATCAACTTTATCAAGTCTGGATAATCTTATTCTAGATTCCGATCGAAGTTTTAACTCATGTTAAGAAAGTGACCAGAACAGCATTCCTGCTGTGCTTCCGGGCCCAGAAAGAACCTGAACCGCCCACTCAGTCGCTTGGACTCCTGTGATGCACCTTTTCGCCGGAACTTCCTAAAAAGTCCTTTGAGCGACTTCAGCTTATTCAGAATTCCGCAGCGAGACTTTGAATAAAAAACAAGACAGCGAGGGCTCATCGCTCCAAACGTCGGTCACATGGCACTGGCTCCCGGTTTCCCTGCAGAGCGGGTTTTAACAACCCCTCACCGGAACACAGCGCTTCGGACCGGCCTACGTGACAGCCTCACAGGTCTCCTCACCGGGAGACCTCAATGTTTTATCTCTAAAAACGGTTCACGGAAAGCACAGTGAGAGAAAGCGTCTTTGTGGGAGCAGAGAAGGTTCTCACCTCGGTGCATTATCTTGTGTTTCTCTCTCAGGTAGGACAGCCCTTTAATGACCTGGAAGGACAAACATCACGTCTCAGCCCAATAAACAACGCTGCGGCATCGCCCGAGCGGGTGATAGAGCTGGAGACATTTACAGCACGAACCTCCAGTGGGAGATGACTTCTACAAACAAGACTGAATCTCAAGGAATCCTTTTAGATGGATGATGGGTTTCGTCATTTATTCGACTCCGCCAACAAAAACAGTTCCTTCGGGATTCTGTTGGCCAACCAGCTACCAGCCCGTATATTATGTTTTACCGTACATCACCACCGGTGGAATGACCATCGTCCAATCAGATTACTTTCATCTCATCTGCGCTATGTTGTGATGCATTGTGGGAGGTGCGAGCAGGAAACCCACGGCGATGCTGACTTTGCCCAGGATTTGCTCCGGGATCTTTCCGGCCTTCTTCAGTGATTGATCCAGAGAGCCGCCGTCCTAAACCCAGCAGGGAACAAAGAAAAGGGACAATCCACTCAGTGACAAAGTAAGAGCTGCAGCACACGGGGGCCGCCAGGGGGCCGCCGGGGTGGAGCCTCACCATGTGCTCCATGCAGATACTGATCTCTCCGTCGCTGTAGAAAGCGCCGTAGAATCCCACGATGTACGGAGAGTTGCACTCGTGCAGAACCTGCAGCTCCCTGATGATCTGGTTCCTGATCGCCGGTTTAATCTCCAGGTGGATGAGCTACAGGAAGAACACACGAAGGAAGTTAAATCACTTTCATCCAAATGGTGGCACTAATCAAGTTGGAACTTTGAGATCTTTAAAAAATGTTTAATTATTTGTTTTTTGTTATATGGCATGTCCTCTTTCATTATGTTTATAGTCTTTCCAATGTGTGGGAAGCAAATACTACTAAGCAGGCATAAGGGATACATTTTAATTTGAATTGTGTACCAGATAGAATCCGGCTCCATTAACCTTTCTAAGTGTGGCAACATTTCTTTCCGAGAGGGAAAGCCAGAGCTTAACGCTTTCCGATTCCTGTTCTCCCAACAGTGGGATCTGCTCCGATCCGAGCGGACGCAGGTAGGCCTCCCCCCGTCCAGGCTCCGAGCGGCAGCACCGCCAACTGTTACGCAATCACCCGGACGCGCGGCGTGCTCGTTCCGCCTCAGAGGGTTTCTCAGCGAGGAGGGAAACCGGCGACGCCGGCGAAAAACCGTCTGCGTTTACCTTCCGGGCCATGATGAGGCCGGACGGGCGGTGGGAGACCTTGAAGACCACGCCCCCGTTCCCGGCGCCGAGCTCGCAGATCTTCTCGAAGTCGTCGTCCTTCAGCTCGCCCACTTTCTGCTTCTGGGTCAGGAAGGCCTCCAGGCGCTTCCGCTGCTGCTCGTCCAGCTCCAGCTCCTCCAGCTTCTTCTGCAGAGCCTCCAGGTTGGTTCTGAGGGTGGAGGAGGAGAGGAAGAGGAGATACATTTTTGTTCATATATCCCACGCCACTGTGACACTGGCTCTGCTGTTCTGCCATGAGAGACACTGAGTCCGACTATTTATTCACAATTAATATTATTATTATTATCAATATTATTATTATTATCATCATTATTATTATTATTATTATTTACATTACATTACATTTAGTCATTGATCAGACGCTTTTATCCAAAGCGACTTACAATTGTTCAAACACCGACGGACGCAGCCATCAGGAGCAATTAGGGGTTAAGTGTCTTGCTCAAGGACACTACAGCATGCTAGCAGGAGGAGCCTGGGATCCAACCAGCAACCATTAGATCACTAGACCACCAGCTCTACCGCCTGAGCTACCACCCCCCCAATAATATTATTATTATTATTATTATTATTATTATTATTGTTATTATTGTTATTATTATTATTATTATTATTTATAAGAGTTGACAGAAAAGGATCCTCATGGATGGAAGCATTAAAGCCTCGCAGGAGCCTGAGCTGCGTCTTCCTTCCAAATCGCAGGGAAGCAGCGAGTTCCTCAGAGAGACGAGGCCTCTATCCCGCTGCTGTTGTCATAGCGATGAGTTTCCTCCAGAAGCTTTTTGTGTGAATGAACTCCTCTGACACGCCGCTCAAGCGCTGTTCTTCTCCTTGTCCTCCAGTGAGGCACAACACGCTGGTATTTACCGATCACTGGGTCGTGTGACCAAAGGACTAAAGGGTCAAGGAGCCGTTTAAAACCTTCAAATGGGATCTCCAGGTGATGTGACGCAAAGCCCTGTGCCCGGCGCTCACACAAACACATCCTCACACGGACACATTGATGTGGGCGCAAGTTCCCCGGAAATATTTGGAAGGAGCCGAGTGTGGTTTTAAAGTGTTCTACCGAGTGGAGTCTATCTGTTGAATCCAGCCCCGAATGAACCCTCAGGCCATTGCGCCATTGATGACGGTCATTTAGTCAGTTAATTGGGTGGTGTAATTATCACATTCATTTGTAAAAGCCCAAGACGTGAGACGTGTTTTTTAGATTGGCCAAATGTGATCATAAAGACAAGACGCTGAAAAGAAACCCAAGGCTCATGGAAAAAAGCAGAGTTGGATTCCGTCTTCCAAACGAATAACCTTCCACACACGTGAACGTACGCCGCAGTATTTGCATCTTTTTCACTGTTTCTACTTCGTCACGACTCGCTGCACGCTGCCGGTCCAGGCTCCTTCAGCCAGCGCAGGGTTAAGTGCTGCTTTTCGCTGCTATTTGCTGCTCTGTGCTGGCAGTGGCTGCATATCCATGGCGACGGTGCCGGGCTCGAGGGGGGACGCGGGGGCGGGCGAGGGCGTTTTGTCAAACTGGAGGGGGAGACGTGGACACTCCACGCAGCGTGGGAGGCTCCAGAGAGGACGCCGCTCGGCCCTCCAGTGTTCCACCAACACAAAGCCCAAGGACACAAAGACCAGCATCCCTGCAACTCAAAGCTCAGAGGGAAGAAGACAAATCCTACGTTCAACAGCTTAACTGCACTTTAATTCATAGCATAAATAATAACAACAATAACGATAGTAATAATAATAATTAATAATTGTTAATAATTATTCAATAATAAGTTAACTGTTATTATTATTTAAGTAGTACAAATAAATAAACATTTGAATGATTATGATTATTATGATTATTATGATGATTGTTTCTTTTCTTGTTTCTTGTTTCTATTATTATGAGTAGGATGATGATGATAATGATGACGATGATTATTATTATTAAAGCAAACAGCCCAGGTGCTCTATGTGGTTGAGAGGAGTTGAGCAGTAACAGGCGGTGTTCAGGTCCTGATTTGGGTTCCTGTTTCCTGGTGCGTTATCAATACCAGTGCTATTAACTTATTTTTAACCAATAATGGAGAGCACCGTTTGGAAATGTCTCGGTTTGGAGAGTCTACTGTGAGTCTTTATCAATCAATTAATAAGGTAAAAAAAAATGTCGGGATTGAGAAATGACGGCGTGTGATGATGGTGTGGGTTGTATTATTAGTATTAATTGAAATTGCTCGGGAAAATTTCTCAGAATCTTTAGTTCTAAAACTATCTGAAACAGCACAACGGCAGAAGCTCCGAAACACGTTTCATGTCTCGTTTGAACCAGAACGTCACACACATCTCGTGGTTCAACTTTCATCCAAATCGATCCACATACGGAGCAAAAATGAGTGAAAAACCGACCAAATTTGACCCAAATCACACTTGTGGTCGTGACTCACCAACACGCCAAACTATCTCCAACAGAGCTAAAACTATCTGGAACACAACAAAGACAGAAGCTACGAAGGTTGGGCGTGCGTCACCGACATGCCAATGTTGGAAAACAAATGGAAATGAGATGAGGTTTACAGTGGCACGCTTTGTGACGTCATCATACTATTTACTATAAATGTACAGGTTCTGATTCAGAATGTTTATTGGCACCGTGTCCAGTGTGTAGTCGCTCTGTAGTGGTTAGAGATTACAAACTAGGGGTCTGTGTATATATGTTTATGTACCTTTTTACCTGGTAGATGTCTGTGGATCTGTTCGATTGATATTTTATCTCTTTGGTCCCCATTACATGGACAGAAAAATACAAAAAAACCTGAATCCACAGAAACTTGTGACCGCGTTGATTTGCGAGTGAGTGATGCGTTCAAGATCCAGAGAGGAGTCTGAAAAATTGAAGCCGTGATATGGTAATTACTCACAGAAATACCACAACGTTTTTCGTATTTCATGGAAACGTAACTTATTGAAAATGTAATCCATGGAAAGAAGTCGCCACTAATATTACATAAGGTAGACCACCTTCATCTCTGTAAATACGTAAACCTGCATAAATACGTCATAATTGACGCACACAAGACAAAACGTCACCTTCCGTCACTGAGACAACAAGGTAAGTTATGACAAGGTTTGGTTTAAAGTAAAAAGTAGTAGAAGTAGTAAAAACTAAACTTTTTTTAAAGAAATGTCATGTTTTAGCAGTTTCCTACAGCTAAACGTAGCAAACTATTGACAAGTTCTTCCATATAATCTCATGACAAATTAATGTTAAAGTCACATAAATGTTGTCTGCATTACAATAAAGACAAGTAATCTATTAAACTGAATTTTCCAATTGTAGATTCTTGACAGAAAAAAATACAACAAAGTACTAATTTTAGCTAAGATTTATTTATTGATTTATTGTGTTTATGAAATAATATGTATTTATTATTATTGTCATGTAAAGTAATTACAAAGTTTGTTTTGGTTATTGTTCCAGATGCGGAAAAATTGCTGGAAGTCTAAGACAACAAAGAATAAATTGTCCAAAAATCCAGTCCTCAAGGTCAGTCACAATATTCTTAAAGAAAGGGCAAAAGAAAAATACTTTGAAAAAAACACTAATGAGAGAACTTTCAATATAAGTGTCAATTCACCATATCTGTACGTGTTAAGGGGCTCATTTCACCAGAATGAGAAATAAACAGTGTGCTGCTATGAGTTTAACAGCAGTTCTTAAAAACAAGACCGTGAACGTTTGCACATGGACACAAAATTACCGAGATGATGTTTTGATCAAAGGAAATAATCTTTATCAGGATATGAAAAGGTCTGGTAGAATAAATGATAATGTTGTAGGAAGAGATTATATTGCAATAACAGAATTGCCAACAAGACATCTAACATTCCAAATAACGAATGCTGAGCCGTTTACTGGTTGTATTGGTGTAGATCACTATGACTCTGCGTTGAATATTATAGCTATGCCATTTGATAGAGCAATTAATAAATCACTGTTAAATAATAATGATGCATGTTTATCAACTATTTCTGGTTATACACGTGCAATCCCGAGAACTGTAATGTATATCTAACACAACACAACTGAACTGGACCCTGTGTATTGCTGCCTACAGCTTTATTTATGTTATTATTATTATTATTATTATTATTATTATTATTATTATTATTTACTATTATTATTATTATTATAATTATAATTATAATTATTATTATCTTTATTCTTTCATATCCCTCTGGAGTTGAATAAGGTATCTATCTATCTATACATCTATACATCTATACATCTATCTATCTATCTACAATATCTGCTCAATAACACCTAATTTAGGGAATCATATGAACCACGCTATGAACTAAATATTCCTATATTCACACCCACACACACACTCTCTCTCCTGCTCAGCGTGTTCCAGCCTGAGCGGCAGCAGAGGAATGCACTGAACTCCATGATGTGAAGAGGAAGAAGCCCTGCCCTGCTCTTATGTAAAACCAAATACTCGTAATTCCTACGAAATCGGAATGTTTCTCAATATGAGTCTGAGTCTGATGTGGCTGAGGGTTGTTTCAGCTTTCAGCCGTAAATAAAGTTATTAACGACAATATGTTGCCTCATGATTTAAAGCACTTTAAGTAGAAAACTGTAAAATGTCATGTTACCTGTTGACCTAGAAATCGACTCATTCCTTCCTTTAAGATCGTAGGTGTTTATTGGTGTTTATTGGTGTTTATTGGTGTGATTGGTGTTATTGGTGGAACTGCTGCAGCCTCCTGAAGAGCGAGCTTCGCTTTTCCCTTTGAGCTGAGATCTCAGATGTGTCACAACAGTATAACTCTTGTGTTATGTTTCAATGTTTAACCGACGAATACTGCCTGGGCCAGAAATGGCCGCGGCTATAAAAGTCACCTCAACATGGTGAGATATGCATATTTAACCTCTTTAAAAAAAAAGTCATTATTTCGAATGATCACCACGTCACTGACTATCATTACAAACTTGACCAGAAATTTCACTTTTTCTGTCCACATTGGACAGGTTCCCCTCGATATGCTGCCATGTTTTTAGTATCTTACACGTGTGGTGTTTGTCTGGCACCTGATGTGGGGCAGATTCGGCACAACAACGACCATCATGAGCGGCTGCCCCGGCGACCTCGACGTGACGACGACCAATATGACTCACATGTAAACAGCGCTATGAATAACTACATCTCATTTGTTTTGATAACAGCACATTTGAATGGATCCATAAAGCTGCGCGGTCCAGAATGACGCCCTCCGCTGCCCGCGTAGCCAACGGTTCAAAGGCAGACGGGATGCCCTGCGGTGACAGTGTGGTGCGGTGCCGTGGGCCCCCGGGAGCCTCCCGACGGTGTTCCGACCCACGCCCTCCCCCCCCCCGAGCTGCACGAGGGCTTTGTGACCACGCTGGCTTTCCCTTCCGTCGGCATCGCCTCTTTCAACCCGCGCCTTCTTTTGTCCTTCATCGGAGGACGATTCATTTCACTTCCCGGTTATGATCGGATGCGGTCAGACCTGCCCCAAGCTTCCAAACGGGGACGCAAAGTGCTTATAGACATGAACAAAAGCATCAAGATCAGCAATACCTCTGCGTAGAAGTTCATGATCCCAAATTAGGCAAAGTCGCTGAAATAAGTATGTAAACCAGCGTTTTAGTGATGATAAATCCAAGGGACAATACAAGGGTTTTAAAATCACTGTTACTGTGGTGATTCTATCTGTCTGTCTTGTCTATCTGTCTGTCTGTCTGTCTGTCTGTCTATCTATCTATCGGTCTGTCTGTCTGTCTGTCTGTGTGTCTGAGTGTGTCTGTCTGTCTGTCTATCTATCAATCGGTCTGTCTGTCTGTTTGTCCGTCTATCTATCTATCAGTCTGTCTGTCTGTCCATCCGTCCATCCGTCCATCTGTCTGGGACGTCCATCCACCCATCCATCTACCTATCTTCATGTCTGTCTGTCTGTCTGACAATCTTTCTCTCTCTCTCTCACGCTATCTCGCCCCCCCCCCCCCCCCCACACACACACACACAGACAGACAGACAGAGTAATGAAAAGAAAGTTGTTTTATTTATTTATCAGACAGACAGAACCAATGTAATAATAACAATAATAATAATAACAATAATAATAATAATACCTATAATAATAATAATAATAATAATAATAATAATAATAATAATACCTATAATAATAATAATAATAATAATAATAATAATAATAATAATAATAATAATAATAATAATAATAATAATAATAAAATGCACTCACTCTGTGGCTCCGGTGCCGTTGACCGTGTTTCCATCGGGGATTGGGTTGAGCTGGATCGGCTCCGGTTTCCTTCTCTTCTGCATGATGATGTGGAATCAGAGCAAAGTGAGCACCGGGCTGCTCCGGCTCCCCGCCTCCGGTCGTGTGGACCGGACCTTCCTGTCAAGTGGACCGGACCCGGACCGCGCTGCTCTCCGGCTCCCTGCCTCCTGTCAAGTGGACCGGAGCCAGACCTCCTGTCGGGTGGACCGGACCCGGACCGCGCTGCTCTCGGATGAAGATCGGAGGACGCGACGTTCCCGCTTCATGGACTTGACGTCTTCCGGACAGCATGGCTGGACCGCGGGGACGCACGACCTCTGGTGGCGGCTGCCGGTATTTCAATTCAATGTAACTAAATTCAATTCAATAATTAAATTAAATTGAATCCAAATCGATTCAATAATTAAATACAATTCAAAAGGGTTTATTGGCATGGGGGAAATGGAAATCAAAAATGTATAATGTCAGAAAAAAAAACAGAAAAATATAAATGTTGCAGTCAAAAACAATATATACAAATGAGTGAGGGTAACCTCAAATAAAAATAGAGAAATGTAAGCATTGCTGTCAAAAATATATGGTAGCACAGAATAGATTACTTTACGACCTCTAATCGTGACTGATAGTATTACTACTACTACTACTATTACTACTAATAATAATAACAATAAGGATAATAATAATATTAATAATAATAATAACCGTTATTCGTGTCTCACTTTCATACACAACGTGGAACTCAAAATGCTTTACATTATTAGAATTCAACCAAACAGTGATAATAACAAACCTTACAAGCAAAATCCATTTAATAAGAATCAGTAAAGTAATCATGCGGGAGGAGGAAGGAAGACAAGGACCCTTGGTGGTGAAATGAGGAAGTACAGGAGAGCATAGAGCAGAAGAGGTTGGCGGAGAAGAAATGGGATTCTCAGAGAGATGAAGAAATTAGACAGGAGTACAAGCGGCGCAAGGAGAAGAGAGAAGTGGCAAAGGCAAAGGAAAAGGCATACGACGAGTTGTATGAGAGGTTGGACAGTAAGGAAGGAGAAAAGGACTTGTACCGATTGGCAAGACAAAGGGACCAAGCTGGGAAGGATGTACAGCAGGTTAAGGGTGATGAAGGATAATGATGGGAATGTGCTGACTAGTGAGGAGGGTGTGGTGAGAAGGTGGAAGGAGTACTTTGAGGAGCTGATGAGTGAAGAAAATGAGAGGGAGAGAAGAGTGGATGATGTGGGGATAGTGGATCAAGAAGTGCAGCAAATTAACAAGGATGAGGTGAGAACAGCATTAAAGAAGGTGAGTGGAAAGGCAGTTGGCCCAGATGCCAACCCTGGGGAAGCATGGAAATGTTCAGGTGAGATGGCAGTGGCCTTCCTAACAAGACTGTTTGACACCATCCTGGAAAGGGACAGGATGCCAGAGGAGTGGAGAAGAAGTGTACTGGTGCCCATCTTCAAGAATAAGGGAGACGTACAGAGCTGCAGTAACTACAGGGGAATAAAGTTGATCAGCCACGGCATGAAGCCATGGGAAAGGGTAGTGGAGGCCAGGTTAAGAGGAGAGGTGGGGATCAGCGAGCAGCAGTATGGTTTCATGCCAGGAAAAAGTACTACAGATGACATGTTTGCTTTATGAACGCTGATGGAAAAGTACAGGGAAGGCCAGAAGGAGTTGCACTGCGTCTTTGTGGATTTAGAGAAAGCGTATGATAGGGTGCCGAGAGAGGAAGTGTGGTACTGCATGAGGAAGTCGGGGGTGGCAGAGAAGTAGGTAAGAGTGGTACAGGATATGTATGAGGGCAGTCAGACAGTAGTAAGGTGTGCAGTAGGCGTGACCAAGGCATCAAAGTGGAGGTGGGACTGCATCAAGGATCAGCTCTGAGCACTTTGTTGTTTGCAGTGGTGATGGTTAACAGATGAAATCAGGCAGGAGTCTCTGTGGACTATGATGTTCGCGGATGACCTTGTGATCTGTAGTGAGAGTGGGGAGCAGGTGGAGGAGAGCCTGGAGAAGTGGAGGCAGCATTAGAGAGAAGAGCAATGAAAGTCAGCAGGAGTAAAACACAATACATGTGCCTGAATGGGAGGGAGGGCGGCGAAAAGCTGAGAATGCAAGGAGTGGAGGTGGAGAAGGCGAATGAGTTCAAGTACTTGCTGTCGACTATCCAAAGCAGCAGAGAGTGCGGGGGAGAGGTGAAGAAGACAGTACAGGCAGGGTGGAGCGGGTGGAGAAGAATGTCCGGAGTGATCAGTGACAGAAGGGTTCCAGCCAGAGTGAAGGGGAAGGTGTACAGGACGGTAGTGAGAGCAGCCATGTTGTACGGTTTAGAGGCGGTGGCACCGACTAAAAGGCAGGTGGATGAAGTGGAGGTGGCAGAGTTGAGGATGTGGAGGTTTTCATTGGGAGGGACAAGGATGGACAGGATTAAGAACGAGGACATTAGAGGGACAGCTCAGGTTGGACAGTTTGGTGGAACAGGGAGAGAGGCCAGACTGAGATGGTTTGGACACGTGTGGAGAAGAGATGAGAGTTACATTGGGAGGAGGAGGCTGAGGGTGGAGCTGCCAGGCAAGAGGAAAAGAGGAAGCCAAAGAGAAGCTTGATGGAGGTGCTGAGGGAGGACATGCAGGCGGGTGGTGTCAGGGAGGTAGATGCGCAGAGCAGGAGGTGTTGGAGGCAGATGATCCGCTGTGGCCACCCCTAACGGGAGCAGCCCAAAGAAGAAGGAGATAATATAATAATCCACCAATCTATAAATCAATTTAGACCTTGAAGGATCATGATCGTTCCTCAGCGAATAATTTTAAATCACAATTTTTCTTAAATTCTTGGTCAACAAATACTCGTCTTGAACCTCTCAAATAATCCTACAATAACCCTCACAATATTTATTTTTAGGGGGCAATTCAATGGATCAAGATTAGCAAAACTTTATCATTTTCCTTCCTCAGCAGAGTATTTGAATTATTGGCCTTGAATTGACACTATGAAATCAATCAATTCTCAAGTAATTGTCAACTCTCAACAAATAATTATCTCAGATTCCTATATGACATCTAGTGGTGAGTGCTGGTATTACAAAGTGACAGTTAGTGGTGAGTGCTGGTATTACTAATGGTGGGGACGGGTTTAAGTAGTCTGGTGAGGGGCGGGTTTTTAATGGTTGCAGTGGCTGACTGGATAGAGAAAGCCTGCAGTGCTGTAGAGGTTGCTGGTTCTATTCCAGGTTTATCCTATACATACATGTAACAGAGTGCCTGTGGCCCATGCAAGTGCAGCACAGAGCTGTTTGCTGTTTCCTCGTTGGGCCACAAAGAGAAAAGTGATTCGTACCGACAGGTTGCAAGAAGGTCTTGTGTTCCGTGTGCGATAGAATCAAACAGTTATGATGCAGCCTACTTTAAAAAAATACTGTATAGTTAATACTTTAGCCTGCTTTAAAACAGTCTGAGCCACCGCTTCCCGCTAAAATCCATTGCAAACCATATGCTGGTCTTTAAGTCACGGGTTCTCCACCTTCTTTTTGGCCCTTGACGCTGTTTTTGAGTGTGACAAATTTTCTTATTCAAAATACCTTCAAAATATTTTTTTTCTTGTTTTCCTTTTATTACTATTGTCTATCTATCTATCTATCTATCTATCTACCTGTCTGTCTGACTGTCTGTCTGTCTGTCTGTCTGCCTGTCTATCTATCTATCTATCTATCTACCTATCTATCTATCTATCTACCTGTCTGTCTGACTGTCTGTCTGTCTGTCTGTCTGTCTGTCTATCTATCTGTCTATCTGTCTGTCTGCCTGTCTGCCTGTCTATCTATCTGTCTGTCTCTCTGTCTCTCTGTCTCTCTGTCTGTCTGCCTGTCTATCTATCTACCTGTCTGTCTGTCTGTCTATCCATCTATCTATTAATTAGTAATCTTACATCATATTTTATTTTGCATATATTTATATATAATATTTTTCATAAATATAACTGTTTTGGTCTTGTTTCCTGAATTTCAGGGTCGGAAATAGTTTAGTAAGGAAATCAAAAGTTAATCAGATGGAAATCAATGGATGGTTAATCAGCAGATCTGATGCTGAGTTATTCTCAGTTCAGATAATGCACTGAACTCAGAAGACATTTTAATTACAATCTGATAACCACAACGACCAAGATAGTGTCACCGTGATGTGGAGGACCCTCTGTTTCGTCTTATCTGCGTTCAAATGAAGAATTATCTGATAAGCTTCGCTCCACGGCCTCAAAGAGAAATCTGGGTTTTTTGGTTTTTTTTTAACGTGGCAAGCTTTTAAAACTTCCCAAAATACCTCAAGTGGTTTCCATCCCTGCAGGGAGAACAGCATGAAGGCTGCGGAACAGAAAAAGTGCATGTGCATCACGCTGGTTCATCTTGTTCACCTCCACTGTATTCAAGCACTCCTCTCCCCCCAAACGTGCACATACACAGGTCCCACTCGATGAAGGTTGATACGGGGACGCAGCCTACTTATTTCCTTTCAACACAGCGGATCTGCCACGTGGAATCCAAACTTGCGGGTCAGAAACTCTTTATCTTTGACAACTTGAAACAGGTGAGAATGACTGCTCTTACTCAGTTCTGCCCCTGAACGTCTCGAAGACGCTCAGTTATGTCCTCGTCTTTGTGGTGTGGGGATGGTGCGGTTTGAGCAGCCACACCTGTCCTGGGTTTAGGTAATTGGGACCCAGGATCAGAGTGGCTGTACACCTGTTGCTCGATGGTTGGTCTGAGGAGCAACAGGTAAAACCCCCATCACCACACACACACTAAGTAGAGGAGCCCTTTCTTGACACGTGGCTTGTTCCACCTAGCCCAGCCTCTACAATAAACGTGTGTTTTCTCAACCCCATCGTCTGTGTCACTGCGCCGGAGGTCCCTGAATACACCACTCGGGTGACATGTGGCAGGCGGATCTGCCACAGTCTTATTTTCTCATTTCGTCCTCATAATTATGACATAATGCATTATGTTCTGTCTTATATTTTCTGTTTTCTGGTTGATCTGTGGCAGGTGGGTTCTAGGAGAGAGTTTAAAACGTCATAAATTTATATAACCCTAACCCTGAATGAACGAATGAACGAATGAATGAATGAATGAATGAATGAATGAATGAATGAATGAATGAATGAATAGGGTTATGTTGTTGTTGTTGTCGTCAATCATGTGCTTCACAGAGGTGGGATTCAAACTTTTTTTGACAAGCCCCTCTCCCTAGGATCCCACCCCGCAAAAAAGTACAAATAAAATATACTTCATATGCAAACTAACATAGTTCACAGCAAACCAGGTCAATCAGTCTTAATGATATGTGGCTTTTATTCAAACAGAAAGGTGCACAACCAATGAAATAGGACTTTGGACGCGTCCGAGCCCCTCTTACTGCCGCCACGCATGATGTCTTCACCCTCCGACCACAAAATGAATAAAGTTTAGTATGAGTTACAACAAATGCTCTAGCTTATTCGTATGTGTATTCATAAAATACAAACAAATGGCTGAAAACGTCTGCAGGTAGTAAATGGCACATACCAACATGATGTGCACATACAGTATATGCAGTCTGTCTCACGTAGTCATCTAGAGGTGACGTATGGACTCGTCTCACATGCAATTTTTGCATGTGAGACGTTTTGATGCCTGCTCACGTTGACCGGGTTCACTAGCAAGTGGGGTCAAATTAGGCTCAAGGCAAGGTTCAAGGCAATGCCACAAAAGCCGATATTCAATTTCTTTTCAAACCGTCCTTCTGTGCCAGTTAAGTGCCCGAGAGAGAGAGGCAGAAAGGTCAGCTGACAAGCTGCCACCTGCACCTCCCAGATCTGTGGCAGGAGAGCCCTTACTGCAGCAGGGGCAGCAGCAGCTAGCCCCACTTGGTGGTTCTACTTTTCCCCTCCCCCTTCCTGAGGCTATTCAAAAGCCAGGTGCAGTGTCCTTCAGAACACCAGAGAATTTTGCATTTTCTGTCCAGAAATTCACTTGCTCCTGCAAGGCCGCCTGGTTCAAAGAGTGCCAGTGGCTAGAATACATTGCAGATTGCGACAGCATTGTATGCGGTGTGTTGCAGGTCAGCGATCAAGAGCAAGTTGGTGTCAGAAACTCCTCAGAGTCTCCTTTTGGAGGCAAAAGGCTTTTCCAATTGGATAAAAGCAGCAGAGAATAGAAAATTAGGGACCACGAGACGTCTCACATTCATTTAGATGCTACTCGAAGATTGGCTGCACTGAAAACAACCCCAATTAATGGGCTGCTTTCCGAAGCCATCGCAAAAGAACAGAGGACCACCCGGAAGACGCTGGAGCTGCTTTTCAGCTGCATAAGATTCCCGGGGTGTGAAGGACTCCCACCGAGAGGGGCTGCAAATCGGAATGGGGTGTTATGGCAGCTGAAAAGGAGAGACAGCTGGATGCATCCAAAATAAAATCCTGGAGCTGTTTGCTCATGATATTCAGAGACAAATCCGATCCAAGACATTCAAAGGCCCTTTTTTGGCTTGACTGCTGATGAAACCACAAATATCACTGGCAAAGGACAGTTCTCATGCAATATACAGTTTGACAACGTGGAAAAATACAAAAACAAAAATAATCCAACCATACCACTGCGGTGGAGTGCGGATTCTAAGATCATTCATATTCTAAATGGAATTAAATTGGATTTGTTTTTTAACTTTGTCATAGAACAAAACCAAACACATTTTGGAAAGGTCTCTCGGTAATTAAAGAGCTATCAAAGTCGCCACTTTCAGTGGTCAAACAAATAATTCAGGACTGTGCAAATGACATATGTCAATTCTGACAACGCAGGTATATTCCCAGACCAAATGAACTCCCAGTACCACATGCATGTCGTTTTTCACACATACCTTCTTTTCCTTTTTAGGTTTAGGCTCTGAATTTTAGTTTGTGTAGTTTTTAGAGTTAAGGTTTAGCATTAGGGTTTTAAACATTTATAAATAACTGCGTAAATATTACAAAGTGTATATTGGTGGAGTTCGGTGTTACCATGGAAATGTTTACTGATGGGTACATTGGGTACACACATACATTGTATCTAAATTGAATGAAATTCAAACTTAGGGTATAACCCTATATCCCATTTCTCACCCAACTTTGAATTTTATAGACCATTCAATAGAGAAAAAGCAAAACCAATATCCCACATTTATTTTGTGATAGAATGAAATTCAAACCCATGCATTTCAAATGTTAATACATCCATATGTATTCAGTTGGTTGCAGATCACAACCAACTGAATACCCTTTCCCATGGCGGTGCAACATATTATATTCCACTTCTGCCATGTCAGTTCCTTAAACTGTTCACACTACACCTTCAAGAGCTCAATGCAATCTTCCACCCTCTGCTTAGGGCCCCATAAAGGCTTGGGCCAGCCCAACCTATCATCTAAGTTTCGTGACCAAACTTAAGCTATATATTTCACAGTGCCTCAGAGTCATACCCTGCGCATATATACCAAATTCAAGGATGATAGCACAAAGCATTGACGTTGTATCGAAGATTATGACAAATAGGCCCCGCCCAGACATCTTTTGTAAACTTTGAAAATGAATTTTGGCCAAACTATGCGGTGTAGTAAAAAAAAAAAATTGCATAAATTGTATTTGGGACAGTCCAGACATGATGTCGTCCACATTTGGTGAAAATCGGACCAAATATAAAATAAAAAATGGCTGCCATGGCGACCAAAGTGGTCACGGTGGCCATAGCGCCCCCTATTGACCAAACAACGCCAAATTTCTCACAGTGCCTCAGAGTCATACCCTGCACATAACTGCTAAATTGGATGATGATAGTTCAATGCCTGGAGGAGTTATGGCTTTATGTTAAATAGGCCCCACACAGACATAAGCAAACTGAATATATTGAATGTCCACAGAATACATGTATACATATATAGATATAAGTGCAGTAGCCCAGGAGGTGGAGCGGGTCGTCTAGCGATCGGAAGATCATCGGCTTGGTCGCAGGCTCCTCCTTGTAGTGTGCGCTGAAGTTTACTTGACCAAGACACTGAACCCCAACTGCCCTCATTGAGCTGTTGTGCAGCTTGCAGGGCTGTCGCCACCATCGACTGGTGTGGGTGAATGTGAGGTATGCACTGTAAAACGCTAAAATATGAACAAATGACATTATTTTAAACAAACTATTATCTTATTGACTTTAGAAACTTTAAATAAACATATTTCATGAAATGTAATTCGTCATGTCAAATAATCCTTGACTTTGAAATAATCCTTAATTTTCTTGAGCCCCCTTGCAATTCCTCCGCCTCCCACTAGGGGGGCATGCCCCACCATCTGATCCAAAACAGCAACAGCAGATCAACATGAAAAACAAACATATGAAATGCATGACAAGCCAAACAAGATTGAGTCCAACATTAGATTGAATTGGTGGTATCGTTGCAACCTGGAATGAACGGTGAGAAGGTGAAAAACCCTGTAAACATATAGATTTTTTAATCAACTTTTTATTGAGAAAAGTACATATAAGAAACACTATACATCACATTTTGTTTTTTGACACACGCATACCCACCCTAATGGCCCCAATGGCGACCCCATACACACTCTCTCCCCCCGAAAACAAACGGATAACTCCATCTGGACAATTTTGAGTTGGGCCCCTGTTGCCAAGCTGAATGCGGCGGTTCCCACCTCAAGGCCCTCACTCTGTTGTCAGTGAGACCAGCCCATCCCTCGCCTCTCTGCTGCAGAGACAAACCTAAGGAGGGGTCGTCATTAAGTAGAAGCAAAGTCGGCGAACGTGGGATCCTCACTTCCAGCGTGTCACTTAAAGTGAGAGATATTCGCTTCCGGAATCGAACCGCATCAGGGCATTCCCAGTACACATGCATAAATTATCCCCAGGGCGCTGTAAACATCATTTTGAGGACACGTCTCGCCGGGGTTCTTTCAAACAGACCCCTGCTCACAGGTCTCGAGTCTCCCTCCGAGCGCTCGACGAGCCGCCTTGGCCTTTATCTCTGTGTGTCGTCCCTGCTTTGAAGCGCTCTGTGCCCCGGACGCCGCCACGGAGGATTCTGCTCCTTCGCTGTTTTGCCCTTGACGGAATCTCAGCTGCTGAATAGATGGAGATGCTTCCGATGCTGCTCCATTCATCATGCTCTCCAGCTTTCATCCTTTAAAAGCTCCATACAGTGCGGCGAGGGCGTTTGTTTTATGTAATGCTGCAGTCCTTGGGGAACGGAAGGTTTTGATTCCTGTGGAGAATAATTGAGAAAAATAAATGGTTCAAATGTTTAAAAAAAAAAAAAAAAAAACGAAAAAAAAACAGGTTTAGAAAGTCTCCTGAGCGAGGTTCAGGTCACGCATCCTAAAATGACCGAGGCTGTATTGTCCAGTCCTAACAGGCCTTGACGGGGCATACTCCTCTAGACCTAAAAGGACAGATTGTGCTGGAATCCAAAGATTTAAACTATAATATTATAATATATTATATAAAATATATTTATTTAGAATTGCTATTTTCAGCCTCTTTCCGGGCCCCCATCTGACATCAGACCCAACTCTGTCTGCAGACCCACGGAGATCCAGAGCAGAGCACGTAGAGCGTCCACACAGGATCGCTGTATCCTCCTTCGCGCGGAATGTAAAATATTCCATTGACGTTCACGTCAACAGTAACATTTTTAGCGCACGCACTGAAAGGTAAAGTGTGTCCCGGGCATCCTAACGGGACCTGATGGGAACGAGGGATCACTTCCAGAGCACTCCAATCATTCAAGCTCTGGAAGGAGAGACATTTGGAGTCTCAGTCGCTCAGACACATCTATATATTCCACGCCCGCTCTCTCTTCACTCTGGGTTTTGGGCTCCTCTAATGGATTGGCTCAAATGATGGAACTGCCCAAATCCACATTTGATTCGCTCTGAGGGTCAGTGCAGCTCCTCGTGCACCACCATCGTCGCCGTCGGGTTTCGTACCTCGCCGTCAGACATTTCCGTCCAGGCTCGGCGCGACCGGCATGATCTTTAATCATCCTCCCCCTCATCGAGATGAACCCGGGCTGTTGCAGAGAGATGCGGGTCATATGGCATGTGATACCTCGGAGCTGTATTTCCATGATTATGGAGGCATTATCACGCTTTCACCTACTCTTGTTCACTACGTTTCAAAAGGGCCATTCTTGCGAAACTATGTAGGCTGTAATTACTGCCACATTCTGTTCCGAGCAATTTAGCTGATTCAAGTCCATGTAATATGGGATGTCACTGGTTCAATTTAACAGGCGGCACTCTGAACTGAGGACCATAAACTTTCTGAGGTACATTGTATGGAGCCGGAAATGAAAATGCATAAAAAGGTTTTCTTCGTAGGAGGTTTTTATCCTACAATAAAAAAGTATAAAGAAATACAATTGCAAAGAATTGCAAAAAAAAAAAAAAAGACTTATTAAATACATTTTAGTTATTGGAGTGTGCTTATATGGATAATATACAATAAAATAATACATCTTCAGTCCTTATTGAGGTGACGTTTTTATTATTATTATTAAAAGCAGATCACACGAGCTGCGGTACGATACTGCAGAAAGATTTTTTACAAATGTGAATCAGTTTCAAAGCCTTTCAGTCATCAGAATCTAATATAATATAATTAAATTTATGTAGAAAGAATTTTGCCGCGAGCAATATAGAACGAATCATATTTTTACACACACACACACACACACACGCACACACAGTATATATATATATATATATATACTGTATATATACTGTGTATATATATATATATATATATATATATATATATATATATATATATATATATATATATATATATATATATATATGTTTGGTCCAGTTGGCATAAGTTAGAATTTAAAAAGGACTTATCCAGAATAAAGCTAAGTTATCATAACCATCATGGTGGATATAAAAAAAAAAAAAAAAGAGCTCGAGATGACGCGCCGCATCAGCACCAGCGCTCGTGACGTCACAGGAGTTTAAAGTGGGCCGCGCTTCCTCGCGCGGGCAGAGGATGGAGAGGGAGGATGGAGAGAGGTGGAGGAGCAGCATCGGCACCGTCCAACCGACCAGCCACAGACCTTCCCTCCTCCCGAGCTGCTGACGTGCAGGCTGTGATGAGAGACTCCTGAAGGTGAGTTGAACAACTGTGCAAATGGGGAACTTCAACTTGTTTCCGGCAGGATTATGGAGTGATGAGGTGATGGGGTGATGGCGTGATGGAGTGACGGAGTGACGGGGTGATGGAGTGATGGAGTGACGGAGTGATGGGGTGACGGAGTGATGGGGTGATGGGGTGATGGAGTGATGGGGTGATGGAGTGATGTTGTGATGTTGAGGAGCCGGTGCAGTCTCTGCAGCTTTTTGTAAAACCTTGGCTCTTGGCTCCTGGATGTGAAAAGCTTTTTAATCAGGATATTCTGGGATCTCGTCCCTGAGACTGTGCCAAAGGGGTGAAGCTGCTGCACCCCCTGAAAGGCTCCCAGCGGCGCTGTCCGTGCGACGAGGCACAGTGCAGTGCGGGATGTGCACGGGTGTCGGATCCCACTGTGTTTGAATGGGCTTCTGTTCATTGTATTTTATTTTTTTGTAGCGTTTCTGCCCAGGACAGACCTTCTTTTCGGACCCTCTTTTTAAAAGGTTGATTTGGTCGACAGTCTCCTTCCCTGAGAGGGATTTTGCTTTATTTTGCCTCTGAAAGTTGTGCCCCTCCCCCGGTGTCTTCCCACCCTGTCTGCCCGCCAGAGCCGGAGACAGGGAGGTTGAAGTTTGGAGTCGAGACGAATGTGTTGCGCGTGTTGGAGCCGCTAGATGGCAGCAGGGTGCAGGGCATTGACGCAGCCCGGGCGGCGCGCTCAGGTGGGAGGTGACGCCATATAATCACAGTATCAGCCGCTTGTGGAAATTATACTAATCAAAGGGTCCATTTTTACACGCGCACACACACACACACACACACACACGCACGCACACACACACGCACGCACGCACACGCACAGGGAACCTTGGGTCTCCGTGCGTGCGTCCTGGTCATCGCTGCAAAGCTCTCAGTGTAATTACAGCGCACGGCTGTTTACTCGGGGTAATGAATGAACGTTGTGCTCCCTTCATTAGTTCCACTATTGGATCCTGGATTTGGATCCGGTCGTCAGGTAAACAATGAGCGGATGAATAAAAACACACACGTAACGGGAAGCAGCCTGGGTACCGTTTGTCTATTTCGCCCTCGTGTTTACAACGGAGCACAAAAACATATTGTTTTATATATAACAATGAAAAACAATGATAAACAATTTGCCAAGAAATCCATCTATACAATCCGTCTGTCTGTCTGTCTGTGTCTATTTTGGCAGCGTCTATCACATTTCATTAAGTCAAATGTCAGAGAAAATATTATTAGGGTGATTTTTTTATTATTGAAATATTACAGATAGAGGAGTGTGGAATCCTTGTAAGATGGTGTTCTGTTAATCATGTGGCCAAAGGGTTTAATGCATTAAGTTCAACCCAGAATGTCCATGTTTTTCACACTTGTTTTCAAACCTCATCATTTCATTCATCAATTCATTGGATTTGATATTTTGATACATGGAAGGAATGGGTATGGAATGGGTTTATTATAGACACCCAGTCAGACAGACAGGGGGACCATCCACTGCAGTTATATGGTATATTATGATATATTGGAGTATTGGTATATTATGGTATTATGCTCCGTCGTGATATGAGGCCTATTTCTCTATCTAACTATTAATTAAAACCGGGTCCGTCCTACCCGTTCATCCGTTTTGGGTTTTGGTTTCCTCCAGTTAAGTGTTGTGCCGGAGAGCGGTGGGACGCTAAAACAAGGCCGAGCAGCCTCGGTTCGGGTGTTGCACTCTGGGTAATTCTGACTGAACGTGATGAGGAGAAGCAGCATCTTTGTCTCGTTTCCGGAGCCGCAGCGACGTGACGCATCCTCCAAGGGCACGTCGGCGGTGTGTCCGCTGGCTGCCGTTCCGCGGTGTGCTCTTTACAGTCTGGTAAACCCTTTCAACCGCACATCCAGTCAATACGTTTAATTAGCGCTGATTAATGAAGAAGTCGGCATGTGCAAAGCTGACAGTCCTATCAATTCCCATGGACCCATTGTATCGACACACACACAGGGATTGCCTTCCATTGTACAGTGAGTGTGAATTCGCCAGACCTTGGATTTTCCCGCATGAAATTGCATTTTGTGCTTGCGAGCGATTTCCAATATTGATTGAAATGCAGCGAAGTAAGATTTTCATTAAAATGCTTACACCATAAAAAACCAACCCAACAATTTATTTTCCCATTCAGAAATAGATCAAATGAGCCAAACGTATACAAAAGGAATATCCATTCATGTAATGTGTAATTAGAGAAATATGGAACAACAATGGAACCTGGAAATGATGGGCATATTGTAAATTGCCAAGGGCATGAAATACTGTTTGAAAGGCGAAATATTTTCAAATGCAATACATGTCATGCAATATGGGAGGCATGTAATAGATCAATAACCACAATTTAAATATCGCTATTCTGAATACATAACCTTGAAACAAATGATATAAAGTTATATCTTGTATTCTTCGTACTTGTGTCAGAAGGCTGATATCTGTAAAGAAAATGTTTATAAAATGTTGTGCTTCGGAACCCTTTGCAGCCTGTGATGACCTTTATTCTACAAATGAAGCTGCTCTGCTGTGAACTGACTGATAGATGTTATTATTTCAGCAAAGTGCCCAAACACCCTGCGGCCACAGCCAGTACATTAACACAAGTTAATGAAAAACACGAGGCAGCGCCTCAACTTTTCCTCTACACATGTTCCCGCCCATTTCAAGAGTCGTACACAAGGTGTTTACATTTCTACCTTTGTGGAAAGAGAAAATATTTGAAATATCAAGACTCCTTTTACATATGAAGAGTATTTTTGATGTATAAATAATACTACATAATGCATATATACATATAAACTACATAATATTACATACTACATAAATGATTAACAAAGAATCTTCTACACATCTTTAATACACACATACACACAAACACACACACACACACACACACACACACACACGCGTGTATATATACCGTTTATGTACTGTATATATCTGTATGCATATTTGCATATGTAAAATATGTCTTGTAATTTAGCATCATAAATACTATATACATGTATATGTATATACTGTATATATAATGATATAAGGGAGATTTATATATTTACAGTCATGTCAGTCTGCAGTTTTTTATACAAATTTTCAAACTTTTTGCGATAGTGCAAATTTCTGCTTATATTAAAATGGTAAAATCCAGACAAGGAAAGGAGCCTGCAACAAAAAAAAATCTGATGAAATCTGCAATTTAGATTTTTCAGAACTCTGTAAGCTGTCCCAAAGGTCTGAGTGCCTCTGCATCTTATTATCGCCGCCTGCATTTAATTAACAACTTGACAATGCACGGCAGCGATGTGGGTCAGCAGCACTCGGTCTGAGCCCGGCGTTTGGCGGCAGAACTGATGAGCTCAGGTGGAATGTGGACGGAGGGCGTTCGGACACGCAGCTCACCGGCCCCGACCGGCCCCCCTGATTAATGCACTCATCGGTTCTTTTCCTGTTTGTTTTAACGACAAGGAGGCTCCTCCCGGGGATTGGATGACTTTTTGCAAATACTGCTGATGCATCTGCTCACAGATCCGTCACTTTTTCCTCCTCCTCTCGTTAGAGGAGTTTTACCATAAAGCCAGAGTCTTCCTCTCTGTCATAGCAGGAGCAGAGTGGGAATCCCCCGTTCCGGCGGAGGAGACGAGGGGCATTATGCTTTCTACAGCTAAACTGACTTTTGTGCCTGCATCAGCAAATCTATCCCCAACCACCAACATAAAGAACATTTAAAAAGCTCAAATGTCCAAAGTATATTTTTTTAAATTGCACCTTCGTTGACTTTTGGACCCTTAATTAAAATCTATATCTATTCTATAAATGACATTTTTACTTATTTTTTACGAGAGTCCGGTATTTTAAAATACGCAGTATTGTATTTAACGGCGTATAGCTCTCCATTTTTCACAATACATTTCTGCGTGATGGATGATGGTCACTCAGACAACGTGGGAAGGTGTGAGATCTGAAGCGTTTGCAAACCAATCAGTGTGATTGATGATCAGTGTTGACAAATGTACTCAGCCGCCTATTAATAGTGTAACTTCCCATTAGACGGTGATGTGTCGCCTCTGGCACCTTTTTAGTTGGATTTCATCAAACTCCTGTGTGTGTGTGTGTGTGTGTGTGTGCGTGTATGTGTGTGTGTGTGTGCCTGCGTGTGTGTGTGTGTGTGTGTGTGTGTCCGAGAGAGAGAGAAAATGACTGCGCTGAAAAAGGGATTTATCTGCGTATCTGGGCGTGACCGTGCATTAAAAACGAAGCCTTTATTGAGTGTTGCCAAACTCCTAAACACATCTCAACACCCCGTCCTTCCTGCTCATCCGGGCCTCACGGATCACAGCAAGAGCGCCGCACGCACGCACGCACGCACGCACGCACGCACGCACGCACGCACGCACGCACGCACGCACGCACGCACGCACACACACATTGCTGCCCCACGCCGCGCTGCCCTTGAGCGCTACGCTCTGTCCCTGTATCTCACTTCACTCCCTGTGGAACGTCTTGTGGTGAGCACATCCTGGCCGTCCGCCGGCGTCTAATGATGGATCTGTGTGCTATCAGTGGCGTGCTCCGGGCCCTACAAAGTAAAGCCCCATGCGCTTATTCAGCACCCGGGTATCTCGACTGTGATCAATGGCCGGCCGTCAGGACAGCCAGCGGAGCGCCGATTCCCCATCCCCAGCCCCGTCTGGGATTTCGACGCCGTATAACTGCCCACTCGACACGGCGGGCTCACGAGCAATACGCCGGCGGCGGAGGGACGGGATCCACGGCGAGCGCCGAGCTCCGAATGCCAATCTGCCCGGTGTGCAGGGGATCAGTGGAGAGCAGGGCCGAGGAACAGACGGAGAGAGAGAGAGGGAGAGAGACAGAACGTGGGTTTGGACAGATGGACGTATCATTTCAAAGTATAATTAGTTTGCACAACTCACATTTATTTTGTGATGACTGCATCTGCTTTCATTGGGGTTCCCACTTCAAGAACCCCAAAAGCAACGCACTCTGCAGGATTCAGTGGAGCCAGTATAAAAACTTAGAAGGATCAAATTTCCCCAAATTTCCCAAACTTCTTTTCATGATGAATCCTGTCTCTTTGGTCTTGAAGTTGTGTGATTTGAAATGCAGTGAAATGTATTCACCGCATTTCATTAAAGGTCTGGACTCAAAGGGAGAACAGGTTTAATGTGTTCTCCACTGAACACCTACTAATGAGGGAGCACACTGGACACATAATATGGTACTGTGGTGATTACCATGGTAACCATAGACCACTGTAGAACAAAATGGACGCAGCGTCCGCGACGTCACCCGGGCGTTTGAAGCCTGGAGTTTGGCTTTACGCTCACCGCCACCTTCGCAGGAAACGAAGACAGAATTATCTGAATTTGGGCAGTTGGGGGCGGGACCAGGGGGAAGGACGAGACACGCCCACCTTGCCCTAACGAGAACGAGTCAATCAAGGCAACCACGCCCACAAATATAACCCCCTTTACACCTTAATATCCTCTGAACAACAATAAACAATAGATTTAAAAATCCCAACCCAGACCTCCGTTAAAAGAAGTTAAAAAAAGTCTAAAAGTAGTAAATCAGAAATACCAGGCACGCTGGTGGTGGTCGTAGTGTTTCCTTAAATCAGACCTTTAAGTTTGATTTCAAACCTGGGAAGCTTCCTAGCTCTGAAGGCGGAAGGTCCCGAGTTCCAATTTCCAAATACGACGACAGAGAACGCTGAGTGGCTCAATTTGGACTTGCTGTGGTGCCTGTCGCCCCTGGCTCTGCTCCGCCCTCGCCGGACCCCTGGTGGCGGTCAGGCGTCCTTCAAGGGGAGGGGCGGCGCAGCGGTCATGCATCTGAATAAAGACCTGCTCGACCATTTAAAGGATTGTATTTCTCCAGGACAGGATGGCGCAGGCTTTGTAATAGTGCGACTCGGTTCGTAGTTCTTAAGCCGTTTGCGATTTGTCTTTAGGAAAGTACCATGCGTGTGAAAAAAACATTTCCTTTCTCACATACATGCAAATGTCCAAACGTCCAAAGTGAAGAAATTAGCTCTATCGTATTATCCCGGAATGACAGCCGAGTTGCCTTACCTCACAACCGTCACAGTTTTAGCAGCAGGAACGCAGCGCTCAGCCGGGCTGTCGGGGTTTCGTCGCCGTGGTTTAAAAGGACTGCCCTCGTTAGCGTTTCCGTCGACCGGGGTTCATCGGCTGAAGCGCTGCTCATTTGCTCGAATATTTGTTCCCAGGGAGAGAACAGCAAGCTGATCAAAAGCTCTGATGGGTTTTTTTGTTGTTTTTTTCTTCATTTTGACCCCGGAGGCAGAGGATCAGAGCCAGCGCAGACCTTTCCCGTCCAACACACACATTATTCATCTCAAGTGGGAGGTCATGAGAGCGGCACACACAACACAATGCGTTCGTTTAGCTGCAGCGTGGGCTGCAGTTCTGGCTGATGATCTTGCTGTTTTGTGCAAATTCGATAAAACAGAAAATGTATGAACCGTGCAGAAGAAGACGTCGGACAGATTCAGCAAAGCAAATACCGGTTTGAGATCATGTGACAGTGAGCGGACACTGCCCGGTCAGGAGGTTAATGCTCCGCCCTCACATGCTTCCCTGGCACGATGAAACCTCCAATTATCTCTTAGTTCAAGATAGATGCTGCTTAATACAGTAAACCGCCAGTTTAATAATACTGATAAAAATGACTTGAAATGTTATACCCGTATCCATGTTACAATTTTATTTATTTATTTAAATGACAATTTTTTTTAATGCATTTTGCGTTTTTTGCATATGGAATAATAATGATGATAAAGTGTATTCATCACGCTTTTTAAATCAAAGTCACAAAGAATTATTAACCTCTGATAATAAAAAGGAGAGGCACAACGAGTGCATGTGCACATAAAATAAATAAACATAGTTTGTTGGTAAAACAGTCAGAACAGAAAATGAAATACAAAATACAAAGAACTTGTAGAACCTTCCTATCAAATATGAAATATGCTCTCGATATGCTTCCCCAAAAAACACCCTGATCGGTGTGCGTCCAGCCACACCCGGAGATAGGTTGGGTCACAATGAGTCCGTATGAACCCCGTGAGGAACCGCAGCACAAAGTTCTTCTCGCCCAAAACGCATCCGGCGCAGGAAGGACGCGGCTCTTAAAATCAAATAGATTTGCTTGCGGGAAGTGGAGCTGCAAGGGGCCTTCCCTCTTTAAGACCTCGGAGCCGCCCGAGGGCTCGTAAAGCAGGCGGCAAAGAAAGCCCGGAGCAGAAGGAACTTTTCTCCCTCAATAAAAACACATTTTATGGTGTGCGTTTGTGTTTTGAATATCCAGTGTGAATTTAGACGATGTGAGTCCTGCTGACCACGTTCCTATCCCAGTCATTCATGCTGCAGCGGAAGAGAAGAGATTTTAGGGATTCAGAAATGTTACTATGCAACTTGATTGTACCTTCCAAAATTATCAAAAAGGGTGCAGTCAGATTACATTGAAAGGTAGCAGGTTACTGAATTAAAACTTCATTTATAAATAGGATTACCAAAAATGAGTCATCTAATCTGATTACTTTTAGATGACTTTTTTATTGCTTTGGTTTCTTGCAATTGCTAATTTCATCGTGTACACTCAATGAACCAAAAAATAATAAAGCCAAAAACAGAACCCAATTTGAATTGACAATAGTATTATAGAGCACCAACACTCTTAATTAATCTCAATAAATCCTTCATGACAATAAGAACATTTAAAACAATGACATCAAGAGATGCATTAAAAGCAATCAAATAATCCTTAAAATATAACTATAAAACCATTTTTAGTAAATACAATCTTGCCTGATTAGTTTTATTCTTTTGTAATCACATTACATAATAATAATAATAATAATGATAATAATGATAATAATAACAATGATAATAACAATGATAATAATAATAATAATAACAATAATAATAATAATAATAATAATAATAATAATAATGCTGATTACAAGTCAACTCTTACTATAATAGAAACCATCCAGACTCATTCATTCATGGGCTGGTGAGACGCTCGATGGCCGAAGCACTTTTCTCCTAATGTCGGGACCGAAGCGGAGCTACTGGCGTTAAACTCTTGTGAGAAAACCTCTCTCTTTTGAGAAAGCTCTTCGGAGGAAAAGCTCTTTTGATGAATGCCCTTTGATGGAAGCGGCTCTCTGATACTGTCACCTTTGAGGGAATCTCCTCCTCGTCTTCTGAAACTCTTCTCTTTGGAGAAGTTGACGCCTCATTACTGAGACTCTAATGACCGGGAGTCAGCGACTCGACCGGGCACAACGTTCAAACCAGAGTTTAATCAACATTAACCCTGTGCACAATACATGTACAGCGGAGGCTCATACAGTAGCTCATCAGCTAAAATGCAAAAGAAAAGTCCTGCAAACTGCAGTTCAGCTCGTGGCCACCAGGTGCTGCTTCAGGAAACACTCAGACGCTTTATTCTATTGAGTGGAAGTCAATAGAATAAAGAAGAAACTTCTCATCGGAAATACAGAGCCAACTTTCTCAACTGTCTTTAAACATTTCTTTATGGTCTCAATGTTTAGAACATTTAAAAAAAATAAACTTGAAAAATGATGAAACATTTGAAGATGAGATTTTTATTACATTTTGAAAAATGTTCTTCCATAAAAAGGTTATCAAGGCTTAAAGAGGGGGATATTTGGGGGCTTTGTGGTGGTTTCAGTCACTGTATTTCTAACAAGTTTAATACTAGTTTGGCATAAAGTAAATTTGACTCTCCAATCGAAAAGGGAGGAATGGTGGAAGGAGTGGAGACAATACGATGATGGGGCTGTCAACACCAGACATACTCGGTCTGTAATTAGATCCAATATGTTTGTCTTGCTGCCACAGCTCTCTATTTATATTTAAATGATTCTCTCAGACTGAAGTTGTCTCAGGATGCATCACATAAAATGGGCGACAAATGACTTCTAGTCAGATTTGCCCCCAGTCACTGGACATTTCCCTCAGACTCGGTGTCGTTGCAATGCAGGTGCTCACGGCCCCATGGCAACCCTGCGCTAGTAAGTAAAAACACAAATACCAACACAATTCCACTAGCTCGTCGCTGCGGACGGCGCCACGGCTCTTTTCTCCAACAATTTATATTTCAGCAGAGCAAGAGGTGGAAACGATGGGTGTCACAGTTGAAATAACCAATTCCTCCGTTTCTGATCGCCAACTGGCGGTGCCTCCAAAGGTCATGACATCCAAAGCAATTTTACTACTTATCCACCCCACAGGTGTCTATACAGTCTATACAGGGATAACTGCTCAGCTCGTCTGCCTTGGACCATTTGGGACGGGTCAGGAGGAGGATCTCGTTTGACCATTTTCTAAAAGCTATTTCCCCTTTAATCAAATGGGCGCCTCCTCTCCAATCTCAGCTGTTGAGCAAGGCAGGTTGCCAATTATTTGTTCATGCGGTCACGTCGGTAGACTGTTTTAAGGGTGTGTGGTGTGGGGATGCTGCGGTTTAAGCAGCCACACCTGACCAGGGTCGCAGTAATTGGGCGCCCAGGATCAGTGTAGCTGCATACGTGCTGATCGTTGGTCTAACGGGCAACAGGTACAACCCCCATCCCCACACACCCTCAGGAGCAGATGGAGACATGTCATGACAGGGCTCCTCTCCTGTGGGGGTGAGTGAGTGTGGGGATGGGGGTTTTGCAGCTACACTGATCCTGGGCGCCCAATTACTGTACCTGGACCCAGGTCAGGTGGGGCTGCTCAAACCACACCACAGGGTGTTCCCCTCTAAGACACTAGTGAAGGCAAAACCATCAAAAGGGAAATAATGGGTAAATAAATGTGGAAGCGCTCCTGTGGCGGTCCATGTTTTCCCAGTGGGCCATGAGCTCCACGCCCTGCGGTTGGTTGATTGCTTCATTGTGTACGCGGAAACCAACTGCTCCCTTGGGGACGAGAAACCTTTTTTAAATGAAAATGAATTGAGGTCATGATGAAGAATACATATAATCAATACAATTATCTGCATTATCTTCCAGTCTTTTCTTTACTTTTTCCACTTCATATTTGATTGTAGATATTATCCATATTACAATTCTTTTGTGTGTTTCATTCAGCTCAATCAGAGTTTCATTAAAAAAAAGGTATACTTAGTCTTTTATACAAGTAGAAACTCCTTATGGACGACATCTGTTATTTCCTAGTTTAGTGATTTGATGTTGGTCTGTGACGTCATTGTTTATTCCCTCATGGATCATCGTATCTACGCCAAATGATCAATCAGTGACAGGGCTCTTTTAATTGCAAATTGCCGTCTCTGATGTGTCGGTGACATTGGTGGTTCTGTCAGAAACGTGAACATAACCATTCTTTTTGGATAAATCAGTCAGGAGCACCGTAGCCTGGACCCCCCTTTTTTCTTTTTTTTTCAGTGTACTAATTCAATTTCAACGCAGAGATTTCGCCCAAGTCACCCCAAGGACATCTGGGAAGGTTGTCGTCGCGGAAAGTGTGTGTTAATCCTTCATTCCCAAAAGGGTCGGAGGATCCCTTATTTTACCGAACTGAGCCGGTTCGTTTGGTCAGGCTGAACTGAGCCCCTCCCTGACTTGAGCCGCTGAAGGTCAATAACTTCCAAAGGGGTCAATGGAGGAATCCGTAGCCCCCCATAAAGACACCGAAGTTAACCGTGGCTGCTTCCGGATCCGAAATAATTTTCACCTGTGATGACGCAGGGGCTGCCGTGCTTGCGAGCCTCGGTGAAAGATTATCGGCTGTACCGTCGCAGCCCGCCGCCCAGGAACCTGCGAGCCGGTCGCCGGGGCGCGGATGGAGCCCGGAGGGAGGCCGTCCGAGCTCAGTGCGCGAGTGTGACCAAAACAAGGCGTCTCTTCCCCCGCACTTCACACGTCGCTTCCCCCGGTGGCATTTGGCGTCGGCGCTGCTTGGCTTCTCGCGTCTCCAAAGCTGACACAAAATAAATGAAGACACAAAAAAAATGCGCCGTCCGGAGTCGGGAGGGCGTCGGCTGAGGTGGGGTGGGGGGGAACCGCCGGGGTGTAAAATTGCCGGCGTGCTGTTGTTTTTCGGCGTCGGGGCGGGCGGCTCCCCCCGCCGCGCCTCCTACTTTCCCTTTCGCCGCATAACTTTGATGACTTTGGACTAGGAAGCGGATCGCGATGAGAGGAAAATAAATAAACAGACGCGGAGCTGCTCTGTATGCCCGGTGGCGTGGCCGCGCCTCCCCGGCCAGAACGCTGTGGCGGCAGAAACATTCATTTTGGGTTCTCGCCTCTCGGAAGGCGCCCTGTGGGAGGCTTCACGCGGTTCAATAGGCTAATATGCACGCTCTAATTTCTCCTTGGTCGTCCGGCGGCGCCTCCCCGGCTCTCATTACCGGCAATCAGACACAGGGAGGCTAATTGCCTCCATGCGGTTGGATGGATGAGATACGTGAGAGGAGGAGACTGACGGCCGGCGGGAGGCGGCGGCGCGGGGCCCGACGGCGCGGGGCCCGAGCCGGCGTCCGGGCGAGAGGACAGACGCGGCGCAGAAGGCGACGCCGCACGTGTGCTCGTCAGCGCCACGCCCGGGGTCTGTTATTAGAAGCCCGGAGAGAAGCATTCTGACTCTTCTCAGCGGCACGCAGCGTTCAGGCACTTTGATTTTATTTCTTTTTTGTTTTTGTTTTTTTCCTCTCTCTTCACTAAGTGGTGTTGCCTCACTAATTAGTTTTATCTGAAAATGTAGGCCCGGAGCTGGTAATTAGTGACATGTTTGTGCTTCCGTGTCTTTTGCATTTTGTGTGGATTAGAAACCATATCCAGTTAATTAAAAAAAACATGTGCTCGTGTTTGACAGGAGAAGACCTTGAGGAAGGAAGGAACGCCGCCCGAAGTTTTCTCTTTGCCGTCATGCGTGCGACGATCACTTTTGCCCTCGCGGTTTGGACCATGTGACCAGGGTTTTAACCGCGAAGCCAGTGCCTGCCCGGCGCTCCGACTCTCCGCTCGTGAACCCCACAATATTGCGGCGTACGTTTCTGTGCTCTCCGCCGGGCCCCGGTCCCTGTCTGGGTCTGACAATGGGGCAGACGCCTTCCCCTGAATCCTCGGGGCGTTGTTTGTCGGCCCTGCCGGGGAGAAGAGAAAAACCCTTTGTGCCCGGAGCGAAAAAGGAGGGGAAGCGCGAGCGGAGCCCCCCGTCCGACGGGCGGCGGCTGCCACCGGCTGCCCTGCGGTGAGGCAAGGTTATTCAGATGAAAGATTTTTGCGGAGATTAGGGAGCCCTGCCCGAGCCGGCGGACGTCCACCACGCCGCACTGCGTGATTTATGGGAGTCGTGATATCAGCGGTCGCGGCATGAATAAACCATGTGGTCAGAATTAAAGGCTGTTAAACGGTGCAAAGCGCCTTCCCAGGTGTCTCCACTGGCGACTGGAGACGGCACGGTCGCACAAGTTTTACTGTGCGCTGTTTCACGAGGCGGTTCGGTGCCGCTCTGCAGTGGCTTCTCAAAGGCCACTTTCCAAAATATTGCGGCAGTTAGATTTAATAATACGGCCTGTGTATTTTATGGTCCCCTGGAATTTTATGTACTTTTAGCCATCAGGTATCTGGTGTATGTCTTGCATGCTGATAACAGCTGGTGGCAGATTAAATCTACATCTAGAAAAAGATCTTTACATTTTAATTGTGATTTTTTTTGAGGGATACTTTTTGGGACAGTACTTGCATATTATTTGTCCTTATTCCGTCTTTGTCCCATCGTGTCAACAGCAGAATTATGAATCCAGTCATTCTGACCTTATTTGATCTACGTTCAGCTTTTATGAGCGTCAGAAATCAGTAGGATATGGCTTCTGTTCTGTCACTCTACTTTGCTCCTGCCCTTTAACAGACTGTTAATATATATATATATATATATATATATATATATATATATATATATATATATATATATATATAGAGGGCTGCAGCCCGGGGGAAGACATTTTTACGATGCAGCGCACCGCGACCCCTCTAATTAGGCCTGCTTCTTAATGACTCACCAGCGGCGGCCGGCGATGGACGGTAGCAGGGCTCCTCTACTTGCTTCATGCAACACCTCTAACCTTTGGAGCGTTTCAAGTCGAACTGCATCACAAATCTTTCAGCAGTTATTACACACAGAACAAAGACGCCCAAATAAGTGTTCTGGTACAATCGCACTCGCGGACCGGCTTAAAACATCCTGTAGGTACGGCACACAAAGCTGCCATCAGCGATCAAGCATTCGTTCCATTCTGTCCCAGACAAGATTGCAAAAGCGAGCTGCGTTTCCATTGAACCATTTACTGTTATGCGGATGTTAATGAACAGTAGGAAACTCGGTTTGCTGCTACCAGAGCACGTGGAGGGCTAAGATGAGTCTGAATTGCAAGTGGGATGCTCCGAAATGGGCCGAGCTCCTGTTGCCAGCCAGTCATGCCGGCTGAGCATCATTCATGGGGGAGCGCAGATGCCTCTGACCCAGGGGACTGGGTGGTTAATTGCATTGCGCTTTAATAAGTCACACCCAGACGACACATGGCCTTAATCATGCAGATGTCTCTGCTGACTGGTGCTAGGAGGGACAGAGGTGTCTCTCCGTCTGGGATGAAAATGCTCCTGCAGACTTGTGCATAGCCCTCCCATTTTTCCCAGGATTCTCCCGCCTTCCATCGACCCCTCTTTCCCGCTGTCCTCCCAGGTTTTTATTCTGCGATCCACATGCAGCGATCCGCTGTGTGTCCCCGTTTTGCCAAACAAAATGGGTGTGTTTTTATTGTGAATGTATTTAATGTAATCGGATGAAACAAGAACAAAAAAAACAACGCGCGCAGCGGCTGCTCCGAAGTGAATGTCCAATAGCGGCCGGAAGGGTGTCGGTGTTTCAGCCGTCGACCAGCGTCCATGACTTAGCTTTCCCGTGGGAGGAAAGTGGCTGCAAACAGGAGGGAGATTCATTTGCAGTGAAGGAGTCTTTTCGGGAGCCTTTTGTTTGCTGTTAAGTAAAGACACTTGAAGGGGGGAAACAAGCTGTTCCCGGTGGGCATTAAGCAGGCCGAGGGAGACGTATGGGAAAGCCTTAATAACCACCATATTGATCTGACTTGTATCTCATTGTTCTGTGTTTACGCGCTCTGCGTTGGTGATGAGCGACGAGCAGCCGGTCGCCGCAGCCCGCGCTCCGGTCCAACCCTCTGGCAAAAGCAATTTCACTTTGTCTTTTCAAAGAAAACGGATGTCAAAACATGTGGGAGGATTTGTATGGATGAAGCAACACAGGAGAGTTGTTCAGCTTTCATCCACCTCTATAACTATCTATCTATCTATCTATCTATCTATCTGTCTGTCTGTCTATCTATCTATCTATCTATCTATCTATCTATCTATCTATCTATCTATCTATCTATCTATCTATCTATCTATCTATCTATCTATCTATCTATCTATCTATCTATCTGTCTGTCTGTCTGTCTGTCTGTCTGTCTATCTATCTATCTATCTATCTATCTATCTATCTATCTATCTATCTATCTATCTATCTATCTATCTATCTATCTGTCTGTCTGTCTGTCTGTCTGTCTGTCTGTCTGTCTGTCTGTCTGTCTGTCTGTCTGTCTGTCTGTCTGTCTGTCTGTCTATCTATCTGTCTGTCTATCTGTCTGTCTGTCTGTCTATCTGTCTGTCAGAACAAAACAACAAAACATGTGGGAACTTGAACCTTGTAAATAAACAATAGATCTTTATTTTTTCTGATCATGAAAATCTGACCGTGCTGGGATTGTGCTTGTGAGATATCATTGGAAAATATATCTTCAACCTTCTTACTGAGAAAAAATGGTTAACTTTGCACAGAGAGCAGCACATTTGTCATGCTCTGAAAGAAATGAAAAAACATTTTCATACAACGTTTTTTCATTCCTTCTGAATAGAAGAAATAGAGTAGAATATTATTCTATACTATGTATTTTTTTTCCTCATCGTTTGTATGTGAACATTGCTTTGAGCAGCTCGAGACGAATCATTTTCGACCAATAATTCAAGAGAAATGTATGTGTGTATCTATACAGATGATAGATACAGGCAAATGGATTTACACAGAGATACGTGGTGAAAGAAAGCCTAATTATCTTAGCATAATTAAATTTTTCTCATTAAATCAATTTGTTATTGTTGCTATAACAAGCCTTGTGATGAGACCCCTGCTCTGCAGACGCATTTCATTAACAGGCGCTCAACGGAGCCTCTAATGATCTTACCGGCCGAGGATAAGGAGGGGCAGTTCAACGCTGTGGGGCCAATTCACGAAGAATGGACTACGGCCGCTGATAACACCATGAATTGCGCGTCACTTGTAATCGCCATCAGCCCCGTCTCAAGGTCCGACTCACGAAAAAATATTGCACTCATGATATGACAGCGCAAACACAACAATAACGTTTTGCAGCTGAGTGCAATTTACCCTTGTTTTGTGTCGCAATTATCAACGTAGTAGGCAGGACAATGGCAAAGAGAAAGAGAAAAATGGTTATCGATGGCTCCGCGGACGCGGCACGGGATGCACAGCGCTTTTATTGTTTCATTCAATTCAGGAAACGGAGGAAAATAAACACATTTAAAATAAAAACACTGTTTTTACTTGTTTTGTTTGGAAAACGATGAACGGGGAAAGCCCAAATGCGCAGTGGAGAGGGAGCGCTCTCCGTGGAGAGCGCTCCCTCTCCACTGCGCATTTGGGTACGGGTGGGGGGATTGGGGGGGGGGGGTGGCGTATCTGGATTTGAAGCAGAGGACAAATGCGCCGCAGTTACCACCAACTCTCTGTAGACACTAATAACTTCCCTCTATCTGCGTGTGGCTATTAGTACCGGGCTTTGTCAGTTGGTCTTTTTTTAATTTGCATAGACAGGTGCCGATTTTGAACCAAATGTATGGATAATATTCAATTGAATTGTATTATTTGCACAGGTTGAGCGGCCGCTCCAGCCGCGCAATCCTTTTGTGAATTCACCCGAGTTTTCCTGGCCACGAGAGCCCGGCGCCGTCACACTCCACGGGGCCTAAGTGACAGTTTTACATTAGAGGAAAACACGATGAATTATTTATTCGGCCAAGAATAAAAACAACCCAGTGTCTCTTTTTGTTGTGCTCCGGTTTACATCTCAACTGGCAACACGCAGGAACACACCAAAGGTGGCCAAACCAAAGGTTCTCCAACCTGCCCCCTGACCTTCCAGATGAATAATTAAGCCTTGTTAAAAGAATAATAAAAAACAGAGGCAGTGTTTTGGCCAGAGCTAGATTAGCAGGGCGGTAACGCTGTTGTGCAGTCCATTAATGAGCAGAAATCACTTCTGTGATGACAATCACGCTGAATTGTTGACAAGCCTCTTACGGTGTTTGGGGTGTGAGGGGAGTTCATCACGCTCGCTCCTCTTCAGTTAATGCAGGCTTTTATTCCAGTGAGGAGGTTGCTGGGTCACCCAAAACGAGGAAGGGAAGGATGGTGGAAAATAGAAAAGACACTGTGAGCTGGATGTGGCGGCTCCATGAGTATGTTTGGCCCTTTCAGCAGCAGCCTTTGTGAACTATAACCCAGCTGAGATTCTGGATCCCATAAGAAATGCATGAGTGCATGCATGTGAGAGCGGCTGAGCTGGAGAGAGTGTGTGTGTGCCTGCCTGCGTGCGTGCGTGCGTGCGTGCGTGCGTGTGTGTGTGTGTCTTCCGTATGTCATCATAAGCTCATTATTTTTCCTCCCTGACAGATCTGCAACCCATCGCCGCCTCTCTCAGTGAGCCAGCGCATGTGTTTGAGCACAGCGGCCCTTCTGTCGCCGTGCGCCTGCAGATCCCCCCAGCATCCATAAAGAAAGCCCCGGAACTACAACCCGCAACATTAGGTGAGCTTAAGGCCGAGTGCCTCCGGCTATTATCTGTCACTGCCTTTCACTTCTAGGGTTGCATAACGCTTACATTGCTCCCAGACTTCAACACGTTTTGAAAGCCTCTCGTCGCCTTAATCACTTAACCTCTCTGCTTGTTGGGGATAATTGCAACTTTATCAACTTTTGACTTTGTGTTTTGGGCTTGGGACCAAGGACCCGGCGAGGGTTTACCGTGCTGCGGAGCCCGTTACTGAAACGGTCGAAGGTGGCCGTCAAACCACAGGAGCCACAAGTGCTTCCCGGTCGATCAGACGGCGTCCCTGGTCCGCTCGGCGGGATCATTATCGGCGTGGGAGTTTAAATACGAGCGCGCCGCCACGGCGGACGGCGCCCGCGTCCCTTAATTAATCATCCTACGACGGAATCTCTGAACTGCTACTTAGGGTGAGTGAAGGCCTGATTGATTCGCCTTCACACGCCGATGAACTGCACGCTCCTCTCAAAGCAGGAGATTAGGCCGAACACGTGAATGACCGTGTTATTGGATACAGCCACTCAGAAATATTGGACACGACCCCCGAGGTGATACAACGAGGAGTACATGCATGACACCTGCAGCAGCAAGGCACCTGCCAGGCTGCCCCTGCTGTGACCAATGAGGCCGGGAGGAGCAGGAAGGAGGTGGCGCTGGGAGGTGTTTGGGAGTTTGGTCACACTCGATAAAGACACAGGTTTAAAGTGCACCGTCACGCCCCGATACGCAGATAAATCCCCTTTTCAGCGCAGTCATTTTCTCGTTCTCTCTCACACACACACACACACACACACACACACACACACACACACACACACACACACACACACACACACACACACACACACACACGCACACACACACACACACACACACACACCAGACAGCAAACCAACAGGGATTCTTTCATCTTTTCTGGTTTGGATGATAGGAAGGAATGTCATGAGTCAGGTTTGCGTGTATTAAGTGTAATGTGTGTGTTGTGATAACTCAAAAATGCACATTGATCTCTCCTGTTGCTCCATTATGTTCAGTAATTATGGCCAGAATGAGATTTGCCCACAGTATGAAATGCTGACAATGGTATTTTGGCTATTGCAGTAAAATGATCAAACATGTGAAATTCATTTTGTATCGCTTCATAAATCCCTCATCGTCGACCGCGAACTGCACGGTCAACGTGAAACATCCATCACTGTCACGTCACATTCATTACTCCCACTCTTCATCTTCTGTTCATCTAATGTAGTGACATCAGAACAGAATGACTCTATATCTATCCGTCTATCTGTCTGTCTGTCTATCTATCTATCTATCTATCTGTCCGTCTATCCATCTATCTATCTGTCAGGGTAAGCGATGGGGGTCCTTGGTGCTCCCCTGCCCCTGGCCCAGACCTTGCTTCTCATCCTGGGCTGCAGCACCACAGGCTGGAGCCTCAACCCAGACGACCCCAACGTGTGCAGCCACTGGGAGAGGTGGGTGGTTTGTCTTCAGCGCTCAAATCCTCTTTCAACCTTCATTCTGACTTTTCCTGGACTTATTGACTAACTTCAAGGTCCTTTCACAGCGGCTTTATGACAATCAGGGCCTAGAGTCCCCGCGTCCACCTTTCTCTGGATTCTCTTCTTGTACAGTACTTGCCGCGGTCCACGACAGTTGGACTTTTATTTCCCTAAAACCCGTCAAATCAAAAGGAGCCGTTCCTATTTTTCTTTTAGATAAATATTAGAGTCATCAGATTTTCTTTTTTTTTGCTGTTGTCTCCAAGTGTGGAACATCAAAGCCAGCGCGTATACACATTACAGTCATGGTGTTCATTTGGAGTCACCATGTTCCGGCGTTCGCCTGCACTCAAGTTCCAGCCCCACTAACCTTGGGTTGGAGCCGCTACATAAAGGTTTCAGACTTCACTTGAATGTTTTAACCGCTTTAAGTCTCGGGCCTGACTCCGCCTCAACCCCGCAAAACCCGGTCGGCGCTCGGTCTCACCTTAGCTGGCTCTGTAAAGCAAAACCGCCGGCCCCCTGTGCCTGTCATGTCCATGCAGGCTGACCGGCTGCAGAGATCACACCTCACATACGGTGATATTGATGGCTCAGAAGTGGGGGGAGAAACAGTTCCGAGGCAGTCGGCCCCGAGAATTGATCAGGGTGTTGTCTCATCCTAATCAATCTCCACCGCCGTGTAGCCTGAATAATTATTAGTTGTTCTGGCCAATGTCACTTATGAGAAATAAGCTGCGATAAATGCTGTCCCCAATGCAGAGGGGAGGAGAGACAGCACAAGATGTATTGTCTGTAGTATTGCCTGGCTGGACGGAGGGTACTGAGAGATACGCCTTTTGGCACTGAAACAACCCACCCACCCCCACCCCACCCCACCCGACAAGGATGTCCCCGTGACTCCGCCTTGAAATTGGAATTTTCATCATTAGCACAAAGTCCTCTGATGTCCCGCAGCGAAACAGCTCTTGGCTACAAACACCGGCGTAAATCACAGAACAGTCCCTCGATAAGTCTTTTATTTGCATTTAAAATTTGCTATGACGCTGATTTTAGCCAAATAGGTGGATGAAATATGTCCCAGGTTATGTAATCTACTTAAAGTATGAAAAAATACACTTTAGCACAACACTGCAAAAGATCTATGTCCAAAAAAACACCCAAATAAAAAAAAAACTTCGGCTGAGCACAACCTCTAACGGTGATCATTTTACAAGGTAAAGCTTATTAAACAAGAAAATAAATGTAATAGATATGATTAGAAATAGTCCACGAAACATGGTATTAGAAAGTCGTGAAAAAAAAAAAAAAGTATTTTCTGTGACATCAAATGAAATGACACATGAAATGTTTCATTAAAATCATCAAGTCATTTATGTCCGAATAATCTTCCACACCCCGGCCCGGTTCTCCAACCGTCGGTTTATCTCAAGCCCACGACTGCGTCACCATGCGGTGTTTTTATGTCTTTGTAGCTACGCTGTGACGGTGCAGGAGTCCTACGCCCATCCCTTTGACCAGATCTACTACACCAGATGCACCGATATCCTCAACTGGTTTAAATGCACCAGGCACAGGTAGAGAGCACCGCCCCGTGGAACTCCTTTCACATGCAGTAGATGTCTGTGTTTCCTCCTGTAAATGTAGCTCATGCATTTCTAACCAGCGGCACGTTGTGATGCCTCTGTAACTGTTTGAATCTGGGTTTTAATTTCGGCCTGAAGTCAGTCCAGTGGCTTCGATTCCCGCCCAGGCCGTGGTGACCCGATCAGCGGGCTTCTTGAGGTGGCAGAGCCTATTTGCAGGAGTGGTTTCATTTCACACTGAGAGGGCGTGGCCTCACTTTTTTGCCAAGTACAGATCTCGTAGGAATTTGAACTTTGTTGCTTTGTTCAGACAGAAATGGGCCTGTGGAATCCATGGAGCGCAGCAGGGTGCAGATGAAACCCCCCCGGACTCGGCATTGTGTGTTTGTGTCCTACCTGCTTTTTGAAACTTGCCAATTTCAGTGAGATATGACAGGTGGCGCAGCCTATTTGCAGCAGCTGTATGGTTGCCTGCTCTGCACAAAAGGGCCTCCTCTCAATCTGAAATCCGTCTCTGTCGCTCTGTGTTCAAGGATCAGCTACAAGACGGCGTACCGGCGGGGAGTGAGGACCATGTATCGGCGCCGCTCGCAGTGTTGCCCTGGTTACTTTGAGAGCGGAGACTTGTGTGTCCGTGAGTATCCTGGATCTCCTGATTTGCCCCTTTTATGTCTCCTCTTGCACAAGGCTAAACATCCGGGGGCCACCAGGGGTGGCTGCGCGTCCTACATCACCACGTGTTTCCCTTTATAAAGGCGATATGGGATTATTAGGGAGAAGGACACACGTGTGCATCGTCTGGTAAAGGAGTCGCAGTACATTTATTTTTTATTTATTCTTTATTAAATTGGAAAACATTTTCAATGATAATATGAGATAGATAGATAAGACAGATAGATCAAACAAAATAGATCAGTGGTTCTCAACGGGTGGGTCCCAGTCCAAAACTGGATCATGGATCCATTTCGAGCGGCCCGAAGTGGGTGTATACATCCACTTTTTCAAAAATCTATATACTGTGTTTTTTTTTCGTTTGTGTTGCGGTCGACAGAATTTCCTCAGGATGTGCGATACGTTGTTTTAAGCTTTGACTGATGGCACTGTGCATGGACGTTTGAATGTATTTATTTATGGAAATGATAAATGGATGAATGTACCTGTTACACTACATGTGCTCTGTGTGTGTGAGTGGTGTGGTGTGATGCAGCAACACCTGAATCTAACACATCACCTCATCTCATCGTATTTTATCTTACTTTATCTTATCTTATCTTGTCTTGTCTTCATCGCAGTGTCCTGTAATTTACTGGAGACATGACCTTAAAGGAGGAGGTTTTGGTCCAGATTTTTTTTTTGTATTTTTTTTTTTATAGAATAGTGATGGAATTGAGACTGAGAATGGATGATGAGTCCGGTGCGTTTCGGTGACGAGCCCCGTCGAGGAAACCAGAATTTAACGACACGCAGAAGGAGCAGAAGGCTGCAAAAGGAGACATATGGTGAACAGTATTGCACGGTGTCGCTTTAAAGCATCATTATCAGCATTGATTTCTTATTGATGTTTTATCCGCACGCATGATATCGATTTCAGATTCAGACAAACGACAACAGCGCTCGCCCAGAGCAGCTCACATTGATTTTGTTCAACATTCTCATAGCGATGCACAGTCACACGTCCGGTACTGTACTCACATACATGTGCCTGAAAAGAATGCTTAGTTTTAAACAGTGGTTGAAGTGGAAAAAAGAACATGTGCTGGTACTCCCCGTATTCACATGTGGGGGGGGGGGGGCTCGAAGCAGCTCGCAGCCGGAGCTCGCAGCTTGTGTATTCTAGTAATTAAAAGAAAAAGTCCGTCCCACTAAATAAAATCGAATATATTCTACAATATGTCCACTTGAGAGGGCAGAACAGAGCAGCTTGTGAGAAGTGTCGGTTCGCAAGAAAAAGAGGAAAACGTACAAGTGCCGGTACCGTGTAGCAGTGAGTACCGGCCCACTTTGAGCACTGTTTTCAAACTAATTTAACAAATATATTTCTGAAAATAAAAGACACACACAGGCTCTTCAGTGATCTCACCTTAATTGTATTTGCAAATATCCGTATTCGTGTGGGTACTCTGTACTCTGAGTACTCAGTACTCGTATTCTGCTTGGGCGTGTGGCAGATCCGCCTGCCACGCACCACCCAAGTGGTGCAATCAGAACACAGGGACACAGACGACGGGGTAGAGAAACACAAGTTTGTTGTGGAGAGGGGGCTTGATAGAACGAGCAGATGGACACGTGTCATGACAGGGCTCCTCTCCTGAGTGAGTGTGGGGATGGGGCTTTTACCTGTTGCTCCTTAGACCAATCAACGAGAAACAGGTGTACAGCCACTCTGATCCTGGGTCCACCAATGAACTGGATCCAGGTCAGGTGTGGCTGCTCAGACCACACTGTCCCCACGCCACAGCGCGCAACCCTACATTTTCAGCACAGCTAATGTTTTATTCTCTTTAACTACATGCTCATCTCAATTTACGTGTCAGATCTTCACCGATGTGGGTCCTGCACAGAGTGAGTGAGTTATTGGCCCAGGGGACTCCAGCCGTGGGGCGTGAACTTTAACCCCAATGAGCCGCTCCAGCCTGAGGGAACTAATCAATAATGTATCCGTCATCCATGTCAAAGTCTGTGGCAGTATTTTGTCAGTGAATAGATCTTCCCAACATGTCCCCTTGTCACTCAGGCGTGGCCTCAGACCCGACTCATGAGGTCGTTATTTTGACAAATTCATCACTTGATGTGACGATAACGACGATCACGAGGGAACAGATCCAGCGTAAAATCCCTCAACTGGAAAATAACAGATTTACTGCAAACTGAGGGAGAGATGGATGTCCACTCTACCTCTGCTCTACTCTGCTCTGCCATGCTCTACCTCCACTCTACTGTACTCTACCTCTGCTCTATCTCAATACCATTCTACATGTATTCTACCTCTACTTTGCTCTACCTCTACCTCTGCTCTACCTCTACTCTATCTCTACTCTTTTTCTACTCCATTCTACCTCTACTCTACTTCTACTTCTGCTCCGCCTCTGCTCTATACTCCTCTACTCTATTGTACTTCTACCTCTACTCTACTTCTGCTCAACTCTATCTCTACTCTACTCTCCTCTGCCTGCCTCTGCTCTATCTCTGTCTCTACCTCTACTTCTGCACTACCTCTACTCTCTCTCTACTCCATTCTACCTCTACTCTACCTCTACTTCTGCTCCGTCTCTGCTCTATGCTCCTCTACTCTATTGTACCTCTACCTCTACTCTACTTCTGCTCAACTCTATCTCTACTCTACTCTCCTCTGCATCCCTCTGCTCTATCTCTGTCTCTACCTCTACTCTCTCTCTACTCCATTCTACCTGTACTCTACTTCTACTCGACTCTATCTCTACACTACTCTGCTCTACCTCTACTTCTGCTCTACCTCTACCATAGTATACTGATGACAGAATATTCAAATGATTTTACTTGTATATGTTCTTTTCGGGCACATTGTGATCTCTTATTAATGACACAGTGAGTGTAAGGAGCTGCAGCAGAGGAGCCCAGTTCGCCTCTTCCTCTTCCTCTTCCTCTTCCTCCTCCTCTTCCTCCTCCTCTTCCTCTGTGCTGAAGTGGGGGAGGAGGATGGGAGGATGGGGTCCAAGAGGGCAGGTTCCTTTCTGCTGTCCTTGCAGAGTGTCCGCTTCCCTTTAATCCAGGCCCTCTCACTGTCAGGATTAAGAGATTTGTACTCCCTGAAAGTGTTTTGCATGCATGGACAACGGGGTCATTAAATAGTAAACCATCCCAAGCCAAGTCAGTACTTTAACCCTTTGCGGTCACAGTTATCAATACGAAAAAATCTATACAAATCTGTTAACTTCTCGCTCATAGTACGTAGAAATAAGCAGAGAAAACCCGGCAAAGGTGCAGATTCTAAACAAAAAACACATTGATGTCTTTTGTTAGGTCCGAAAGATCAACTTTCGAAGAGATTTATCGTATGGAATTCATGACACATTCTTGCTGTGTGTAAAATCTGGTGTTGCCTGAAGAAAAACACCTTTCAGTTTTGCCACAACTACTCTTCTGTTGAATTTGATTTGTGAGTTTCAAAAGATCCTTCATGGGTTTTTTCTTGTCCCTCTCGTTTTGACTCTACCTAATTGTTTCTCGAATCGAAGCCTTATATAGCTTACAGCTATAAGTCCAACGTGTCAAATGTGAATGTATTGCACATTGGCAGAAAAGACCCGCGACGACGGAGGGTTAAATGTTGTCGCTGTTTATTGAATGAACCTTTTTCTGTTCGCTGTTCGTGTACTGTGCTGATCTCCATGGAGACTGGGGTTTGAAATTGAAATACTGATCCATGTGTCAGGGGTGTAATATTTACCACTTATCCTCACAATGCCACACAGCAGCCTGAGGGGGAGGGCCAAAAATGAATCTTGCGATTTGAATGGATTGTCTGGTCAAGATTCATCACACCTCACGTGTTGACGCTTTGATTTTCCAAGGATCAGTCCGTTCTCTACCCGGAGACCAAGCGCAGCTCCTCTCTGATTGGTCCTCGGTGTTTTGACTCGAAGCTCCTAATTTGTATTTGGCCAACTCACAAGATAGGAGTATGTTTTGAAAAAGTCATTTTTTCACACCCTTTTTGTTGTACAAGATAAATACCGGCACCGTAACTTGACGTTTCCATCTACAATCGAACTTCCACGCTTGATGTCTCTCACAGAATTGGCCGGCGAGCGCTGCACTATAATTGAATCCTAATAAACCAGCGTGGATGTCATCGATTCTCAGAGTAGAACCCATTGAAGAGGGTTTGATGAAGTTTCAGGCAGCCCTACCAGCACATTTCACATTTTGGTTTTAATGATCGAGAAGATGATGAGATTTTTTTTTTTTTCTCAAGAAAGAGATTTTGCGCCTTTGATTTCTTTTTCACTTTGGCTTTGTTGCGTTTTTTTTTTTTTTTTTTTTTTTTTTTTTTTTTTTTAATGCTTCAAAGACTCACTCTTATAGTAAATCATCTCTGCACCCGTTGGAGGCATGCAGGAAAACCTTCGGAGGGAGTTTTTCTTATGCACGCCTGTGCTGTCAGCAGCTCACTCCAGATTGAATTAACCACTGGCTAGATCCCTCATTCAATCCTGTGGTGTTTATAGGGCGTTCACTCTCCACGCCGCGCTCAGAATAACACACCAAGGACGAGAGGAACACCAAACAAACAGAATATAGCGCGAGATGGATTTTCTCCGTAACTTCCGCCGAGCTCTTCTTCTGCAGAAATAAAATAATAAATAGATAAATGCGGCGGCGACTATAAAGAGCTTCTTTATCTGACATTTTAAAAGATTGTAGGGTCTCTCTGAGAAAGAATTAAAATCTATTAACACTGTACGACAATCACCAATTAGCTCCATTGTTCCCTGTCCTGATAAGACATCGACATAATGAGCTAGATTAGCCTTTTATCTAGATGAAAGACTCAATTTTCCGACAGATTCCATGGACACAAGTTAAGCGAGTGATTCATGAATTTCAATTAAAATGAAAGACCTACTTCCTTCTGTCTTACACCGTCCCCTCAGCGTGCCCGCGCACATCTCAGGAGGAGCCGGCGCCGCCATGTTCCCAAAACTTAATTTCCATCTTTCTAAAGGACGGGGCACATTTGCATTTCTCCGTGCCTGCTTATCAAAATGAGCTGATTGTAACTAAATGGAATCAACACATCGGTGGTGACATTGAATCCCCCCCCCACAGCAGAGTACCTTGCGAGCCGTCCACTCATTGATTGGAGTTAGTTGCTCCGACACCTTCGTCAGCAGAAACGTTGAAAGTCTCCGCTCTTTTCTTTCCGTCAGCTGCCTTACTGTAATTAGACAGCGTGCCATCTGCCTACTGATGCACAGAGAACTGCCCTGAATTATCTCCCGATCGCTGGTTTTCCTTTAAATTTATTTTATTCCCCCCCCCCCCCCCCATTTATTTATTTATTTTTGCTCCCGGGAGCGTTTCGGCGCTGGGCCCCGGCCGGCGGCTGTTTGGGATTCCCCCCCCTGCGAGCTTCCTCCCCTTGGCGGCCTCTAATCGAAGGCAGATTGAGTGATAATCTATAGCGGCGCGGTTAGGGCTCGCTGCCAGCGCTGCCTCCACCTCCCGCAGCTGCACCCGCTGCCCCCCCGGGCCACGCCGAAACTTCTCTGTTTCCTCCGACTTTGCAATGCGAGACATTCAGAGGTGGCTGGAGAACTCCCAAATGATGCTCGAGTGAAAGCACTGCCACTCTGAAAAGATGATATTCTCCAAATAACAACTTAAGTTAAGTAAGAAAGTATTGTAAATAGAGTCTGACGCTGAAGTATTAGCTACTTTGGGTCAAATCAGTTTTTATATATTATCTTTTTTTTTACAGATTCATTTCACAGTCACAGTCAATTTTTGACCCTTTTAGTAAAAAAAACAAAGATCAATGTCAGTAACATGGAGGAGCAGCTCCCCTCAGTAACACGGAGGAGCAGCTTCCGTCAGTAACAGTTCCGTCAGTTTCTTCTGTTTCTTTTCTGTTTCTAACACGGAGGAGCAGCTCCTGTTGGTCCGTGATAAACGCTGTAACCTGATCGAGGAAGCAGAGATGTGAGCGAACTCAGAATAGAACAAGAGACTGAGAAAAAAAGTGAACAACTTCCTTTACAAATACTAAACTGAAGTTATGTCCTGAAGTCAAAGCAAAAAGAAAAGCCACAATAAAGATAAGTTAGAAAAGGCGGCGGGTAAGGTGTTGTGACCGCGCCGTCAGGTGACGGATGTAAAAAGCATTTCGGCGTTACTTCCTGCAGGTCCCTGCTCCTTCCTCTGAGTCAAACTATTTTCCTCCGCTGGCGAGGTGACCCAGCCCGCCCTGCTATTATTAATGTTACGTGCCGGTTGGTTGTTGCGCTTTCCTTCTCTGCTCCATAAGATCTGGTGCTATGGCGTAAACTCCATGTAGGTCACTTCGTTTTGCAGCCGAACCAAACTTCCAGCTCAACTCCACGCGCCGCCATGAATACCAATGTCGACCCAATCAATCAGCTGCCGCGTGGCTCGATATGAATGATCAAGAAAGCTGCACACTTAGTAAACACCGCGGAGGACGGCCCGGCCGCATTAAAGCGTCACCATGACAAAGCGCCGGCCGATCAAACGCCGGAGATTTACGGCTCGTTGCCACGAGGAGCTGCCCGCCGATCGCTGCTCATCATTGAGGAGCAGAGCGAGTGATGGAGGCGCCGGCCCAGGACACGATCTGTTAAGGAGTCGTTTGGCTTGGCGGGGACTGGTGCCGAAGGATGTTAAATATGAGTGCTGCGGTTGTTTCAGTCCCTCAGTGGCACCAGAGAAATACTGAGCGCTCTGTTTGATCACCCCTTCTGTTTTAGCTGCTATCATTCTATAATGCACTTTATTGGTTTAATGATTCTCATGAATGTGTGTGTGTGTGTGTGTGTGTGTGTGTGTGTGTGTGTGTGTGTGTGTGTGTGTGTGTGTGTGTGTGTGTGTGTGTGTGTGTGTGTGTGTGTGTGTGTGTGTGTGTGTGTGTGTGTGTGTGTATGTGTGTGTGTGTGTGTGGGTGTATGTGTGTGAGAGAGAGAGTACATGTGTCTATGCTAGTGTGTGTATATATGTGTTTTTGCATGTATTTGTGTACCTGTGTGTGATTGTGTGCACGTATATACAAATATGTGTGTTTGTGTGTGTACTGTATGCGTGCATCCAGGTGTGTGTTAATGTATGTGTGCATATTTCTAAGTACAGTATGTGCATGTGTGTGTGTGACTGCGTGCGTCTGCAAGTGCCTGTGGTCATACATGCGTGTGTGTGTGTGTGTGTGTGTGTGTGTGTGTGTGTGTGTCTTTATGTATGCATTGGTACCTATGTTACGTACATTTGCATGTGTGTTTGTGTGTGTTTGCACGTGTTTTAAGTGAAGTTATTTCCCCTGTACTGATGAGGAGTCTGTGTGTGTGTGTGTGTGTGTGTGTGTGTGTGTGTTGCAGCTCTGTGCACGGAGGAGTGCGCACACGGCCGCTGTGTGTCCCCGGACACCTGCCAGTGCGAGCCCGGGTGGGGAGGCCTGGACTGCTCCAGTGGTGAGTCAGCTTCACCCTCTAGAGCCTCTTCAGTACTCGGTGGGTTGTCACCGTCCTCCAGCCAAGGGGCTCCCAAACCTCCCCCAAACCTCCACCCCCCCCCCCCCCCCCCCCGGCAGACCTGGCTCTGTCTGAGGACCCCCAGACCACACTTTATGCACATATGCCACGCCCCGCCTACGCCCTGAACCGAATGCTCCGGTCCGGCTCCACCAGGGGGCAGCCGATTGAAAATCTGACCCGGTCCGTAGAACGGCGAAACGCAACAATCTCAAAAAGACGTTGATGAATGTGTCATCGCTCGGCGCCACACGCCTCAGTTTGGGAACCCCTGGTTGAGCGTACGGTGATCAGCAGTGAAACGTACAGCTTTTTTTTTTTTTTCCCGATGTCGGTCCATCTCAAGGCCTCTCTCTTCTTAGCAATCTCAGCCAGCGGAAAAGGTAAGCCGTAACAAATTTGTTGTTGTTGAGTGTTTTGCCTGATGAACACAGGATGGATGGCTGCCTGTACACCCCCCCCCCCCCGCCCCACGCCGAGCTCTCTCTGTTAACGTCCTGATCATGACGAGAATGGATCTTGTGACCTGTGCTCTTTGGTGCAGACCTGGAGCCTCTCCACATCCCGGGCTTCACGTCCGCAGCCAAAAGTGGACTGGGGAATGGAATTAGACATGTCTCCTGTAATCAGTTAAATGCTGAAGGTTCACAGACGGAGGGAAGGAATCCATCGACTGCCCCGTGGTGTTTATGAGTGTAGGGGGAGGGCGAGAATTACTCACGGTGAATGTAAATCGGTTCTGTTTCCCAGGTTTGGGGGAAAAGGGGAGAATGGCCCTGATCCGTCTGCCTCTGGCTTCACAACAACCGCTTTCATTTGTCACTCAGCATTTCTACAGACAAGCCGCGTCGGTATCTGCATGGCAATTAACAAGTTTCAGAGCCGGGCGCTTAATTCCAACTGTAGGTTTGAACAGCTTTTTACTCTTACACTTATAACCTTCAGGAGGCCCACTTAGGAATGAGTAATGGCAGCTAAAGTCATATCGGTGGTGTTGTGGTATAGATCTATGCATTTTCATTAACAAGAGAGCCATTCCCTGATTGCACGCGGCGTGTAAATCAGCCCTCGCATGGTGCCGACCTATCGGAGGTGGATTCATGGGCGTAGGTGACATGATGGAGCTGTTTGTTGCTGCCCACCTCTCTAGGCGGTGGAGGGTCCGAGTCTTCCATCGGACATGGGGGGGGGCACCGGGAGGCTCCCCCGGGGGGGAACCTTGTCCCGCTCAGGGTTCGTTAGGAGTGCGGCCGGGCGCGGCTTTGTGCCTGCGGCTGCCGTGCTAATTCACCTGATTAGAGCAGACCTGATGATTGAGACAGCAGCATTATTCATAACCGTCAATTTCCATACCAGGCGCCGATCCAGGCCTTTTTCATTTAAAACGCTTTCATCTGTAGAAATGAGCAACGCGGGCCAATTTTTAAATTAAATCTGCCCCCTTTTCCTGCAAATAAATGGCACAGCATTCTTTTTTTGTCTCTCACTGTAAATCTGTACTCTCCCGGCGTCGGTGATCAGCGTAGAGGAGACGGGCTCCGTGTTGGGAGCGAGTCGGTGCAAGTGGAATCAGCCTTCACGGTAGGACGGGTTGGAGTGCAAAGCACGCCTCCACGCCTTCTCGCTGCAACACAAGCACTGGGTTGGCTTCTTTGGCTGTTTTTTTTTTTGATAAAATATACAGCTATTGTGTTGAAGTTGAGGTATTTGTACTGAAATAAAAGCCAATTTTCTGGCAGTGTGGCTGCAAGAGGGCAGGACGCGCTGGCTGCGTGATGAAGGGTGCGTGTGTGCGGCTGCCACGGGACGTCGAGAGGCCCCCACGCCGAAGTGGCGGCCGCGCTGCCAACGATCTGGAGGTGGATCAAAGGCTTGGATCTCCTTTCTGGAGCAGGACACGCCAGGACACGCAGCCCGTATGTATGTGGGTCAGGCGGTGGAAATGGTGACAACACCGAGTTTGACTGTTAGCAGCTAGAAAGGAAGAGACAATTGGGCAGAGATACAGTGCGCCGTGACAACGGTGCCGCGGGGGTGGGGGTGGTGGGGGGGGGGGGGGGGGGGGTGAAAAATCTTCTGGCGGCTTTAGCGGCCGGTGTTCACCTGCTTCTCCCGGAACAGGACCGCCCCCCCCCCCCGCCCGAGGCCGCGGCCCACTGCGGCCGCATCTGACCTCCGCGGAGCCCTCCGTCTTTTTTTGACTTATCTCAAAGACACAGGGCGCTGGTCGACCACCGAGCGGAGATGACAGGTGCAGCAGCAAACACTCAATCTGGCCGCCGCTGGCCGCCGTCGGTTGGGAACCGACGTTTTGTTCCGGATGTTGGTTTCCGCGTTCGCTGTCCCGCTCTGCATCGTGTTTGCGCACCATATTGAGACAGGGTGGATCCAACCCTTCATCGGCAGAGAAAATAACCTGTATTTTCTCTTTCTAAGGGCTACGCCATTTTTCAGCCCAGGTCTCGTTAAAGTGTCGGTTCCATGTTTTATAACTGCCTGTGGCACCGGCTCGGACGCTTTACGACTGAGGTCATCGCCGCTCTGCTGCACCTTCTCACGGTGCTTAACGGGTCGAACTCCAGCCAGTTTCACTTTTTGCTTCTCACCTGAAATTTTCCCTCAACCCAAATTGGCGAGTGGCTAATAATAGAAAGCAAAAACAAAGCAGATTCTCATCGACGCTACCAGCCAGCGTCGGTGAAGAGGAGAGGGAAAGTGGACGTAGCGGCTGCTCAGTCTAAAGTTTAGAGGAAGGAGGTATTTTCACACAGACCTGACTCACTCAGTAGACTTGCCGTCAAAATGCTGCAGTGACCATTAATTTTATCCATTTGGTGCAAAATTCACTCATTTGTTTTAAATGTATGGCAGTGACGCTGGAATTGATGTATGACAGCAGGACACTCTATAGAAAAGCATTAAATAGCTCAAATATGCATAAAACAAACACTGGAGGCGGGAGTTAAAATCAATGCCGCTTTACACGATAAATGTTGTTTTATTTTCTCATCGTATTCTCTGGCACTTCATATCTCTCCAACTTAAGTCTACTCCTCAAAAGTACCGTCCGGCAGAGGGTTTGGTTTTATTTTTCAAAACATTCCCAACAGAACTCCCTCTGGCACACGTCCCGCCTTCCACATCTTCTTCAGCAGTGTGTCTAAGCCGGATGGCATTACCCCAGCGCCGCACCAACGGGAAGCTGCTGTCAAAGTGCAAGAGACTGTGAATTATAGAACGCAGGAAATAAATGGCCAAACTGACTCAGTGTTGCCTGACAAGTCATTCCGACTGTCTCCCCCCATTAGAGCCACACATACACAGTGCGACGGGACGTGTGTGTGCGCGCGCGCGTGCGTGCGTGTGCGTGCCTGCCCATCTCTGGGCATCTCCGCTGTCGTACATGCAACCGGTTGCTTGTTTGAGGTGACGGCCCGACAGTGGCAAAGTCTTAGAGGGGTCGGATTTGATCGACCGCATTAACTTTTAAAGCAAAGTCAGAATCGATGGAGTTCCTCATTATGCGAGTGTGTTGCGATTCCTTTTGGAGACACGACATAAATATTCTGACTGTACTATTCAGAACGGCGCGAATTAACACGACTGCCCGTGACAGTCAGTGCTGGCTGCCTGGCGCGCTGTGATGCATCAAAGTGTGGTGGAGATGGTGGGAGGCTGATAGAGGCTCATCTAGTCTCACCAACATATGAGCGTGCCTGGATAGTGGATGGAGAATGTACCACCACTGACATGTTCACTATGTTGTTGACAGTATATAGTCACATATATACATGTACAGTATATACTCTATATATATATCGTGAGAATATACCTGTCCGGGCAGTTACATACCTGTCTGACTGGTTATACACCTGTCTGGCTAGTTACACACCTGTCTGGTTGGTTATATACCCTGTCTATCTGTCTCACTGGTTATACTGGTACCATAGCTGCCTAACTTTTTATCGTTACTGAAAATAAAAATGTAAATGTACCTAACTGGTATATCTAACGGGTTATACACAGAGACAACCCGTGAGACAGGTAAATAGAGGATGTATGGTCCGTATTAAGCGTCCCTCACCTGAAACCCAAAGTATTAACACTGATCAGATTAGCACCTGAACGAGTCAATTTATTGAACTCCTCGATAGTCTGTAGAAGCTAAGCCCATCAGAAGGAGTTTTATCGATTCATGTGTTGTGTATATGTGTGTGCGTGTGTGTGTGCGTCTGTGTGTGCGTGTGTGTGCGTGTGTGTATGTGTGTGTGTCTGTGTCTGTGTCTGTGTGTGTGTTGGTGTAACAAAGAGGCTTAGCCCTCCTGTTTCAGCTGAGCTTGGTATTCTACAGTGAACTTGGCTTCAAGTGCGCATTGCAGCCAATTTATTTATGTGACAGAGTTTTATTCATCCCAAGCGCCGCGTGAGGTCCCAGCAAGACTTTTTTTTTTGCTGCAAACTCCCTCAGACCTCACACTTTACGGTTGAATAGGCTGCGACTCAGCGGCCTAAAAGATAATCACATCGTCTATTCAAAAAAACACAATGAACAAAACATATGCTACTCTACATGGTGTGGTCACATGTTCACATAAATAATGTTGTTTTGAACACAACTCTGGAGTTGAACACAACTATATATATATATATATATATATATATATATATATATATATATATATATATATATATATATATATATATATATATATATATATATATATATATATATGTATACATACTATCAATAGTTTCAATCAACAATCAACTACAGTTCAAAGAACTATGATCAAAAAAGAGTGTGCTTAGTCAAAGAAGCAAAATGAAAAATCTACTCCCATTTAAAATACATTATTGCAGTATTGACTTCTTGACATTCATGTTATATCTGATTTAGTTTAAATAATAAAAATAATAAAAATAATAATAATAATAATAATAATAATAATTATAATTATAATTATAATTATAATTATAATTATAATAATTATATTTCACAAAACCCCCGCAAACATTGAAATGCAGGGCTAACTGCGCTGCCGTGCAAATAGTGATTCGGTGCACCAGTGCAATTCGTGCATATCTAAATTAGGTATTATTCATGCATTTGGTGCAAAATTCCGATAATTTCTATGCAAATGAGCCTCGTTGCAACAAACCTCAGATTCACAAACACACTAATACTTAGAGTGAGTTTATTACTGTCTGCAGAGAGCTGGTGGTAACTTAAGCACATTTACAAGGGGTGTCACACCCAGATCTTCCAGTGATCAGTAAATAATATTTTGATATTATTATTATTATTATTATTATAATTATTATTATTATTATTATTATAATTATTATTATCTCACGGCATCTGAAGGTAGTAATGCCTTGAACAGGCAGCAGTCTGTGGTTTGAATACTTTATTGCACAATAACGGTGTTACAGGCATTGACAAAAACAGTTCCGTAATTCATATTAAACTCAAAAGATATTGGAAAACATATTTCTGCACCAGCACCATTGTCTTTAAAATGAACTTTGTGGTCGAGTAAAATATATTAAATGAACTGTCATCATTTCTACATTGTAATATTATCATTCAGTGAGAACTAGAATTTCTTAAGTAAAAATGAAAACGTATACACATTTTATTCATGTAATAAATAAACTGTGTGGGAAGAGTACGTTTAAATGTCTTACAGTTACTTCACGTAAAGCTAAAAATACAAAGTACATTTTAATCAAAAAATACAGCGTGTTTGAATCCGTGCATCTCTGCATCCGGATCCGCAATCAGATGCGAAACAAGGGCAAATTGCACTCCGCCCCAAAACATGAAGCGGGTGTCTGCGCTGTTATATCACAAGCGCAATATCTTTTGTGAATGAGACGCTGAGAAGGCGCAGAGGGGGGGGGGGGGGCGCAGTTGATGCGCATTCTAAGGTTCTATTAGCGGCCGCCATCCTTTTCTGTGTGAACTGGCCCCATGGCGTCTTCAACATCTGTGGTGTCATTACTCCGATCAGAAGTAATATTGATACTCAGCAAATACCCAAGAGTGAGATCTCAGAACTCGCACTCCACCTGGAATAAAATGGTATTGGTGGCTAAGCCTTCACCTCAGTGTGGAGCGGCTTCTACATCCCTCATTGGCTCCCATGCAGATTGACTGACCAGCTCTGAAGATTTTTTTTTTTTACTATTCCATTAAGCAGGATTTATTGTTCCCTCAGAACTCACTGCTCCATTACCTTTGGGAAAATGCCAAAAGTGCCTGTGTGTGTGTGTGTGTGTGTGTGTGTGTGTGTGTGTGTGTGTGTGTGTGTGTGTGTGTGTGTAGGTGTGTGTGTGTGTGTGTGTGTGTGTGTGTGTGTGTGTGTGTGTGTGTGTGTGTGTGTGTGTGTGTGTGTAAAAACACACAAAAAAACACCAAAAATGAGGAACATATTGGGGTTTGAGGGCCAGGAAAGTGGCCGCCTTGACGGGTGAGAAACGGCACAGACGGTAAAAAACGAAACAGCGCCACCGTCGCACCTCGCTGGTCATTGTCACGCTGAGAATGCTCGTCATTAGTCTGAAAGAGAGAAAGAGAAAAGCTCTGGAAGCGTTCACTCCGTGCTGAAAGTGTGAATAGATGGTTTGATTTAATAAGGACATAAAAAAAAAAAAAAAGCCCTTATCTCCCGTCCTTAGCTGAAGGTCAGTGTGTCTAAAATAGCTGAAATGCTATACTAACAGTTTGGAGATAAGCTATCTTCTGAATACTAATGTAGAACAAGGCGGCGGCGTAGTCATTTCACAGTCTATAACTCACCTGATTTCGTGGGCCATTGCCGTGTTTATGAAGTTTGTTGCCACAGATTCAATTGATTTCAATTGATTCAATTGACTCCTTTTGGAATTCCCTGTGTGCTACGAGGGACAATGCACCTCGCTGTCTCCGTGGCGGCTGCTCCGTGGCGGCTGCTCCGTGGCGGCTGCTCCGCTGCGCGTTCTCGCTCTCAGAGCCATCGTTGCTTCCCTGCGGCGGGAGGTGGCGGGGGCGGCGCGGGAAAATCATTAAACGGCGCAGAAGTGCGGCAAATTCTGCTCCTTGGAAGGCTCTCCCCCCAGGACTCCACGTCAGCTCAGTGTGGATGCACGGGCACGCGTGGGCGTCGCACAGACTCCCGTCCGGAGTCTACGTGGACCCTTTCCCAGGGATGAAAAAACAAACAAAAAAAAAACAACAGATCGGCACCGAGGATGAGCCGCTGCGGGCCGGGCCGGGCCCACGGGTCCGGAGGCAAGCACCGCGCTTCGCACCACGCAGGCGCGTCCCTGTGTGCAGCGACAGGGC
>NC_137201.1:32883862-32911362 GCF_960531495.2 Zeus faber
TGCTCTTCTCCGTTATGCTTTACCCCCAAGGGGTACGTGAACACACTTGGGCCGGGATACGATGAATTAAGGGCCAGACAAACGACACGCCCAGAGGCAGAAGCTGCACTAGGCTGTTATTTCAATCCAGCAGAACTGACCCTATGACTATTGGCAGCTTCTCCTGGAATAAATATATTTGGAAATATATTTGTCAAACTCATAGGGACGTGTTGAAAATGCGATGCCATCCTCTTGGGGGCCAACCAGGAAGTAATGCATTCCACTGTGGGTGGGTGGTTCAGCTGCCATGCGGCTGTGAGGTCAGTCGTCTGGGAAATCTCAGACTTGTGCGATCTGCCCCGAAATTCCGACTTAGAATCCCAACTTGAATGTCCATTCCTTTGCACTTTCCCTCGCAGGTTATGTTTCCTTCTTTCCCTCAAACAAAACTTACACTGTTTTTTCAATGTTGGGTTTGGGGGTCTTTGCAGAAAATAAGCCCTGTGAGTGACACAGGCTTCCTGTGAGATCATTTGCTCAGATCAAGTAAAATGTTCACCCTGTATCAAATGGTCCTGTTGCCATGGGCTCCACATGAAGCTGCTCAGCCACGTACAAGTCTGCTGTTGTTTCAGTTGATCAACGTCTTTGCTCAAACATGCCAGCTCACCTTAAACTTTGCACCTGACTTTAACGGTGATGCTCTTCAGTGTCGGTTGTATTCCTCCCGCATAGTCCTATTCTCTGCTTTCATAGCCGGTAGTTTATTATATAAATATATATATATATATATATATATATATAAACATAAAATGAAGAGAAATTCATCACCCAATGTAACTGGATTTCTTTGCAAAACAATCATCGCTCTCCCTCAGGGCTCTTGTGCAAATCATGCCTGCGCCGGTTATCCAGGGTCGGGTACAGAGGCCAGGACTGGGATGTACGGCTCTAGGTGGAATAACTCTGTGATAACAGCTTCTACATACCGAGAAGAAGTGCCAAGTGTCTCATTTGATTTAATTATTTTAAATCGGCAAATGGTCGGCTCGGTTTTCGTGATGTTTTCTCACGGGATTTGCAACGTGATATCCGTGTTTATTCCTTTGGTGGTCGATAAATGAGAAATAAAAACAACTCCAGTTGTGGTTGAACTGAACTGCGGGTCGAGTCGAACCGGTTGAAAAACACTCTTCAGACCGGGGTGTTTGGCCTCCGAACATTTTTTCAGACATCAGCGTGCCAACAGAATGTTTTCATAGTATTTATGTGACAGAACGGGGCGGGGGGAGTGGAGCTTTGTGCCAGTGACTCCCATTGCCATACTGTCGTCCATCCATTTGGCATGGCAAGTTACCATTAGAATAGAACCAGCTCGGCCAGAGTCCACCATCTATACCGGTCCAGGCCGGGCGGTTATTTGACCGTGCATTTGCCTTATCTGAGTAAACTGAAACACTGTTGTTCCATTTAAATACTGCGAGATGGTCTGTGTCTCCACGTGCCGAGTGTTTTCTAGAGCAGCTTACCTCACATGAAAACAGTGACAAATGCTTTGCAAAAAAAAAAAAAAAGGCCAAGTTCAGGAGGACTTCTCAGCGGAGTCCCCGCCGAAAGCCGTTTGGTTTTAATCCCGTTGATGCCGACTTTTGAGCAAACTTCAAAGCTCGGAGTCGGTGCCAGGGCTCTGCCAGCCCATTCTCCGGGCAGCACCAGTCCAGAGAACGGGCAGGAGTTCTCCTACTGCCGCTGCTCCTCAGCATGATCTGTTTTGTTCCAGCCAAGGGTATTATACTCAGTGCCTTGGGATTGTCTCCACGAACCGTACACCCTGTCCCTCCGTGCGCGGTTACCCACATTACCGGGTTCTGCGTCCGTTCCTCCGGTTACGCGGGCGTGACCCGGGCCCGACCAGCTGCGAGGGGATGGCCTGCAGGTTCCCTTGTTCCAGGCTCATGTTGGATTCCCTGCCTACACAACTCAACCCACAGGGGCTTTGCATTGACTTGCACCATTTAGCCGCACTCACTCTCCACAAGCTGAAGGCTTCACGCTATTAAATCCCAAATGGGTATAATTTGTATTATTTCCCTCCTCCTTTCCTCTCCTTTCATGTCCACAGCAAATCATGGACTCTGACTGCTCCACCAGACATAAATTCCCTCTCGGTGAGAGGCAATTGTGAAGGGTTTGTGAACCTCTGTGTAGGAGAGAGACTGACAGATAATGGGCTTTGTTGTGAATAGGCTGAGGTGAATAACCGCAGGCCGTGGAAGATCTATGATTTAAAACGGTGACATTTGTTGAGCTGCCCAAGAGCCGGGCGTGTCTGAAAATGTATCTGTTCCTAAATGCAGTTTACATGAAAAAAAACTTGGACTTTAACCTGGATATTTGTTTTATTGATTGAAACAAGCGACGGTTCGACGGACATCAGAACGTCTGAGTAAAATGTAGGTTTTGTCATGTTGGAAGGAAAGGGGCGAGGACATCTCTGCGCAGGCGGGTGGAGCCTTTCAGGGACGTCACACCGCGCTGATGAGTTCTCATAGACTCATCCAAGTCGAGGCTAAACTGCTCATCCATTACCCCAGCTCCCCGCACACACTTCACATTTAATGTCCGTGGGTCGTTTGCGTGGCACTATCCCAATCTTCAGGGAACTCATTCATGCCAGACCGGGGGCCGGGAACAGATTAGACCAAATCAATGGCCGCCCCCCACCAGGCGAGCCCCATAATGCGGCCTCCAGCCCGTCCAACCGGAGAGGCGAGGCTGCACCGCCCCGGTGTTCCCGGACCCCCTTCAGGGCAGAGCTGTCTGAACCGGAGAAGGGCTGATCATCGTCCCGCTGAACACCTGGCAGAAAATAAGCCTCAGTGACAGCCGCGAAATAGCTTTCATTACCCTCCCATTGTAGTTGATCAGAGCTCTGGCAGGGAAAGGAACGCACTCGGGGGGAGATGAGTGTCTTTACGTTTATGGCTGGACGGGTGAGGATGGTAAAATCAATAATAGAATATGCACTGTCCCTCTGCAGGCCTCCAGCTCAAGCTGAGCATTTATGCGAGGCAATACTGCCGGCGCCGATCGAGAGATGTAAGGCCACACCAATCACCCGAATCACCACGAGATCCACTGAACAACAATTACCCGGCTCAGAACCAAGACGGTCCACTTCACAATTAGGTCCGCAAGCCTTCTTCCCCTATGAGCTAGTAAAACATTTAGCCCTGGAGATGAGGTACCCGCCGCTGGTCTGCAAGGCTTATTGAGTTTTCCTGAACGATGCCCGGTGCCCGTCCCCCCGCGTCTTGAGAAGTGCTGGTTCAGAGAGTATAAGCAATACACTACCTTTCAACTGCACCCCAGGGTGCTGCATTGATGTATTGATGGAGTGTTTTAGGGACCTATATACCTTTACGTGTTAGGCAATTAAGTTATATCGCTTTACCGATCCGTCCGAGTGCTAATATCAGGGTTTAATTTTGCGGTTAATTTTCACTACGAGGTTATACAGCACTGCTGGGTGCTCTGCATTCATGCAGGGATGTCATGAAGGTCCGTTATCTGGAATCTAAGATAAATGCAAAGAATGTCAGTTAAAAGTTAATATACTACAGTATAATAATCCAAACATCAAATTATTCTTCCAGTTTTAACCGTTGATAAATTCATTGTCACTGTTTTCATTTCCTCCTTGATTCTGTTGCTATTGCACTACTGCTGACCGCAAAAAAAGTCAAAATGTTTAAAATTTACAAAAAACAAAAATGCAACATACGGTTCGGCACCACAGCGAGGGTTGGCTTACACGTATGTTTTGACCTGGTGATTATATTATTATTTAGTTTCATCATTTGTGACTTTAAGCATGCACACAATACATAGATAAATTAAAAAAGGGATAAAAAATAAAAATTATCTGCGAATAACCGGAGAAATATTGATTGATAACATTTCTTCAAACAAGAAAAAAAACTAATGTGATACAGATCATATTGTAAAATACGTTACAAAAACCGTTTTGTACTTTGAAGATATTTAATACATGAATACATGTATTTCAAAAGCAGATCAACAATGTAATTCACGCACGATTCTACAACATCTAGTCAGATGATCTCGAAAGAAAAACGTCTGTCATTTGTTCTCCAGATTTTATGTCTGTTTACATTTATTTCAGATGCTTCCCACGACTCCTATTGGCTGCACCGCCCAACGCTTTCCGTTAGAGTTAATATCCCAAAATGATCGTCCCTCCATATGCGACGTGCACCGGTTTGAAACGTTGCTCTCCACGAGGCCTATGGCCTGTGTCCGTGTCCCTGTCTCACCACGTCTCACCGCATCTCACCGTGTCTCACCGTGTCTCACTGTGTCTGACCGCGTCTCACCGTGTCTCACTGTGTCTGACCGCGTCTCACCGTGTCTCACTGTGTCTGACCGCGTCTCACCGTGTCTCACCGTGTCTGACCGCGTCTCACCGCGTCTCACCGTGTCTGACCGCGTCTCACCGCGTCTCACCGTGTCTGACCGCGTCTCACCGCGTCTCACCGTGTCTGACCGCGTCTCACCGTGTCTCACTGTGTCTGACCGCGTCTCACCGTGTCTCACCGTGTCTGACCATGTCTCACCGTGTCTTACCGTGTCTGACCGTGTCTGACCGTGTCTGACCGTGTCTGACCGTGTCGCCGTGGGTTCTGCTCTGTTCCCGCCCGACACCGCCGCCGTCCGCCGTGTCCGCAGGCTGCGAGAGCGACTACTGGGGGCCACACTGCAGCAACCGCTGCCAGTGCCAGAACGGGGCCAAGTGCAACCCCATCACAGGGGCCTGTGTGTGCACGGATGGCTACCAGGGCTGGCGCTGCGAGGAGCCCTGCGAGCGCGGCTTCCACGGCAAGGCGTGCCAGCTGCCCTGCCAGTGCCTCAATGGTGCCACCTGCCACCACGAGACCGGAGAGTGCATCTGTGCCCCCGGGTACACTGGCGCTTTGTGAGTACCGGCGACGCACTTCTGCGGAACCTTTCCTGTTACATGTAAAATATCTTCTGGATTTTGTGTATTTTTATGACCATATTATTACTGTGTTCTTTTTACACTGATGGAAATGAAGTGTACTTACTTATATATTACATATATTACAAAACAGAATAGACTTAAGTACTTACATTTCAAAGCAAATATATATACTTTACTCTATTCCCTTTTAAGCACAGTTTCGCTGCTTAAGTAAAAAAAAACCAACGAAAATAAGAAAAATCAGGGACTGGATTTACCAACCTGCTCATCAATTGTTGTTTATCTCCATATCCTTATGAATGACGGTGACACCACATCGACTATTTTATTGAAAACTTTATTATACTGTACTGTATTATAGAGTCTGTTGCATCAGGGCACAGGATGTGACAAGTACTTTTACTTGTAATATTTTAAGTAAATTTAAGAGTAAGTACTTCTATACTTTTACCTCAGTATAAATGTCAATGTGGTACTTTTACTATTATGAGTCATTTTGCGTCGTGGTATTTGTACTTGTAGCTCAGTGAAAGGTGCCCTCCGGTGTCATGCACTGTGTTCTGTGCCAGATGTTTTCCCCGTGTGCGTGACTGGCTTCTTCTTCTTCTTCTTCTTCTTCTTCTTGTGGTGTCAGCTGTGGGGAGCGCTGCCCCTTCGGGAGCCACGGGTCGCAGTGCGAGCAGCGCTGCCCGTGTCAGTACGGAGGAACGTGCCACCACATCAGCGGGGAGTGCTCCTGTCCGGCGGGATGGACGGTAAGACGCAAGGCAGGCGCTCGCTCCCCACGGCCCCATGGTCTCCACGTAAAGCCCAGTGTTATCACTACATACGGTTTATTCCACTGCTGCATTTCCAGACGAGTCATTAATAACTAGGCAGTAGTTTCTGTAATACATTTCCATTTCCATTTAATCAGGTCCATATTATTATGCAAAGGTTTATAGGGATATATATGGAACAGCTGGATTGAAAGGTGGAAGAATATATTGGAATATGATAAATATTAATCAAGAAATTTTGCAAGAAAATTCACAGTACATACACAGCGTCATTTGGAATGATTTTGAATGCTTTTTTGAAATGTGAAATTCCAAAACAATCAGCCGCTATTTATTCTTCTTCTTTCTGTTAGTCCTTTCTCAACGTATTTCCTGCACTTTTTGCCTTTATTATAGAGTGCAGTGAAGAGAGACAGGAAATATTGGGATAGCGAGTGGGAGATTATTATGATAATTTCCAAGAAATGTCAAGGTAATTTGGCAAATTTTTTAATTTTTTTTTTATTAAATTTTTTTTTATATATATCGCCGACTACCAGGACATTGCTGGACTGGTGAGATGAAGTGTTTAAATCCCAGTGGTTTCGGCATGATGAGAGCCTCTAACGTGCTCCAACACCCGTAACGCACACGGTGTTCATGCGGCGTGCAGGCGTGACGGCTCTGCACTGTGTGTGAGGCGTGATCTGATGCTTCTCTGGACGTTCTCCCCCAGGGCTCCGTCTGCGCTCAGCCCTGTCCCTTCGGAAAACACGGCGTCAACTGCAGCAAGGACTGTTCGTGCCGCAACGGAGGCCTGTGCGACCACGTCACCGGCCAGTGCCAGTGTGCGGCCGGCTTCAGCGGCCGGAGGTGCGGAAGCAACTATTACGTATTTGAAGCGACGCGCGGGGGTCACGGGCCCCGCGGGGGTCGGGGCGGCTCCGCCCGGCTCCGCGCCGGCTGCCGAAAATTGCCGACTTTATTGAAAATGTGATTAATAGAGACGGAGGCGGCTGACACGGGAAACAGGTTTTCATTGACCCGTTCTCTTCATTATCCTCTAAATGAGGCAGAAACCTCACGGTTATTTAAAGGGAAGCATACAAGGTAAATACTGAAATGCTCTCGGATAAAGACACATTTATTAACGTCCATAAGTCTAGCCCAAGGTGAATTAGAAGCTTTTAATAGGAGTGTTTATATTTAATTAATCTTCCACTTATGCCGGGCGGCAAGTTTTCACGTCCTCAGCCTGCATTCATCCTCCTCCACTCGCAGCATGTCCATTGATCTCACTATGGGCTACATGCTGCGTGGATTCTTCTCATTAATTAGAAGTAATGGGCTTATATTAAGAGCTCATTGAAATCCACAGATCTTCTTAGTTCTCGCGCCTGCCAGCGCAGCCCACAGCGCCCCGGCTTTATTAGTTCAGCTGAAGCAATTGTCTCCTGGATGAAAACACTTCCTGGAAGGAAAGAAAAAAGGGGGAAAAAAAAAAAAAAAAAAGTTCATTATTCTGCAAAATTGCCCTCATTCATTTCATCCATTGGCAGGTGAATTAACCTGGCAGGAATATTCTGGGATAGCGTTAGCGCCCTACTCAACCCTCGCTGCTACTACACCACTGTCCCCCGATGAAGCTAAATACAATGTAGTATCAATCTGAAACACGTCCTTCCCTTTTATGATCTCATTGAGCTATTTGTTCAACCTTTATTGAAATAGTGAGATTGATGTTTTCTCTGGACAGCGTTTACACTTTATTTAACTTTAGTCATAGGGGCTTCTCGGATTTCCTTTGCACTGACTCTGAAGTTCCATGTGATCTCCAGGACATCAAAACCCCAAAATTTAGAAGCAGAACTGCCGGATCTCCTGCTCCATCGTGTGTTCATTTCTAACTATCTGAGCGTTCAAATAACTGTATTTACGAATTTACCTAAATTCTGAAACATCAATTTAATTGTTTTCGGAGATGGTGAGGTCATAGTTTTGCCCCTCTCAAATACTAACGTCCGTCTGATTGTCCTTTTTTGTTGCTGCTGCTGAACGAATGATTCCTAACATGGGAACAAGCTTCTGTCATTGTCTGCGTCCTGAGCAGGTGCCAGGACGAGTGTCCCGTGGGCTCCTACGGCCTCCGGTGCAGCCAGAGGTGCGACTGCCAGAACGGAGCCAAGTGCTACCACATCAACGGGGCGTGTCTCTGCGACACCGGCTTCAAAGGCCAAAACTGCCAGGAGCGGTTCTGCCCGCCGGGGCTCTACGGCCTCATCTGCGACAAGTACTGCCCGTGCAACGCCACCAACACCGTCAGGTACGTGGGGGGTGTCCGACGCCAGGACAGTGCGTGGTTTTAACAGCCCCTCCGCAAAGCGAGCCCTGAAGGCCCCTGCCCCCGCCCCACCCCCCCGCCCCCGCCCGAGTTCCGCCTGAATAAAGACCTCTCAAAATCAATTGTGCCTCCTCCTAGTTCCAGGCCAACGCATTTAGAAGTCCGTTCACCTCTCAGCCATGTCATGCAGTTAGCTTTTAATCGCGACCTTGGCTTCATTCATTATTTCTCAGCAGCATTCATAGTTAATGCAATGTTAATGTTCTGATTCAGGCCGGACCTGGGCGACGGCTGTAGAAATCATTAAAGAACGAAGGGGGTAAAAAAAGGAGACGCCTCATCCGTCTCAACCGCGGAGAGGGATGAAGCGCCGTCGGCGGGTGTGCTTCGAGTTTAACTCCGACTGTCATGTGAAGTGCCGATGTATTATAATTCTTCCCCCTCTGTCGCTGTCTTTTCTGTCCCCCGGTCCAGTTGTCACCCTCTGTCTGGAGAATGCACCTGTGCACCGGGGTGGACGGGGCCGCACTGCAACGAGACCTGCCCCCCGGGGCACTACGGGGACGGCTGCGCGGCGGCGTGCGACTGCGCGCACGGAGGCGACTGCCACGGCGCGACGGGCGCCTGCGTCTGTGCCCCCGGATTCACGGTGCGTCTCCTTCCGCCGCTCCGCCGGCGCCGCTTCTGCTCCAAGGAAGTGACGCCGCCGCCTCGAACCTCCGAGGAGTCGGTTGTTACGCCGCCCGTTCAGTCACGTATCGTGTGCGTCCCAGGAAGGAATAAACACAACGCCCCACCCCCCTCAGATTTAAGTGCACCTGTTTCCAAATTCAACCAGAGATGAGTGCAAAAGAGCTGGAAAGAAGCAGAATTTAAAAAATATATATATATATTTTTTTTTTATCGATAGGTTATCTGTGCAATGTGATTCTGTAAGAACTCATATGTCACCAGTGCAATATGTCAACGCATCGTCTTAGAGCTTAGAATCTTACAACGGATTTGATTGGTTCAGTAGATCGACGAGGGTCCGAGCCCGCAGCATGTGGACCAAGACACTGTTGTTATTGCTCCGTTTATTCTTCTTCCGAAACCTTTTAGAGTCGGCTTTTTGGGGCCCTTAAGATACCCCAAAACTCACAAAACTTTGCACACTCGTCAGTTCCGGTGAGGCATTTGATATTCTATGGGTCCCGTGCATGGGCGTGGCAAAATGGCTCGCTAGTGCTAGAAAAAAGAAAAAAATTATAATAATTAAAAATCAAACCTATTCACTTTTTTTCCACGAAATCTCACAAAATTCAGTAAACATATGTGACCTAAACACAACTGGAAGTCGGCCATAAGTGATTAAAGGCCATTTTAGTCACTTTTTGGTCTTTTTTATGCTTTGTACTTTTGCGAACTCCCCTCAGGTGATTTATCGGCTCCACTTCAAGCTTGCGTCCCGCCGACACTTGCACGTGGAGGACCCGGTCATCCCGGCTTGCAGCTTTAATCCATCTTGCTTTTGACGTGTAAATATAAATCCAGACCTTTTTTCCCCTTGCTCTGAAATGTAGTGGAGTGAAAGTCCAAAGTCTCTGAAACTGAAAATACAACAAAATACTTTTACTGTCTTACTTTCCCCCACTGCTGCTTCTGTCTCACTGCCTTATGTCCATAGTGTCAGTGCTATTAAATTTTGATAACAAAAAATAAGTCATTTCTTGTTATCAAAATTTAATAGCACTTACACCCCCAGAGAGAATAGAAAACTTAAAGAACTTTAAAACCTTATCCAGTATCACTGCTATATACTCATAACAAAACCCATCCGGGAATAAGGATAATTAGAGTTCTTGGATGAACTTCTTTTCAAGAGCTACAAAGACTAATTTCCAAAGTGGGTGTAGTGTTATAGAATACAATTTATTTCATCGGGTAGTCTCATTGAGATCAAAACCTCATTTTCCAGAGAGACCCCGAGAACAACGTGCACATATAAACTAACAGAGTCACCGCTCACACAACACAAACGCTGAGTTAAAAAATAACAGCTTGATTAAAAAAATATTCAGAACTTCTTCTCCAAGGAGCTGAGTGACTCCTCCTTCCCGTTTCTTCGCTTTAAGAGCAGTACCAGGGCCCAGGGCACTGGAAACCATATCCCTGTAGACCGTGAGGAAATGTAATAGCTATCCAGGTAGCTATCACAGCAACGCCTTGTATATGAAACAGGTATATGCATTTTCGTTCTAATGCTTAATTGAGACCGTCCGACTTCTATCTCTTTTGATTTTGAATGTGTCTGCAAATTGTTCTGCATGCGTCCTGCTGCAATCCCTATTCATCCCTATTCAGTTAAATCACCATTCATAGATCGACGGAAATAAGAGTATTTGAAGGATGAGTTCTTGTGAATAGCATACATTTGGTATCTTCAGAGTTTAGGATTTAGATATCGATTTCAGCTTAAGATTAATTAAAGATGTCAGGAGGCTGCCAAAGGCAGACCAGGAGAAGGCCTGATTTGGGGTGAAGCTGGTGGCAAACAGGTTGCGTCGTCGGCATAGCAACGGATTTTGTAGAGCTTAGCTGGGAAGGAAATATTAGGAAACGTTATGGGCCCAATACAGACCCTTATGGGACACCTTAACCAATCTTTTGGGAGTGATTTGAAACCATCGACCAGCATGTCTGTCGCCTGGTAACTTTCAAAGAGAGTTAAACAGTAAAAGGTTCATAAGGGAATTCAGCAGGAGCCATGGAGAGCAACGTCTTCAGAGAATGCGATGATCAATGTTAAAAACCTTGCACAAAACGACGAGTGCAACACAGTCTCGTTTTCCAAAACAATGGCTGCAGCGGTTGCTGTGCTGTGAACCCTGATGATGGCTGGTGCAGGAACATGTCCCTGACGCTGTGAGCGAACCGGCTATGGTACGATTTTGGGCGGGCAGAGTGATTCGGACGCAGCACGGTCATTGGTTGTGTCACCACCTTTCCCTGTCGGAGGAGCTGTACCAGCCCTAAATGCCGTGTGTGATGTAGTGAAACGGAAACGGACCTGAGACCTGAGACTGTGTCGGTGCATCACACACGTCGGCGACGGCAACGCCGCTGAGTGCGGTGAAACGGTTGATGAAACGCTCCCGCCATATATCAATTTTGTTTGCAATTGGACCATTTCCACATCAGTTCGGAGTCGGGGAGTGACTTTGTAAAGAGTTTCTTGTTTTGCAGAAGAGTTTGAAAGAGAAGACAGGTAATATACACTATATAGTAGTCCGATTAAATTCCTCGATCAAACCCGTGACCCGGCTCATGTGCTGTGCTGTGCCAGCAGATCAGTGTTTCTCTGCAGGGGTACTCGTTCCCCTAGTGGTACTGCAGGGGTACTGCAGGCGGTACTCAGAAATAAAATAAAATAAATAAATAAATATTGGTTATATATATATATATAAGGTTTAGAAAAACACATACCACACACATACAGTACATTGTTAATGTTCTTTTGTCCTTTTTTCTCCCAATGCCAGTGAAGGGGGTGTTCAGCTGGAGAACACTACAAAAGAAAGGTTCCATCATTTATTTCTTTAATGGTTGGAAAAACAGAGTTCAGGGATTTCATCTGATTTTGAGTTTGGGAGCCTGTCTGTCGGTTGGATCACAGTGTTTGAGGAGGACAGTGGTGTGGTTCAGGGATAGAGCAGCATCATTTAGCTCAAAAAACAGATCGACACAGAACCTTGTTTAACAAATTTCTTGAAATATCTTTTGGAACGTTTTTTAATTGATATTTCTTTAAAAAAATGTTTTAAATATCTTTGGCGCAAACCTCTGGACGGCGGTTGTCGCTGATGTGTCGAACCACAGCTCCAGATGGTGGATGTCCGAGATTTGGAGTGGCAGTTGTTGGAGTGGCATCTATTAGCGGAGATGAAGCCAAATTCACATTCATATTTGTTGTGGCTGATTTTGATATTTGCTGAGGAAGATTAAATTCAAGACAAAGCTTTTAATTTGTTTTAAATTGAATTTCAGTAATTGGCTATTATACCCATTTTTATCACAAATAAGATAAGAAATGTGTCGAAGGAGTGTCTGAGTACTTTCAACATAATGACATATTCACTATTGTAACGACGCTGCATCTGTACCTTGTACTTGTCCACATTCACTTGTAATTGCCGCGTTATCGCCGCAGCACTTGAAGATCTCCAGATGTAAAAATAATAATAATATTCAATATGATGATTCAATGTGTGATGATGTAATTAATGAAAGCCATCAGCTTGCCACGTGCGGTGGAGCAGGTTTATAAAAAAAAACGCAGGGGGCTGTTTCGCCTTTTCTCCTCGTTAAATGGCTTCCTGTCCTTCACGCCGGACGCGCCCCGACGCCTCGTCATCGTGGGTCTTCTCTGGCGGCGGCGTCCGTTTCCAATTCGTGAAGTCATTACCCCCTCTCTCGCAAGTCCCTTGGAATGACTCATAATAAACCCCGGTTTTGTCAGATCTATTTCACAAATGAGGCCCGTTGAGCGAGCTCCACCTGACAATGGGAAGCAAATGAAAACCTTCACCCGACACCTTCTCATTCCGCTTCATCTGTGTGGAAAAGCAGAGCTGGTCCATTTTGAGCAACGCCGGATTCCTGCGGACGCGTCCTGTTTCTCCAGCAGGACGCCGTGGCGCCCGCCGGCCACGGGCTGCATCTTAATTTGCTCCACCTGTTCTCTGTGGCGGAGGCTGGGAAGCGCTGCCAGATCCATTAAAGAGACCTGGAGGGCAGAAGGGTGGAGGAGGGGACAGTCAGATGGAGACACAGCGCATATGGAGGACTGGAGTGTGTGTGAGCGGAGAGGAAGATGTAGAGAGAAGGGGGGGGAGTGGGAGGGGGAGAGAGGGTGAAAGAGAGAGGAAGAGAGAGAGAGGAGAGAATGAGAGAGAGGGGGGGTGGAGAGAGACGGAGAGAGGGGGAGCGAGAGGAGAGAAAGAGAGAGAGAGAAGGAGGTGAGAGATGGAGAGAGGAGGGAGGGGAGGAGGGGTGAATGGGAGGTAGCGAGAGTAGAAATAGAGGGCGGGCCCAAAGGGGGAGAGATGGTTTGTGTGTATGTTTGATGATTGATTGTGTGTGTGTGTGTGTGAGTGCGTGTGTGTGTGTGTGTGTGCGTGTGCGTGTGTGTGTGTGCGCGTGTGTGTGAGTGTGCGTGTGTGCGTGCGTGCGTGTGTGCGTGTGTGTGCGTGTGCATGTGCGTGCGCGTGTGTGTGCGTGCGTGCGTGCGTGCGTGTGTGTGTGTGTGTGTGTGCGTGTGTGTGCGTGCATGCGTGCGTGTGTGTGTGCGTGTGTGTGCGTGTGTGTGTGCGTGTGTGTGTGCGTGTGTGTTCGTGTGTGTGGGTGTGACGGAGTGGAACAGCCATCTCAGTTTGTCTTGCGCTGGTGCTGGTGCCGTGCAAACACACGATGATTTGTTGGAGCAGCAGCGACGTGCTAACGACCTACATCAGAGAGCGTGTGAGCAGCTGCATCTGTGAGCGGCCACCACCGCCCGGCGGCCAACACCTCCCGGTGACCACCACCGCCCGGCGGCCAACACCTCCCGGTGACCACCACCGCCCGGCGGCCAACACCTCCCGGTGACCACCACCGCCCGGCGGCCAACACCTCCCGGTGACCACCACCGCCTGGCGGCCAACACCTCCCGGTGACCACCACCGCCCGGCGGCCACCGCCTCCCGGTGACCACCACCGCCCGGCGGCCAACGCCGCCCGGCGGCGAACATCGCCCCGTGGCTTCTTCTGTAAATTGGCTTGATGGCATCATCGGGGAACCGCCGTTGTCGGTGAAGCCTCGCCCCCGGAGGAGCGGCTGATGACCCCGGGCGGTGGGGTGGTTGTGGGGGTGGGGGGGTCGTGGGGTTGGTGGGGTGCTCGTGGGGGTGGGGGTGTGGGGGGGGGCAGGTGGTGACCATCTCAAGTGCTGAATCGGTCTGAGCTCCGGAAACGCTTGGCTTAGCTCTGGTAATTGGACGTGCTCTTCCTGACTGGGACAAAGTGGCTCGTGCTCCGACGCCGTCCTCCCCGGCGCTGGTTCTCAAAATTTTTTTCCCCGTAGTGTGTGCTCCCTCCCACTGGCACCGGGAGAAAAAAAAAAGAAAATGAACATAAATGATGGACTGTCTGCACATCGTCCGTGGTTTCTTTTTAAACATTATTTATAACCAGTGGAAGAACAGCAGCGCTGCTCATGGTATGGACAATGCGGTCCGGTGCGTCGGGCTCAGAGTTGACCGTGCGCCGGCTGCGTTTTTTTTCGCAGCGTGCGGGAAATATAAATGTGTTCGCGGCGGCGGCACTTCCCACCGTCCCTTTGCAGGCGACCAAAACAAATACTTCTGCCCGTCCCCCTCGGGCTCCCTCATCTCATCAAAGTTTTCACTACGTGTCCCGTCGCATGAATTTTAAATTGGCGGTCGACCGCCTTGACGCCGCGTAGATGAACTATTTGAGATAGAGTCTGATTGGTAATTAGCGGCGCCGTCTGATTCCGGCCTCGGCGGGCACCGGTCTAATCGAAGCGGCGTGGGCGAGAGGCGTTCCAGGAAAACGCTCTTCAGTTACATGAAATGACTAATAGGTGTGAGTTTGGGCCCGGCCGCCTCTCAGCGTCTACCTCCGGTGGATGTTACATCAGGTCCTGTTGCTCTCCTCCTATGGCCCGACAGCCCCTGTATTAATAATGCCTCCCCGCATACAGACTTCCATCTTTCTGGGCTCAGAAGGAATTTGAATCAGTCGGCTAATGAGGACGCCCCCCCCCTGCCGCCGCCCCCTGGTCTCGCGGGAGAGAAAGCAAGTGTAACGCGAGCGCAGCCGAGAACGCTGTGGAATCCATGTGGTCATTTGTGGCTCAGCGACCTTTTATCCGCGAGGGCCAGCCACCAGTAAATTGCCCCCGCTCCCTGGAGACCCCTCGCCCAGCCCCCCGCCCCGCCCCCCAGCTCCTCTCCTTCCTCCCCCACCGTAACAGAAGTGCCATTGTTAGCAGTTTGGAAGCTGTCATTTTGGGGCGGAACAAAGGTTAGCGCAACCGTTTGATAAAAACGTCGTCCGCGGACACTTTGATGCGGCGGAGGAGAGACGCTTCAAGATTTGCGCTCTGCCCCTGGCGTCCGCCGCCACATCCCCCCTGCTGATTCCCGTTTAAACTCGGTTCAAAATGATAATGAGAGCGGTGAGCAGCCCAGAGTCCCGCCGGTGAAGGGAGGGCCACAGCCGAGTCCTCTGAGCCGCTAATTGGGACTTTAAATCATCGTGTCACCTGTCACTCAAGGCGGGCGGTGGGGGGGGGGGTGGCTGTGATCACCGGCTTGGGGGGAGGACGCGCCATCGCAGACGGCTGCTCAGCTGTCAAGGATGAGGAATTCTGACGGCAGCCGAGCGAGGAGGACGGGGAACCGCGGTCCTCTGTGAGACATGAGCAGCTCCACCCGCCGTGCACCGCCCGCCGGATCCACCTGCTGACCCCGCCCGCCGCGCCCCGCCATGTCCTCTGTGAGACATGAGCAGCTCCACCCGCCGTGCCCCACTCGCTGGCCCCACCTACTGGCCCCGCCCACCGCGCCCGCCGGCCCCGCCCGCCATGCCCGTCATGCCCCGCCCGCCGCTTCCCGCCCGCCGCGCCCCGCCCGCCGCGCCTCGCCCGCCGGCCCCTCAGAAATGCAGGTTCACAAAGAGGTCGTAGTTGCTGCGCACCCCGACACATACAGTACCACGTCTACGAACAGTTGTGGTATTTGGATGCGTGTTTATATTGTAGAGTAAAGGGGAACATGGCGACGGTGCGCTCGGGGCTCGCGCAACCAGTGCAGGTAAATTAAAAACCTTCAGTGGGCGTGACGACCTGGCAGCGTGGTTGACGGCTGCGGCCCCCGCAGTCGCCCCTTTTGGGTCCGCTGCCACCATTTTCTTTCGCTGGTCTTCTGACGCCCTGGCGTCGCTTTGTGACTCCTATAGTGTTCATTGTAGGATCCTCTCTTCCTTTGATTGTTCTTCTGTTGCTAAATGGGTGAATATCTCTGTCAGGATCACTGAATTTGTTTTTTCCTTTCGTTCCTCGGCTGGTTCAGAGCACCTCCGTGCGAAAGACACGACCCTCCAAGCCACATCTCTGCGTGAATATTCGTGCTCATTGTGAAATAGCTTCACCATGAACACAACAAGCAACCAGAAGTGTTTGGATCAGTTTCAGTTCAGTCTGTCATATCATTTGGCTTTTTTTTTAAATTTTTCCATGCCTCCGTCATCTGTGTACTGCACCCCGCCCCCCTCTCTCTCCCACAGGGCGAGGACTGCACAACAGGGTGCCCTCCCACTCTGTACGGACCCGGCTGCCTCTCAACCTGCTCCTGCCACAACAACGCAAGCTGCTCGCCCGTCGACGGCTCGTGTGTCTGCAGGGAAGGTACGGAGCGTCCCCGGGTTCCCCCCTCAAGACCCTCCTCAGGTCGCGGTGGAAACATGCAGCGAGAAATGAGGAAACATTATTTGAGAACGCTTCCGGGGTCTGCGCGCGAGGTCCGTCGGTGTCCGTCGGAGGGAGCACTGAAGGAACCGTCTCCCTAAATGTGTGTCTTGTACTGTCAGTTATGGTGTGTATCTTGTAACTTGTATTCATCAACATCTTTGTTTTGAAAAGGATGTTCTGTACGTGCCGAGTCACTTTCCTGGCAGTTTAACTGTGACTTTCCTCCGGGTGGAGGGGTCATCAGCTCCCTCCCATCGGACCAGCACCAACACCTTGTTCCTAATCGTGGGAAAGTGTCCGATGAGTTATGAGTCATAGAAAAGGCCCTTTTCTACTTCTCATTGGGAACACGTTGAGTAACATATTCATTTGATGGCTTTCAATGAAAGCGTTTACGTATTCTAAACTCGTACGAAGATGTCAAATTGTTACCCTATTATTAATATTCTCTTGAGTTGAGATGATGAAAGGAAAATATGAATTGCTGGAATGTCGCCGCCCATTCACTGTTGTTCCAAATTTTGTTTTCGGGGCTCAAAAATCAATCATCAAGACGGAAAAAAAAAAAAAAGATAAAAATCGAAATCCTGCATAGAAATATTTTTGACGGCTGGATATGTGACCCTCCAGGCTGGCAGGGCGCTGACTGCTCCATCCTCTGCTCCCGGGGCTCGTGGGGTGTCGGCTGCAACCAGAGCTGCCGGTGTGCCAACGGAGCGGCGTGCGACCCTCTGGACGGAGCCTGCACGTGCCCTGCAGGGTGGAGGGGGGAGCGCTGCGAGCAGCCCTGTCCGGTCAGTACAGCCTCACATGCACTCAAATACAAGTACAGATGCCAGTGTTCTGTTAGAACTATACTCAAGTATTATACGTACTTCATTAAATGTAAACAGGTATCAAAGTTAAAAGTAATTTTATGCTGCATTCACATGTTGCTGATGTTGCCATGGTGATGTGCAAAGACACCAATGAAATATATTAAAATTAAATTATTTTGTGTTGTTGTTATGTATAATAATTTCAGTAATGAGTGTAGCTATAAAAATGCAGCTTCCTATTCATATTTTATAAGCTTAAATGAATGTTAAATTCCCTCCAAAACATATTGTCATTCACAGTAGTTTAAACTTTACACTCATATTCATCTCCAAGCAGGTTTGACAATGGATTATTTTGCACTATGGATATATTTATGGATATTGTTACAGCAGCTTGGAGAGAGAGTGCATCTATAGAGCTTTGTTTCCTGGTAGTGATCAATGATCTGTTAACTGAATGATGGATGGCTGATCACCTGGTTTCCACCGGCAACAGAAGCCCTTCTTTTGTTTTTAATAATCCATAGCTAATTATATTATTATATAAGTAATAACCTGGAGCCCCAGCTTCATCACCGGATCCCAACAGCGCCACGTGACACCACTACATCCAAATCCTCCATCAGCTTCCAAACAGCCTCCACGCAATTAATAAATAGAGAAAAACAACTTTTATATCAATCCACGTTTTTATTTACGTGCGATGTTTCTGAGAAAACCTACGCCTACGCAGCATCCCACTGTAATTCTATCACGGAGGACGGCAAAAAGTTACAATATTTAAACTTTGATGGCAAAATGCCGTGTACTGTTGCAGTTGGCGCTGTTCTCTGCCGGTCTGCCGCCATGCTGCCGTCCACTGACATGACTTCCATTTTGGCACCTCCCGTGTTCCATGTGAACGCAGCATAAGTTGGAAGAAGCATTCCGTCCTCGCTGACTTCCTTCCATTGGAAGTCAGTTATCCCAAGTTGGTTTTTCCCACTTTCGAGCTGAATGGGTTCCATTGCCTCCATCCTGGGAAACACAGACTCCCGTAGTAAATGTGTGTTTGTTTGGCAAACTTGTCAACTCGGTTCACTGTTAACTCTGTGTTCCCCACGTTGCTGTCATGCCAGGTCTGTCATCTCAGCACGCTCGGGCCAGAGCGATCGGCCCCAAAGTTCAGATTTGGCCTCCTGACCTAAACGACCGTTCTTTTATTCTTCCAAAAAAAGGAGATTGGATTTTTCCAACTTCAATGCAATGCGCCTCAACCCATGTTGGTTGAGTATTTTGGTTGGCTTCATGAATAACCCTTTGATTAGAACTGTCTAGTATCATGTTTGTCCCTCTGTCAAGTCTCTCAATATTAAGAAAGTATCTCAAATGGGACTACTCAAGTAAAGTAGTTGAGTAAAAGTACTCCGAGTAAGTTGTACTCACGGTAAATCCAGATGTTGTGCTGTGCGCTGTGTGAAAGCGTAACTGACGAGAGTGTTTGTGTGGTTCCTAGGACGGCAGCTACGGGCTGGACTGCCGTGAGCTCTGCGACTGCGTCCACGCCGAAGGCTGCGACCCGGCCAGCGGACACTGCCGCTGCCAGGCAGGGTGGACAGGTCGGTGCCGCTCCTGCTGCCATGGAATCTGCCCTTTTTTGTAATTAGCTTCTCTTGCATAGCGCAGATAGCGTTGATAACAACTTCTGCTGTGCGTGAAATCTTGTGTTGCCAAAAGAAAAACACCTTTTATATATTTTTGCCGGTTAGAAGCTACAGAGGCACGGAGCTTTCTTAATGTTTGTCTGTCTTGAAGAGGGGATCGGCGCACGGGCTCGTCAGCCGACCAGGAGCCAGAGCGGAACGCCATTCCTCATGCGTGTGAAAATATTATTATTGTCATCATCATTATCATCATCATTATTATTATTATTTATACTTCTGGCCAGGGAGCCTTTTGTTCCTCTGTCCAATAAAAACTCTTGCCATGTTGGCGCCTTCCCTACACCCCTACCTGTGGGGGTGCAGAGACTCCCACAAGTGGTCCCTGTACAGGAGCCACTTGTGGCACAGAGGAACTTATTGGACAGAGGAACAAAAGGCTCGCTGGCCAGAAGTATAAATAATAATAATGACAATGATGATGTTGATGATGATGATGATGATGATGATAATAATTTCGGGCGCAGGAGGAATGACGTTCCGCTCCGGCTCCGGGTCGGCTGACGATCCTGTGCGCTGATCCGCTCTGCAAGACAGACAAACATTAAGAAGCTCCGTGCCTCGGATCGGCCGAACAAGCGCCGTACGGGCGCTGATTGGGCCGATTTGAGGCCGCTTGGCGGCCGCGGGAAATTTACACAGAATAAAAATCTCAAATCCGATACTTTTCGGGATTTGGGATTTCTTCAAAAGGTCTACACTGGGCTGCCACATGAATTCAATTCCAACATCTCCCGTCTTGCTAGGAACACCTTCTAGGGCCGTATTTGGAGTACGGCGTTGGAAGTTGTCTGCTTCTGCGCTGCGCCTTGTTTCTTGTCTGAGCTTCCGGGGTGCGAGTGAAGGCAGAGAAAGAGTGAATGTCACCACAAGGGTACGGATCATTATGCTGAAAAACCAAGCATTGCATCTGAATGTCAACTAGCACGGCGAGGAGCGGAGGACCTGCTTTCTGAGTCCACACAGAGAGGTTCCAGGCGGGGTGGGAATAAATTCATCCAGAAAGGTCAAGCCAGTGAGCTCCCAGCGGCCGTTCCGCTCAGCCTCCCCAGCTTAAGGCGTTTACTCTGGGAGACAATGTGGGTTTTATTATCTGCGAGAACGGAGCCTGAAAAACGGGCCTCTCGTGCTCCGAATCGTGCACAGGTCGGGACCATCTGTCAGCCTTAATTGAGTCACCAGGGTGCAGGGCTCAGGGCAGCCGGCCGCCCGGGAGGCCAAACCAACACCGACCCACAGAACAGGGCAGCGTGGACTTTGCGGAGAGCAGGGCACCGGGGGGAGAGAAAATATTAGATCTGTCACTGGACGGAGCCGCTGATGGGAACGGGAGAATTTATAGTACTGCACACGAAGGAGAGCTATTTCTCTTGTGGGAGTTCTTGCTCCTGCGCCGCCACCGTACCTACCGCTGCAGCCGTGGAGCATTTGGCTCTTCTCAAGTGCCGTGAAGAGAGGAGACGGGATGCCTGTTAGCTCTGGGACTGTTCTGAATGGGGGGGAACAAGGAGGTGAATGATGCAGTGTTGGCTTTTCTCCCTGCTTTGCTGCCTGTGGGTCTGCTGTTTTACAGATCTGACTGGAACATTACTCCACATAATGAGGTTTTACTCCTCATTAGCAGAACACGGGAACCACCACCAGGAAACAACATCTACAGTAATCAACAGGAATCAATAACAAACTCGCAAGAACGACACCGTATTCATATTATACCATATTATATTATATTACGTTATAATATATTGTATTATTTCATGTTATATTATATGATTTTACCTTATATTACATGATATTATTCTGTAGTGTTATTTGCGTGAGTCATTTTAAGATGTGGACACAGTGCTGTTTTAAACCAGTGCCTTCACCCTAAACTCATTTGAAATCTCTGCATCTGCAGAATTTTTCAAACTGTTTTGATCAAGCGCCTGCGTGGACTTCAAACACGGAGTTCATGTAAAAAGCCTCAACAATTCCGAATAAAATCAATAAAAATCCAACATTTCCGAAGGCGTTCACATGAACCTGCACTACAAGAGCATGAGCGGGAGGGAGAGAGAGAGAGAGAGAGAGAGAGAGAGATTTCTCTTCTCGGATCACCCTCCACAAATTGGATAGTGGAACCTCTGGCACTCTTCAGCAGAAAGCCTCCTTTGAAGAGGCTTCACTTCTGGCTTCTCTCTCTCCTTCTCGCTCTCCCGGCCTCCAAAGCTCCTCTGTTTGTCACCATTAGACTCCAAGTCTGACGCTCTGTTTGCATTCATTTTGCGACAATAAGAAACAGTTTTTGTGCCTGGCCCAGCAGAACCTCAAACGCTCTGGCACAGGCGCGCCCTGCGTTTGATGTCCGTCACCGGGGTTTGTGACTAAACCACCCCTAGCGAGCGTCCTCTTCATCAGCGCTGCCACTCTTCCTCGCCGCCGAGCTCCGGCACTAAGATGGCTCCGGTCCCTGGAGTTTAGCGAGGCAGGTTTAATTCAAAGGTACTGCACTAATGCTGCTTTAATGGCTGCACAGTCTCATATTTACAGTCAAAGGAAATATCAAATGAGGCCTCTGAGTGAAGGCTGATGCTTAAAAGAATGAAAGCGTACGTGTGTGTCCGTCTGCGCGTGTGCGTGTGGGTGTGTGTGTGTGTGTGTGTGTGTGTGCGTGCATGTTGAAGTGTTGTTTTTGCGAGTGTCTTTGCGTGCGCGTGCATGTACGTCTTTGTGTGCGCCTGTGCGCGTTGTGCGCGTCTCTTCTCATTCCGCTCGTGCACGTGTCCGTCCACGTGCCTCCCCGGTCCCGGGCGGCGCGGCGGGGTTGGGGCGCTGATGTATAAGTGATGCGTCCACGTGCGCGGGGAGCGGCCGGTGTGGGCGCGGTGTTTTTGTCTGGGCTGCTTGGACGCTCGCCAAAGCCGTAGTGACACTTCCAGCTCTGGCGGCTGAACTCCAGCAGAGCTCCTCTGAAAGAGAATGGGAGAGGAGCCTGGCCCCGCCGGGACCCAGCCCTGTTAATCAACACACTGCATTGGCAGGGAGCCGCGCACATCAAAAGTAAAACACATGCGGAATGGAGATGCAGAGTCTGTAAAGACGGAGCCCGGCAGAACAAGTAAATAAATAAGACAGCAATCTCCCGCTACAAACTACGGCTCCTTCAACCCAAAACTTCCGTGCTGAGCGGACACTGCCGGGTCTTTATCTGGTTTAGAGGTGAGCACTTTTAACATAACTTTTAACATGACATAATACGTTATGTTAAAAGTGCACAATGCGTCTGAGAATGAGCAAGGAAGGTGTGAGCAGCATTGTGATGCATGAGACCGCGAGGTTTTGCCACGGGAAAGGCTGAAACCAAAGAAGAACGAGTCCGAACGCCTTCACGGATTCACTCACGGCTCCATCACCAAAAGTCTGCGTTTTGTATGAGTTCCGTTGTTTTGAGGCTATGGGAGTGTGTTCCCCAAACGATAAGCTGGTCCCGGCCCTGCAGCCGCGTGGGAGGAAGGTGTCAGCGGCAACACGGTGAGATACAGCAGCAGAGGAGCGCTCCACACAGCCCGTATTCATGCATGGATTCATCACCAACAGTTGCAGTTTGGTCTGAGTCCCGGCTCCTCCTTTGAGGTCAAGGAACTGCAACCCTCCATCCTGAGCTGCCACCAGCCTCGAGGCACAAGGACGAGACTGTAACCAAGCAACAGCTTACAGTACAAAGGTACAATTTAAGGGAAAAGCGTAAAAAACAGAGCTCTCCACTATCTTCCTCCGCTGACCCGACTCTATTCAGAGGAACCTATTTTGAATGTCGTGCTTTGGGGCAGTGTTTCTCGCAGATTGGCGTGTGGGGGAGTTCAGACGGTGCCGGTGCCTCGAATGATGAATTCCTGTTTGTGGTTTGCCATGTTTGCAGGGATCCGCTGCGACAGTGTGTGTCCCCAAGGGTTCTGGGGCCCAAACTGTTCGGTGAGCTGCTACTGCCTGAACGGGGGATCGTGCTCGCCGGAGGACGGGTCGTGCGTGTGCGCGCCCGGGTACAGAGGGACGTACTGCAGGAGAGGTGAGGCCCGTCTTCACACCCACAGCACCTTTGAGGCTCGCCGTCACTCTGACTCGTCTTTGACAGCCTGTGCACCGTGTAACCCCGCACACCAGCTTTGTTGCAGTCCATTTGAAGCCACTTTGCAGAACCGGTCCGGTGAGGCCGTTGTTTAAAAGTTTTTACCCCGCGCTACCTCCCTCCCCCGGCCTCTACTCTGTGGGGAATCGACCATTTTTGTCAACATCCTGACAAAATATACAGTATATGACGTGACTGTTGAATTATTCAATCTGAAAATGTAATACAACATGTCGATGTGTGATATTGATTAATAGCACCTCGCTGCAATCACTGGTGTCTTTGAGAGACTCTGAGTTCAGCCAGCCTTTATGATTTCTCATTTAAAATCGTTTTTATTTAATATGGAAACAATATAAAAATAAGAAACATCCAAAAGAAGAAAGACAAATTTAGAAATGTATGCCCCGGATTTATGTGGAACGTTGTAAACGGAAAAGGACGCGTAGTGCGAGCGGTCTGGTGTTTTTATTGCTAAGTGCTTTGCTTTACGACGCTTGGAGCGGCCGCAACCTTTCTGTCTCAGGGAGACGGTCCCGGCGAGCGGCCTCATCCATTTTTATCACGAGGGGGAAAACCCCCCGGACGCTTCCCCAGAACAGCGGCGCTGTTGCCAAGCTGCATCACAGCGTTCGACCTTGCTGTGTTGAGGCCTGTGACCCGGGGAGCAGCACTTAGTCGCTGATCATAAACGCTCGAATGTCAACCCTTCATCACGGCAATCTCTTAATCACGCTGTCCTGACCCCGGCCCCCCCCCAGCCCAGCAGGGGGCCCACGGCCCTCAGCCAAGGCTCATCAGCCGCACAGAGGGCCCCGGTCCCGGGGTCTCTGGGAGGCGGCTCGAAAAGTGACGGCCGCACTGATTGGGAGCAAGTTTCACAGTGGAAACGCCAGAGAGGGAGCAGGAAACACAGCCTCCTCCATCACTCCATCTCTCCCTCTCCATCTCTCTTTCTCCATCTCTCCATCTCTCTTTCTCCATCTCTTTCATCTCTCTCCATCTCTCCCTCTCCATCGCTCTCTCTCCATCTCTCTCCATCTCTCCATCTCTCCATCTCTCTCCATCTCTCTCTCTCCATCTCTCTCCATCTCTCTCTCTCCATCTCTCTTTCTCCATCTCTCCATCTCTCTTTCTCCATCTCTTTCATCTCTCTCCATCTCTCTCTCTCCATCTCTCTCCATCTCTCCATCTCTCTCCATCTCTCTCTCTCCATCTCTCTCCATCTCTCTCTCTCCATCTCTCTCCATCGCTCTCTCTCCATCTCTCCCTCTCCATCGCTCTCTCTCCATCCCTCTCTGTCTCTCTCTCTCCATCTCTCTCCGTCACTCTCTCTCCATCGCTCTCTCTCCATCTCTCCCTCTCCATCCCTCTCTCTCTCCGTCTCTCTCCGTCTCTCTCTCTCCGTCTCCCTCATTTTCTGTTTCTCGGTCAGCGATTGTGATTTCTTCTCCAAACTTTGCGGCTGTCTGTCTTCATCATCCGCATTCGACAAGGTTTCACAAAAAAAAGAACATTTTAATGAAAAAGTCGTAACCCGTTGAAGGGATGAGTGGTTTTTCCAATTCTTGGCGCTGTGTTTCTTCAGTGGATGTTTACTGTTACTTTGGTGGTCTTTAAAGACTTTAAATGCTTTGTTGTTTCAACTCTTTTCAATGGAATCTCAATTTCTGCTGCATAGCTGCAGTTCCCATGAAATGGTCTCCACTGACTTTCATTCAGAAAGAAATGTATGTAAAACACAAATGCTGGAGTCCCAAAACTGTTTTGTTATTCCAGTGATGACAGTTGGGTCGGAGTGATTCCCATTAAAGACAGATTTCTCTCTTTTTATAATTTTTTCATGACATAACAAGACAAACAAGCAACATCGGCTGCATTACTGATGAAAATGAAAGCAATACATGAAGATTCAAGATTCAAGAGGTTGAAAGATGTTTGCATATACGTGCACCAGTACAAAGGGCTATGTGCATATATACAGTATATATATATATAGTATATATATATGCACACGCACACACACACTTTAAATTCTGAATCCTATTTATGAGTTGCAGATAACCTTTTCCATTTATTACAAACATAAACTTTATCTCTCCCTGTCAGTAAAATATTTATACTAGGGAGTTTATATGTATTCCTAAATAATAAAGTCCTGAAAGATGCAGATGAGGGTAAAGGCAGTGAGAAAGCCTTAAAGTTTTGAAACAAAGACAATCAGTTTTTAAGTGGTGGGTCCTGACTCTCCAGATCAGCCTGAGCAGACAGCCAGTCTGCCCCCTGCTGGCTGAAGGAGGCAGCACAGGCACAGGCACGAGGAGCTCTTCAGCACAACGTGCAGCGACCTTCATCTGCTGCTTCCAATACTTTAACGTGGTGATCCGTAAGATCATTCAAAAAAATTTTCCAAATTTGAGACCTTCTTTTCGAAACTGCCATTTCATATATTTGCCCTATGCATGTGCTCCACCATCCACTGTTAACATTGTTGGTGGCGGGGTCCGCCTTTCCCGGCAAGAATGCATTGATTGGGCATGCGCAAGAAGTGGGAAAGGGACCTGTGTAGATGAAGCAGCTTATCTAGTTGTGATCAGGATGTAAATTGAATGAAATAATATCCCCACCACCTTACATGACGTGTGTGTATATATATATATATATATATATATATATATATATATATATATATATTTTTTTTTTTTTTTTTTTTTTTTTTTTCAAGATTCAAGAGGTTTATTTGTCACATACATATCCTTACATTCATACATACAGTATATGCAGTGAAATGTCAATGCAACTCACCCGGTGATCATGCACAATATGTTCTAGACTGAACACAATAGCTATGTAATTTCTACTTGACTAACTAACTGAAACTGACTGATTCCTAAAATGTAATGCAGTAAGTCAATTGAATAATATAGAATAAAATAAAATAAAACTTAAAAGTAATACAGAGTGGGGGTACAAAAAATAAATAAAGGGAATAGACTTATGAATATGGGTTAAGCTATTATGTATATACGGATATGCGCATTAAGGTGGCAAGTGAATAACATCAGGTAGTGTGTGCGGAGATATACAGTACAGTGTATATATATATATATATATATACAGTACAGTGTATGTACATATATATATATATATATATATGATATATATCAGAATAAGGCAAACTTTGGAGAAAAGAAAGTGACCCAGATGACCAAGCTCAAAATAAAAGAACTCGAGCTGATCGATTGCCATTTTAAGAATATTTTTCTCCTCTTTCCCCTCATTTCATCCATTCTTCTATTTTCTGTTCCTATGCCGCTCCGTCCTCTCTCCTTCACCTCTAAACCAGTCTGCCTCTCTGGGTTCTACGGGCAGGGCTGTGCCCAGTCGTGCCTGCAGTGCGTGCACAGCGCGGGGCCGTGCCACCACGTCACGGGCCAGTGCGAGTGCATGGACGGCTTCCTGGGCCCGCTCTGCAACACAGGCAAGTCGCAGGTTTTGGGTTTGATTCCCCATCTGGCGCGGTTTGTGCACCATCACTGTCTGTCTGTTCGGTTTGAATCCACTGGAAAAGAAGGTCCGAGGCGTGGTTGATTCAGTTTTAAGTGTATATCTACAAATGAAAAAAATAGATGATCGCCAAACATACATTTACCCTGTAATATGATGATGTGATATGAACATGTGCCTATTTCCTATACATAGGAAGATCCTTCAGCTTAGAGGTGTGTGTGTCTCATGGAGTCTGGTACACTTGCCTGCCTCAACAAATCCCCTCAAATAACGACCTGTCAGTGACTCTGTGCAGGAACCTGCTCTAATTATCACAGTTCCCGACATCCCCGGTGGCTCTGAGGAAATCGTTAGATAACCCATCATAACTCCTTTGAGCCCGTCGGACAGTATAATAAGCATAATTAACAATGTTTGTGCATTTCTGACAGACATATTCGGAGATTTTCTCAAGCACGCGCGATAAGGCAATTATTTTGAAGAGACACAAAGGATGAAAATGTTAACTCAATATTGGCTTTCCCTCCTGCACTCCCTGATGAGAGCTGCATGAAAATGTATTTCAAGGATTACAAATGCACTTCATTAGCCCAGAAAATCAAGAGCGGAAAATTAAAGTTGAGACAAAGTACTCCCATCCTTTGCTGAAGAAAAAGTAGAAATACCCGAAGAAAATAACACTCAGACTCAAATAAATAAAATATATAAATGTGCTAAAAGAAAAAAAAAAAAAAAAAGATTAGAGTAA